>NC_080418.1:21686524-21995691 GCF_029873635.1 Malania oleifera
TACCCGGTACTCAATACGGGTCGGGTTGTATAAATGGTAGTAAGATTGTTGACATGGCCGATTTGTGGATGTTGTGGATTTATGACGTGATTATCTATCTATTTACTATTTTAAAAAAATTGTATGAAAATCGGGGCGTCACAGCTATCCTTTGAGTAGGCTAGCAAATTTGTATATGCATGAGATTGTGAGAATGTACAGAGTACTGGTGTCCATAGTAACAGATCGGGATCCGAGGTTTACTTCTCGATTTTAGATGAGCTTGCAGAAGGCATTGGGGATGAAACTTACTTTCAGTACAACGTTCGACCCCCATACTGATGGACAGTCGGAGAGGACAATACAGATTTTGAAAGATATGTTGCGAGCTTGTGTGTTAGACTTTGGTGGTAGCTGGATATAGTTTATGCCACTTGTAGAGTTTGCTTATAACATTGGCTTCCAGTCTAGTATCGGGATGGCACCGTTCCAGGCTTTGTATGGTCGGAGGTTTCGATTTCCTTTGTGTTAGGATGAGGTTGGTGAACTTCAGGTGTTAAGATTTGAACTTGTGCAGTAGGCATCTAAGAAGGTGGATTTGATCCGGGAGAGGATTAGATCAGCTCATAGTCAGCAGAAGAGTTATGCAGATGTTCGCCACCATGATTTAGAGTTCGAAGTGGGAGGTAAGATTTTTCTGCGTATCACTCCGATGAAAGGGGTGATGAGATTCGAGAGGAAGGACAAGCTGAGCTCGAGGTATAACGGACCATTTGAGGTTCTTAAGCGAGTGGGTCTAGTAGCCTACAGGATTGCATTACCTTCAGCACTTTCGAGGGTCAACGATGTGTTTCACGTATCCATGTTGAGGAGGTACGTGTTCAATCCTTCACATGTTATTAGTTATGATGAGTTGGAAATTGGGGATACTTTAGCGTATGAGGAGATACCTGTTCAGGTTCTCGACCGTAAAGTTCAGAAGCTTCGTACCAAACAGATATCATTAGTGAAGGTATTGTGGCGAAACCACAAGGTTGAGGAAGCTTCTTGGAAACTAGAAACGGAAATACACCGGAAGTATCCACAGTTGTTTTAAGCACTTGTACATGATCCTACTATGGGTTGGGATAGGTGGTTAGTCATCGGGAGTGTGTGTGTATTGTGAACTCCTGAGACAGTTGTATATGTAACCACGGTATTCCTCCGCCATAAGTGAGGGTATGTATGTGTATGTGTATGTGTATGATGGGGCTACGCTGTAGTGGTCGCCAGTTTTCTCTCGAGTGGTATATATATGTGTGATTGTATGAATGAGTTTGCGAATGAGAGATGGCAATCTTCGAGGACGAAATTTTTGTAAGGAGGGGAGATTGTAAGAACCTAAATCATGATGATGGTTTATTTAAAGAGAGGGGCATTTTGGTAAAGAGCAGGCCTCGTTGATGAAGCCAGATTTCGTTGACGAAGTCTTTATCCTTCTTGTAGATGAAATTCAGAGACTCATCGACGAGGGGAAGCATAGGAGTTTTGGGAAACCAGGAATATTAGGGTTTGTCGACGAATTCCTCGTCTCGTCGACGAGAAGACTATAGGGCCTCGTCGACAAAGGCACCATTTTGTCGATGAGTTTGCCCAGGTCAAAGGGCTATAAATATCATTTTCCTTTACTTCTTCATTAAGAAACTCAAATTATATATCTCTCTCTCTCTCTAGAACTCTCCCTACTCTCTCTCTCTCTAGATTTCTTCGCCGATCATTGCTGGAATCGGGAATCTGAAGTTACCACGAGGATCATGGAAGGATTCTCTACAAGTTCTATGGATCGGAATCCCGTTTCGGAGATTTTTGGGTTTTAGCAAAAAATCGAGGTAAGGCTTGATTTTCAATTCTGATCTAGTAGTTTTGTAGGTAACAGTCTCGTGAGTATATTCTGTACTGTGACTTGTAGGTTTTGGAACTCGGTTCGCTGTTTAGGGACCTTGGAGTTCAGGATTTGTTTTTCGGGAAAAGGTAAGGGGAACTGTGTTTATATCGATTATTTTTTAAATCGGACTCGGTGGAACTGTGGTTCAAGGTCCTATGTGTATTTTGGCTACTCATTTAGGGGAATCTAACGGGGAAAACTATGAGTTTTTCATTATTACAGTTTTGAAAAAAAAGGGGCAACGGGCTGCATCCCTGGTTTTGTTGGAAATCGATCGTATATGTGGATTTATACTAGATTATTGGGATGGTCGTGCCTTGACTTGTTTAAAATGTATTTGTTTGAGAAACCATGATTTAGATTACCAAATGTGTGTGGTTTGTTTGGTTATATGAGCATGCATGTGTGTGTGACTGTTGAAATGCTAGTAGGAACGAGGTTCCGAAATTATTCTAGGTACTAAGAGTGTCCGGCTCTATATCCGAGGGCGTGTGTTTATCGTCTGCCGCGTAGGCAAAAATGTCTGATTCTATATCCGAGGGCGTAAGCCTATTCCGACAGATTAGGCCAAAGGGTGTGGATCCACCAGTTAGCGCCAGTACGATGCCATGGGAGTCGGAGACTAGCCATGTGTTAGTGGCACCGTGTTCACAGGTTGGCTACGGCCAACACCGTATGTCGCGGGCTGGCTTCGGGCCGAAGGGTGTGACGACACCAGGATTGCTGATCATGTGTATGTGTATGTGTGCGTGTATGCACTATACGAAACTAGTACTGGACTACATTTAACTCCGTGTATGTTGCATCATGATAACACTCAAATGCCACACACCGATATAACCTGTATTCTTCCTTACTGAGAGGTGTCTCACCCCTGCTGTACGTACATTTTTACAGGTCCTTCGAGTAACCGGAACTAGCGTCCTGGTGTAGGGAGCGTAGTGGCCGGTGTACTGCGGTTAGCGCTTAGGTAAGTGCTAGGACTGTATTTTTTATGGGTTGCTATATTAAGATATATTTGGGCACCAGTTTGTACGTTTTTTATAGAGCCATGTTCTGCTCTTGTATAGACTCTGGTATGGTACTGTATATGTTGTTATAGAATGACCTTTTTCTGTTGTGTGTATGATTGTGTTTGGATGTGTTTAGGGTGCATGGGAATCCCACATGGTCGAACCCTCATCCATTGTACTATATCTTTGGATGTTTTATCGGAAATAAGGACAGGTTAGATTACATTTTCACCCTTGGGTCCCATTTCGGGGTTCGGGGTGTGATAGCTTAGGCTTCCGAATTATGTTTCTGGTATATCTCTAGTACCCATGGGTTCAGGTTGATCATTATTTGCTAGATTTATTATACTGATTTGTATTATTAAGGAAAGGAAAAAAAAATGTGTGAAATTAAGCAGGTCGTTACACTTTTAGTTAGCAGGGCCATGTCCTTGTCGGTATCCTCATCATCTTCGTCATTGGAGCTCTTTGCAGAAACCTTGAGAGCAGTGGCCTTCTTTGTCTTGATTTTCTAGTTCATCCTTTCATTGATAGACATCTCATAGGTGATGAGGGGTCCAATGACCTCGTCTAGGGTCATAGCCTTTAAGTCTCTTCCTTCCGCAATGGCTGTTGTTTTCGGTTCCCATATGGATGGTAATCCTCTAAGCACACTCCTGATAATCTCATAAGTGGGTAAGTTTTTCCAAGTGCATTAAGAGAGTTAGTGATGTGTGTGAATCTAGTGTACATAGATGATATAGATTCATTCTAAGTCATTCTAAAAGTTTCATATTCACTTGTGAGCATGTCAATATGACTATCCTTAACATCTTTAGTTCCTTCATAAGTAATTTCTAATTTATCCCAAATTTCCTTAGCACTTTTGCAAACCATGATTCTATTAAACTCATTTGCATCCAAAGTACAATATAAAGCATTCATAGCGCTAGCATTTACTTGCATTTGTTTCATTTCATTTTCATCCATTTCTTCTTCAAATTTAGGAACTTATTTATTTTCAACCGTTTCCGTAAGTATATAGTTTCCTTAGGCAACAACTCTCCACACTCTCCAATCCATGGTTTGAATGAAGATTCTCATTCTTTGTTTCCAAAATGTATAGTTAACACCATAGAAGATTGAAGGTCGTGAAGATGATTGTCCCTCACCAAAAGGGGATACACCAAGTTGAGCCATGTTTTTTTTATACAAATACGGTTAAACTTTTTGTAACAAAGTTCTAATACCAATTGTTAGAATTTGTGAAATCCCAATAGGAGAATTGGATATTTAAAAATTTAGGTCAAATATTTAACCTATTTATCAATTTAAATCAACTTGAGGTTTGAGTTTATAAAACAATCACAAAAACTACAAATATATAAACATACAAGTGTGGAAATTTAAAAGAGTGTAAGAATAGAGAAAACAACACCGCGATTTTACAAGGTTCAACTATACCCACCTACGTCCTTACCTCAAGACAACCACTTGAAGAATTCCACTATTGGCTCCTTCAATCAAGGGGGAGCTACCTCTTACAACCCTCCTTATAGTACCTCTCAAAGCAAAAACCCTCACTTGGCACAGTTCAAACCCGAACCGCGAAAGTAAACGAAGAAAAGAAAAGTTGTGTACAATGAGTGCTCCTTCAAGAGCTAATAATTACAATGAAAGAGCTAATCTAATACACTCTCAAAGAATAAGAATTGAAACTCAATAGAGTTAGGATGGATTTTTGAAATGGATTTTGGAAATAACAAGAATGAGAGAACTTTGATGTGAGAAATGTGTATAAATGATGCTCAAGGATTCAAGAGTATTCAAAGATTGTTCAAAAGTCTTTCTCCAACACTTTAAGCCTAGTATTTATAGGCAAAATGAAAATATAGTCGTTGGAGTATAAAATATATATTTTATTTGAAAGATATGGCCGTTTTCTAGTCGTTCGGGGCACAACCCGGGAGATTCGATCGACCGGCTAAGGTTCGGTCAACTGACTCAAAGGCAATTTCCAAATTAGAGATTTTCGGTCGACTGCCCCTATGATCCGATCGGCCGGATCATACTTTGATGAACTTCAGTCGATCGAGCTCTACATCCAGTCGGCCGAGCCCCTTATAAAATTGAGCTTTTTGGCCTTTTCAATTTCAAACTCATTTTAAACCTTTTGAAATAGTTTATCATTTTTAATAAAATGGTTTTCTATGAAAAATTAAGTTCCTAAGGCCCATCTAAGGTTTGGATGAGCTTCACTTCAAATTCATTAAGACATGCATTTACGATTAACCCTGAATGCAATACAATTAAAAATTCTCTAAGTCTTTATATTTTGCTCTCCAATTACTCCATGGTATGTGTCAAATGATGTGCAAACTTGAATGCTTCCTGACTTCCATTGTGCATCAATCATTGTGCTTTCTCATGGTCATTCATGTTCATACACTTAAAAGTACAAATGAGATGTTATGGTTTGTCATTATTAAAATGGGATGAGACTCAAGAAGTCAATATTCTGATGACTTGAACTTCAAGATTATTGATTAGAATGTCAATTTGACCCTCATATCAAGAAAGGCATTTAGGTTTTAATCTTTTGAAGTTTTTGAAATGACAATCTTGATGATTGAATCAAATAAAAAGATATGCCATGGAGAGATTATCATTTTAAAATATTTTTTAACAAAAGAACAATTTTTTTGTTAAAGCCATAAAACTTTTACAACAAAACGCACAGTTCTCATCACATTTTTTTTTTCCTGAATTAAAGAGATCATTACTATAGTACAATTTTTTTAGAGTAATGTTTATATGAGATACCAATTTAAGTTTAGGAGAATATGGAGATGGCAGAACTTGATTAGGTTCCACAACCAATTCAAGATCCAAGCAACACAATTCTCTCAAGAGAAAAGCAGAAAGAGCCCCCATCAAAAGAGAAATACTCTCACAAAACTGAAAAACTAAAATGACGTAGAACTCATTTAAAAATAAAATATTAACTATGAGAAATGATAGAATTGAAAAGAGAAATTTAGAAGTATTTCAATTAGGATCGGAGTGATGCTAAAGACCAAGAGAAAACCTAAGGTTAGAGGGATTAAAAAGAGGGAGGTGGAACATATGCTATTTTAAGGGTAAAATTTCATTATAAATGTTCTTGAAAGTTTAGGTTAAATTAAGAAAAAATGTTTCGATTCATACATTAAAAAAAAAAACTTTGTTGAATGTCAACTAATGGTATGGACATTTGCAACATAGGCCAAATAGTGTACCTGTGAGGATGAGTGATTTAGTTACGGTGGGGGGCAGTAGAAATGGTAGGTGTAGACCTAAAATAATTTGGGAGGAGATAGTGAGTAAGAATTTAATATCCTTAAATCTATCAAAAGAAATGGTTCATGGTCGCTTAAATTGACGGAAAATGATTCATATAGTCGACCCCACTTAATGGGACTAAGGCTTGGTTTTGTTGGTGATAAAAAAAAGTTGTAATTTTTAATTCAAAAACAAAAAAAAAATTGTCCCATTGGACCTAATTTAGTAGCAATAAGAACAATTTATGTTTTGCCTCTTTTATAACTTTAGTGTATTTAAAATTTAAATAATTAAATTTACTTGTTAGATGATCCATTATTGGCAATTCATGTGATCTCATCATCCACTTAATTAATTTTATGACTTGGAAATGATGGGGCTTGAAGATGAAACATGAATTGCACAACAAAGTGTTCCCCATCTTTCATAAAAATCAAATGATTGTTTCAAAAATTATAGACCCAATTCAGAGTAAAAGGGAGAGTTACTGTGCTTTTGAGTTGGGTAAGCTAATGCATAGATGAGTCAGTTTCTGGGAAATCTATGGGACTAGACAGCCAGCTGAAAGGATCCAAATATAATATTGCTAATGCTCCATTCAGCCATGGCACATGGGCCTGCACTGGTGGGGGGCTGCCAATTCCCACCACCCACCACTGCAAGAGAATGAGTCTTTTGTGTTTTGATGAGGCAGCCATATGTAGTGAAGATTCAAATTTTCATAATCTTGTTACAGGCTTTGACTTTGAGGTGGTGTTCCAATTTCTAGGGAAACTATAGTTAAGTTTTTCTTTTTCTTATGCAAAAAATTTTGACAGCATGAATTTCAAATCTTAGATTTGAATTTAGATGACTTTAAATAAATTTCAATAGAATTTTATACCAAGTGTTACCCAAATTAAATATAAATCCAAATTCAAGATCTCTCCAAACATAAGGTGTGGTGATTTCATTCCTTTAAGATTTCTAATTTTCTCGTTTCACTTGCCTTATTTTTTCTATAAAAAGTAAAAGAAGAAGGGTGGTGATTTGGGAATGTTTAAGAGGGCAATAAGGTTGACTAGATTTTTCAAAAAATTATAAAAGTTCTTAACAAATAATGGAAGAAAAGTGCTTCACTATACACATAAAATTTATGTGTTTATTGAAATGGCAGATTAATAAAAATATTTTGAAAAACGTTTGCGGGTAATTTCCTAGAAAGTTTTAAAATATGTTTTAGAAATGAAAAGAATAGATAGTCAATATATTTAAGTCATTAAAAATACGACAACCTTTGACTCTTTGAGTTCTTATCTTTTTTACTTAAGTTATGTGTCACGATCTCATATTGGGTGTATGTTGGAAAAATGTTGGAATTGGTGTATTCCCAAGAGGGGGGTGAATTAGAAATTTAAATTTTCCTAGGTTAATTTATATAAACAGCAGTATTTCACAACCTATGGTCTGTCTATATAATCCCAAATGTGCAGATAAACATAATGTGCGGAAATTAAATCATGCGCAGCATTCACAGTCAACTGAAAATAACATATATGTGCAGTAAATAAATTGTGAAAATGAAAAGTGCACACACAGTATATTATCGGGGTTCGGCCAATACTGCCCACGTCCCCGTCTCAGCTCGCAAGCCCAAAAATTACCACTATTGCTCACTTAATGGGTGAAGCGGCACCATTTACAACACCATGTCAAATTATCAAGGCTAACCTCAACATTTTCAACCTCTCCTTAAAGGGGCGGAGAAGACCCACCTCAGGTCACGCCTGAATTACAATCGATCAATACAAATTTTGCGTACAATGAAAGGTGCTTCTAACACAAGCAAATTTGTATAATACTATGATCCAAATATGCAGTCACATATAATAGGAATATATGATCAAGTGAGATAATTTCTAAACAAGATTTCATCTCTCCAAAGATGTATATAAACGTGTGTGTATATATGAGAGTGACTACCTTTGATTTAAAAAGATTATAATCAGTATATAATATCAAAGAAACTTTGAATCTCAAGGTAAGAATCTCAACAATAATATTTTTCAAATATTAAATACAACCGAGATTTAGGGATCAAGCTTGCTCAAAAATAATTTATCAAATAGTGCAAGTAAGCTTTCGAATCTGGTAATGAAGATGCCAAGACTCAGAAGCTAACAAGAGTTCTTCTCAAATAATATTTATGAATCAAATATATTGATAAAAACCCTAACTTTACTCTCCAATAAAAATATCAAACAATACGAGACAATAAGAGTAAAAAGTTTCAAGAGCAATATATGTAAGCTCACACAAGTGAGAATCAAACTCACTTTAACTTCCAATTAGTTTGCAAGAAAGGAGCACAAGAAAAATATAACTCTCTATTTTGAAAAAGATTTAGCAATGATAAAATGAGAGAGTATTAAAAATTTGACTTGAAAATATGAAGTATAAGCAATATGGGCTCAAGAAAAAATCAGAGAGAATTTTTACTAATTATATTGCTAATCCATGTTAATCTCTCCAAAATGGGTATATATAGATATTCAATGAATTATAACCGTTGGGGGACACAAAGGTCATTTTAGAAAAGTTTAATGAAGGTTAATTAAAATTAATCTCGTTTTATCGTAGTTAAAAAATTTCAACCCGAGAGGTTTGGTCGACCATATTTAAGATTCGATTGACCATATTACTAAGTTCGGTCAACCGTGACACTTTTGAACTATAGATTCGGTCGACCGTCTCAAGGTGATTTTGAACCCCTTCGTGGGTTCGGTCGACCAAAGAAAAGGTTCGGTTGACCGTTCATGTGGTTTGGTCGACCGTGGCCAAAATGAACTACAAGTTTGGTCGACCAAACAATTGGGTATCAGACACATGTCAATTCGATTAACCTAGAATGATACGTTCAAATTAAGTTTGGTCAGCTGAGCAAAGTCAAACGTTGACTTCCTAGTCATTCGGTCTACTGAAGCATTTATAGCGTTGATGGTTCGATCGACCAAGGTCTCTTGAAAACTTTTCTTCTTCTTTTGACCTTATATGATTTAATCCCTATTTGTATGTGTTTGCAATTTTGGCTTAAGGGACATAATTATGATGTGTCCTATGGTTAATCATGGCCATGAGAGTTAACCCCAAAAATCCGACGTCGGTCGACCTCCTTAAGGTCAATCTATGGTCTTGAGTATATAAACTCTATCATGTATACAGATGCATTATTACAGACCATAATAATTATTACAGACCCAAGAATAATAAATGCATTTACAAATAAATATGAACACATCTTCTTCTTTACTCTTCATATTTCCATGGAATATGCAAGGAGTATGTACTCATTTAAGGAATTATGGCTTCCACTTCACTTTCATGTATGTGATCTGAATGATTAGCATGTTCAAGTACTTAGGCACACACATTAGTATCTTACAGTTTGTCATTATCAAAACCAAATATCGGACTTAAAAAGTTAACAAAAAATCTTAGTCATATAAAATTAGACCAACTTTCAACTTGTGAGGTGCCTTCATGGCACAAAATTATGTGGTTCAATAAGTTAAAGTGAACAATAAAGAGTGTTGCATTTATAAGACTGTGAGAAAAATGGATGAGAGAGAGAGAAATCCCTTATTGGAGTTAGCATGAGATGTTATAGTTGGTATCAAATTCGTACTTGCAATATTGCCCTTTGGGTTCTCACACAATGAAATGAGCCACTATAAAGAGGTCATCAGAGATTGTGTGGAAGAATCTGTCATGACATTAGGCAGAAAGTAAGGAGGTCTTGGTCAAAAAATGTTGGAGTAGGTCTCAACCTTGTGATGCATCTTTTATCAAATATCTATTGAGGAAGTTGTCATGATCTCAAATAGGACATATGCTTGGTGGATCATAGTCATATAAAGATAGAATAATTTTCAACCTTTTGTGGTGGGTGCCTTTAATAAGGTAAAATCTTAATGTTTAGTAGGTCAAACAGAAAAACACCCTAAGGGTTCCGTCTTGAGGATGGGTCTAGCACAAAAGTGTTACAGCCATTTTAATGAAAGCAAAAAAAATTAGACAGGGAAATCTGTCACAACCCACATTAAGTGCATGCTATAAAGATTTTGATCATGTAAAGATAAAGGTCTAACCTAGTGAGTAGTAAGACAACTTTGTAAGGGGTATTGAATTGTGAATTATACTCACTTGAAATTTGAAAAGAATGGGGAGGTTTCTAGCCACAGCCCTCCCTTTATTGGAACCTTAATGAGGATGGCATATGCATTAAAAGTTGCAAGGGGGCCTCTCTTGCAATACGATGCATTATATTAAACAAAGATATAGTATCAAATTATTGTATGAAGGTACATATTAGGAAGACTATATATGTACTTGTAGTCTAGGAAACCATAAGGCAATACTCATAAATCGGAAATTTTGCGAAAGGTCTATGGACATAAACACACTAGGACCATGCAAATTGTTTAGATGTCCTCATTTTTTCTTTTATTTCTGTTTTTATTTATTGCATGTGTACATAATATAGTTTTCAAACTTGTATTGGCTAGTTCGATCGGGCTCATCCAAAATCATTCACCAAGCAGGGCCAATTAGTCTTTCAAAACCAATCATGATATGAATCAATGTTGACGTGACTAACTTGATCTGAACCGGACAAAACCAATCGAAACCAAAGTTGAAGGCAAGTCAACCTGGTTGTAGCTTTTGAAGGTTTCAAAAAAACAAAAAAAAAATAGCAAGTTACCACACATTCCAAGAAGTTACCACCATGCCACCCTTTGTTTTTTTGCTTATTTGTGGAATAATTTTCTATATAATAATATATCCAACACTTTTATACATAAGAATATACCCAACAACACCTGCAAGGCCACTACAAACTTTTTTTTTTACTTAAAATATAAATATTAATATAAATTTTAAATATTTTTATAAAATTAAGAAAATAGTTGAAAATGCAAAATTTTATTTAGATGGTTGTTAGAATTTATTTTTATAATTTTTTTTCTTTATTATGTTGATATGTATGATTTTAATCAAACATTTTACATGTAATATTTAGACATTTACAAAAAAAAAAATATAAATTATTATATCATGTTGATATCACAGATTCAATCACCAAGCTAACCCATTGGTCAGACTAGTCCAAGCAACCCAAGGGCTTCAACGAATTGGTCACCGGTGCAGATTTCAAAGCCATTTTATAAGGTATATTTCACAACTTGAGACAACACACAAGGCTGAAGTTAAAGCAGAAAATACAAGCCTGTATAGGATAGAACTTTTTTATGGGCTTTGATAAATCTTACTTTAATGAAATGACCAATTGTTATACTGACTTGTTAGTGCTAATGAAGTTAGAAAAGTTATAAGATATAACAATTTAGTTTCAATTCTAAAGTTAAAAAAAAAAATTCAAATCTTATGAATGAATTGGATATGTGAAATCAAGCAAATAGGGGTTCAGATTTAGCAATTATAATATTTATCTCATTAACAATCAAGTCCGATTGCAAATTTGCTTTAACAAATTAAATTCAGAATAAATGTAGGATTAAAATATATATATATATATATATATATATATATATATGGTCATTGAAGTTGTCACATAAATCATATAATTTAATATTTGCAAATACAGTTTATCGGAATTATAGAATTGGGTAAATGTCATCAAAAGCTAGATGAATGGTTTGCTGATGTCCTAGTCAGCAACTCAGCATCCACTAACGCTAACTCGGCGTTAATCAAAACAACTCTCACATCGTCCAATTAGTACCCATTCGCCCCTTGAATGTTGTAGATATTGTTTCCGACAGATTAAAACAATTCCTTATGGTTGTCTTTTGAATGTTGCAACGCTAGAGGCAGAGAAAAGAGCACTGTGGATGGAAAAGATGAGACTGGCGCATCACATCATCTCAAATTTTCTGACAGTCCTACAGTTTATATGTTGTAGCAGCAGAAGCAGCAACAACAACAACTTCATGAGCAACCGTTGGGCTTCCCGTAGATTGGAGAAATAAAACCGTGGGATGTTTAAATTATGAATAGATCAATAAGGTCTCGTTCTTCCTAGTTGATCAATTTGTCTGGGTTTGGGTATGGTAATTTCTTGTCTATATCAGTTTGAATCGTCTCTAGGATTTATAAACATATGGACTTAGGCTATGGGTTATTGATCAATTGCTACATAGTTCCAAGTTAATATTCTTTTGACTTTTAAATGTTGCCAATAGCTGTAAAAAAACACACAGACGACGAAGGCAACAGCTGCGGCTATAATTGTAATTCTAGCAAAGGCGTTTTTGCCACCCGGCAAATTGGAGCCCGAGGCCTCGTCACACAATCAGAGTCGTCGTCTCTCGCACCTCCCTCCCCATTGTCCATGTCGCATGCAATTCTGCCTCAAGATGCTCCAAAACACATCGTCGGATTCTCAACCTCAGTGCGTAAACCAATTTAATAATTTTAATGTCTACACTTGTAGAAATAAGTGACAAATTCAATAATCACCTGTCTTTAACCCAATAAATTTTACCTAAAATTAAAGGTAATAAGAATAGCACTCCGATGATTTGAGAACATAATTTTAAACCACGCAAAATAATAGGGAAAAATTTACTAAATTCAAACCCCACCCAGCCGTATTGGAATTTGGTCATTTACTGAGTTGACTCTTCTCTCTCGCATCCCTACCTGAAGGAAACCCAACTACCCATATGCAAGAATGTTCCCTCCCTTGTGTTTTCCATGTAAACACACTTAGTTCGTACACATTCCATCTTCAAATTTGACGTCGCCGGAAGAAATATTAATATTAGAAAGAAAAAATGCCAAGTACAAAGTTGATAAAAGTCGCTTCTGCTGCAACTCGTACGCCTCCAATCACTGTACATCTTTGTACCAAGCCTTGGCGCCATTCCTAACAGGAAAAAACGTCTGAACATTGAGAGATTTCAGGGTTTTTTATTTTCCTTCTCAACGAGTCAGGTATCCTACAGATGTTTAACATTTCAAATGACAACCTAATTACAAACCTACCCTAAATGGAGTCGAACCATCAACATCATTGAGGTGGAAAGATGATCCACTGAGCTCAAGCCCTGGTTCACCATCGATCTAGAATATGTTGCCAATTTTGAAGTGCCGAGCAAATCAATAAGATTGTGAGGGCACATGCCATTGTTTCTGAGCATGTTAAGTCTTTTTTTTCCCTAAATTGCCTACCAAAAATATTCACCATCAATTTAAAGAACCGTATGAGAATTCATCCCCTATTTCCCCACTACCAAACCTTTTTTGTCCATGTAAATTGCATGTTCTATATGTAACAAGGAGTCATAATTGTTTTTAAATTTTATCTATACTCTTGAGTTTGTAAGACCAACATGATTTCTCTCTCCTCTGCAACTAGAAGCAATACATGATATCTAGAGGTTCAGCCCGTGCAGTTTCATAGACAGCATTCCATGACGACCTTCATTATCAAACTTCATTCTCAGCAAAGTTGGCGCCTGCAAACACAATACAATCCCATATTGTGTCATAAGCTCGAGAAAAAATACATAAATCAATCAGTACAACAAAGAGAGGAGCTGCCCAACTCCATTCCACAAGAACGGGAAGTATGTAAAGAACTCAAAAAAGTTACAGCAATGCATCCGTGCAAGAGTTATATACATCGATAAGATGATTGCAGCACTTAAGGTAGGAAATGCACTAAGGGAAGAGGAAAACCCTGTAGCTGAAATCAATGTGAAAAAGATATGTGCAACTAAGAGGAATAAACAAAAATTTTTAAAAACGGATATTTCTGAATTGATGGCCACGCATGCACCCGAGATGGAAGACACCCGGTCAACTCGGTGACTCATTATTCAAACCAAAGTTCAATCCATGCATCCATACCTGCTGGTTTGGAGGAATTCAGGGAGTTAAACCCTCTTCACCAAGAAGTTCATCGAGACCAGCTAAAAATCAGTCCCATCCTCTTGAGAATGAAGCTGTCCAACTGGCATTAGAAGACTTCCGTTTCTGTGTCCACACCATTGCCATTGAAGCAAAACAGATCATTTGACCAACAAATCACATCCCAAAGGTTCTGTTATACAGATCACCTGAATTGGGCATCCGAAACTTTGATTCTTCATAGCCACCATAAAACTTGTTAAATCCCAACCTCTCATTTCGGAGGAGCTCTGCCATGCCCAAGTTGTTTCCACTTTGAACCTCATTCCAACCATCCCAGTGGCCATTTGACATCAATGCATTTCTAGACTGCTGTAGAGACATCTGTGCAAAGGGTGATACGTTGTTGGTTTGTGATTGCTCCATAAGCCTTGAAGGAATACCGTAAGAATCACTAAGAGGAGAATATTTATCCCCAACATCAGGAAACCTAATATTCTGGTGTTGTGAGAGAGACCTTTGCATCAACAGTTGAAGCCTTGCCTCATTTTCAAAAGCATTATACTGTGAAGGGACATTTGACCTCATGTCTAACCCTGGATTGTTCAGTCCACCGGGAAGCCTCCCTTTGCCGACTGCTAAAATTGCAGGATCTATGAATTCAATATCCCCAGTGTTGCCCATATTTACAGTTTCTAGGGCTTGGTAAGGATTTCTCAGCAAAGAGGATGTGTCTAGTAATCGATTTCCTGTCAAATCAGTTGAAAAAATTGACATTTGAATAATCCTGGTTGGGAAATAACAAGTATTAACAATAATGATAGTTAACAGATAAATCAAGAACATATTTACAAACCAGTTGCCGTGTCGAAAGTCTGGTCCATTCTTTCATGAGACAAAAACCCTGGAGGTGGCGCTCTGCTAGGCACTGAGAAGCCAGGTGGGGCAGAAACTTGAGCTCTTGAAACTGTTTAAGAATTGGTAATGACTATTCATAATAAAGACCACATTTATTGTAACACATGCATAAGAATATTACATTTTAATTATAGGTGAAGGCCAAACATTAAAAGAGCAATAGAGCTCTGTGAATGTCATTAGAAATATTTTTAATTTAAATTACTGTTATAATAACAAAGTTCAATGGAGTTTTGATTGGAGACAAGCAACAAAACAGCTCATCAATGCTTCACAAGATGAATAAAGGTAGTGCAGCCAATATCAGAGACACATAATAAACTCCAACTAGCAGTAAGAACTTAGTAAACAGGCATTCAAATTCTACATCTGTAAATAAAACAAAAACAAAACAAAACGAGGGAAAAAAAATTCAAATATTCAAAGAAACTACCTTCAATTCCAAGGCAAACAGTCACCCCAACATGCATCAGGATAATTGAAAAAAATACAGACCTGGTCTACGTTGCAGGAAAAAATTCAAATATTCAGAGATTGGCTTTAAGCCAACATTGCAGGAAAAAATGTAGTAGTATCCCTACACATTCCATTTCATTTCTATCGCACATAGAATGTCTACGTCCAAGATTTTTTCTACTATATTTATGCTTCCCATTCCTGTGCATTACTGTGACTAAGGCTGCAAATGAGCCAAGCCATCAAAGTTTAATATGAACTCAAGCTCTGCTCAGTAGACTAAAGACTCAAACTCGGATCAAAGTGAGCTCAAAAAATCAAGCTCGAGCTCAGCTCAAATTATTTTACCTTCCCAAAAGCTTGGTTTTACCTGTTTCAATGATTTTTTTAACCAGCTATGAGAACTTTTAAAATACTATTAAGTAATTAGAACCTTTTAGGCCTTGGATCAAAAAATAAACTCAAAAGAGAGACCCATTCCACAAGAGTGGAGAAAGCCCAAGCCCCATAGGCAATGACCGATGAGCATAACTAGAGCAAGGCATCTTATAAGGAGTGGTAATTCAATTTTTTTATCTAAGTGATCCTTGACAAGTAGAGCCATAAGGGAAATGCCTGCCTTAGTGCCTTGTGAAGAAACTGATGATTCCTGCTGCACGACTTCTACAGGCTCGAGCCCAATTCACTCTCTCCCCCCACTCTCTCTTATACACACACACACACACAAAGAACCAAGTGGACTCTCTCCGTCTTCCAGGATTTCTGTTGAAATCCTGGTGCAAATCACTAAATTGCCATCTCCATTAAAATTGAAGTGCAGCAATGGTGTGAGACTGACGATGGCAGCACTGGCGGCCATATGTGGACATAGCAGAATAGGGAGACCGAATGGCCAATGGTGTGCGTGGATGACAGCCGCTGATGGTGCGCAATCTGGCAGAGGTGGCAGCGTGTGCATACAGAGAACCCATTTGGGTTTCGTGTGTATGCAAAGTGGTATGAGCCCACATCATTAAGAAATTTAACACCTCTTTGATGCTTCTTTTTTTTCCAAATCTGTTTTGGAATATAGGAGACATTTAACAATTCTGTGAAAGATACAGTGGAGAGCATCAAATAACAGCTGTTAACCGCTGCCCACATCCATTTCTTCCCAATCCCAAATATAAAATTATCTCACCGTCAGCTATCAGCTTTTAAGGTAAAAGTTGCTGAGATGAGAATGCTTAGATGGATGAGTGGTATAATATTGAAAGATAAATTAAGGAATGAACACATTCACGGTTAGTTAGGTGTAACTCCTATAGAAGATAAGATAAGGGAGGGACGACTAAGAAGGTATGGACACTTGCTACGTAGGCCACATAGTGCACCTGTGAGGAAGAGTAAGTTACCGTGGGGGGCAGTAGAAGGGGTAGGGGTAGACCTAAAATAACTTGAGAGAAGATGGTGAATAAGGATTTAATATCCCTAAATCTATCCAAAGAAATGGTACATGATCGCATAAATTGGCAGAAAATGATTCATATAGTCGACCCCACCTAGTGGGACTAAGGCTCGGTTTTGTTGTTTGTTGTTGTTGTTGTTGTTGTTGTATCACTCTTAAGCTTAAGCCTATTAAACGAATCCATGAACAAGCCTAATTCAAACCATTAATCGAGCCTATCCAAGCCTTTAACTGAGTTACTCATGAGCCAAAATGAGCCGAGCCCATCTGTGTTTCGGTTCAGCTTGTTTATTAAATGAGCATGAAAATTGGGCTTGGGAGTAGCGCATATAATAAACAAGCCTGAACGAGCTCTTACCAAGCTGAGCTCTTGCGAGCGGCTTGGTTCGTCTGCAACCCTACCTGTGATGAGGGGGCTTTTCAGCATCCACGCAAAATTTGCAAAACCCATCAAGCCATTATTCCCAGTTCCAAACACAAACAAAACCCAACCCCCCTCCCCACCCCAAGAAATAAAATAAAAAATAAAGGAAAGAGGAGAGGTAAAGAAGGCTGCATAGCCAGCCACTCAAAAAATGAGATCAGAACAAAAACCATAGAGTGGTTTTCAAAAAGCAAAAAACACACTACATTACTACCTCTGCATACCATAGTTTAAACGTTCCAGTGTGTGAACCTAATGAGCCTCAAATAAATACAACCAGTGTGTGAACTTTCTGAGCCTCAAATAAATACAAAGGCCCAACAATGGAAGCATCATTATAAGGAAAATTTGATAAACAAACGAACACCAAACTTATTACAGAGACATCACCAATCCTGGAAAATAACATGAAAAACATTTTTGCAAACATAAAAAATAAAAATCAAACATGAACAGAAGTTGTACTCACCAGAAAGCTTACTTGAAGGGAGAAAAGAATGGCCGCTCACGAAACTATCAGACTCCTCAACATAACTGGAAGGGAAAACATTACCATTGCCAAGCCTATCCAAATGAGGATCTCTGTCTTCAACAAAATTCTGGCTGAAAGAATGGTTTTTTGGCACTACAGCTACCCCAAAATTATCAAAAGATGGTTCAACATCAAATACTTTATTCTTAGACTCCCCTTCTCTTGCAAAAGAGAACCTGGACTGATTGTTGTTTTGTACTTTCCAGGAGTTCGATAATTTCAGGGAACCATGCTGTATTTCTCTTTCACCAAGCATTTTGGCCAAATTCTGTGGCGAAGTTAACGAGTCATCCAAAGCATCAAATTCCATGGACAATATATTTGAAATTATGCTGCTCTCTCCCATATCAACAGCAGTACTGCTAATGTTGGCACCTTCACAACCAAGTCTTCCCATCTGCTCTGGTTTCCCTTCTTTTAGAAGCACATAGGGATGCCCAACAGTCCTATTCAGACCACTAGGATTCTCGGGGTATCCATTAGATAATACTGATACACTGGATGACTGTGGATAGTCAGGAGACAAACCTTCGCTGGCTTTCTTATATACAATTTGAGAGTTTGAATCAAGACAATAAGCCTCACTAGAACGCACAGAACTACTCCTTGAATGATTTAAGAAATGAGATGAAGAAGGCAAAGTTGTATGGTTAATAACTTCTGAATTGAGTCTTTGATTGTCAAAAAATAGCAAATTATCTTCTGCATCATGTAATGCACCTTGAACTCCTTGAGATGGAGAATCTGATCTCAAGTCACTTTGCTCTCTGGGAACAGCCGCACAATTAATTGGTGTCGCAGTTTTTCTAGCTGCGGGTGAAGCTAAAGGTTCTCTTAACTGCTCAGCATAACATTGTGGCAAGTCCAGATTCCCCACCATGGGCAATTTCATAGGAACATGATCAGAAAATTGAAAGTTAGGTTTGATAACACCAGAATGCTCATTTCCAAGCCGTTCATCAATGCTCACTGATGACATAATAGAGCTTATGCTTTGAATCTTCCCATCAGTAGCAACACCCATGCCTTTTTCTGGGCTACAAGACTGACTGCTAAGATCAAGAGAACTGCTGACATTTGGTAGCGAACCAGTGCCACTATCACTATCACCAGATGCTGGTGGACAAGACAACTGGTCCGTCACAGTTACAGTGGCAGAAGCCCCACCTGATGTAAAAGTTGTCTCTGATTCAGTAGCTGGACAATCACTGCTACCATACGGTTTCACAGAGTCCAAAATCTCAAGTCTACCTTTAGATTGTGCTTGTTGACTTTCTTCATTCGATGAAGGCTTCTTTCCTGTCTCACTATGTACTTTAGAAGTAAGTGTTGTGCTTGCAATTGCAGATGAAAATGGCAATGAACCACTTAATGTGTCAGGTTTCTCTTTGGAAGACCCATTGGAACAAGTTAAACTGGCTGCTGCTGGTGGATGGCAATTGGAGGCACGCATTCCCCTGGCAAGTGTAATCATTACTTTTAGAACTATGGTATACACAGGATTATACAGTTCTTAAAATCAAAAAATGAATGGTAGGATAATATGGTTGTAAAAATAGTGATGCAGATCATAGGACCACACCATCCTGCTTTGACAAAATGATTTTGATCCAACACAAGATTAGAAGCTGTAGATTGGTGGGGATCTACATGATTACCATAGATCCTACAATAACTAATATTTTTGACTCATTACATACTGTTTAACCTGTAAAACTTAGACAAAAAAGAGAAACAAAGAATTATTTTGTTTATCTAAAACTAATAAATTAAATTATAAAATCACGAATTTAATTATAGTTCTTTGCCATTCAGTTGGCAGTTCAAACATTAATATTAGGTTGACAATGAAAATAGAAGTTAATGCACCAACTCATTTGAATACTGATGAAAGTAGCAAATATTTTAATGACCATCTTAATGAAGACATTGATAATGATTTTAGTTACATTGAGGAAGCAAACTGTGGCTTGGATGATGAAATTAATGTTAAGGAGCTAACTCAGGGCCTTTTTGGTATCATTTATGTTTTTCATTTTCTGTATTCATTTTCTATACAGTGAACATATGGATTATGAAAACACGTTTGTTTGCACTGCTGGTTTTCTCTTTCTGTTTTGCGTTTAACGCAGCGTTTGGTGGATTTCAAGGCTAGGATTTATATTTGTATGGATTTGGAAGAAACCTACTATAATTTTATACTACGTTCTCAAATCCACACAAATCCAACTCCAAGGCCCGACTTCCATACTCCCAAACATAGGGTTAGGTTTTTTGTTTTTGTTGTCAGTTTTCAATTGTTTCTGAAAAAACTAAAAAACTTCATTTTATGATTTTCAGTTTATTTTCAATATTTTGATATCCAAAATTAACTTTTGAAGATTAAATCATTCATTTTATACATATTTTTTAATTAAAGTCAAAATAAAATGAGCAAGTGAATTCAAAATAAAATTAAAATAAAACATCCATTAATTTTCTTTGAAAATCAAAAAAAAATTAGTCATTAAAAAATATTTCTATTTTTGAATTATCATGTACTACAATAGTTCTTGTAGTGCTAAAAAGTTAGTTTTAAAACATAATAATTAAGAAAAATAATTATAATATATTTTCATTTTTTAATGATATTTTTAAAATTATATTCTTTTTTGTATATAGGTTTAATTGTTATTTGATTCAAAGACAAAAGTGAGCTTTCTTTTCAATCAAGTTCTTAATTTGTTTTAGATTTAGAAATATTAATGGTTGATTTTCAGTTTTTAATTATTGTTTCTGGTTTTCATTTTCATTTTCATGAATTTTTACAGTGATGGCAAACCGCCCCTTAAATTTTTTTTTTTTTTTTTCTAAAATATCTTTCACTTTTAATTGTTTGTGATCGTTTGTCAACTCACTAGAATAAAAATTTACTAATTCTTTTTCCACAAGAATAATTTATTCCTATTTTATTACAAGTTGATTTGACCAAGTTAAAAACAAAACAGTTTAAACATTGATATCTTTGTTACATAAGACTTGAGAGCTCTATGTTTTGAGCATAGTTGAGCTTCTCCCAGTTTTGAGCACTCACAAGTTTCCAGGTTTATATTATTGACATTTACGGAGGTATATATATTTAGTCCTTTACCACCACCACCACCACCACCACCAACCCCACCCCCGCCCCCCGGGGGGGGGGGGGTGTGGTGGGGAGGATCCCAATTTTAACAGAAGTGTAAAAGAGGCTACAGATCAAGTAATAGCATACCATGAGGCTGCTGCAGGAAGAGTAATTGATCTACCAGAACTACCGTTTGGAGGAGAACCTCTGACAACACCAGCCAGATTCTGCTAGATAGACACAACAAAGTTACAATCAGAATGGAAGCCAATGGAATGCATAAATCAGATTTGGCTAATATTTGTCATAGAAAAATCCACAGCTCAAATTTCAGAAGCAAATCATATTTCCACAAAATTTCACATATAAAGAATCAGCTTAGTAACTTCCACACTATTAATGCACATCCTACCATCCTAGAGCATGTAGCTCGCCTTCTCCCAGGACAACGAGATTTGAACCTCTCCAAAAAAAGATACTTCACTAGAAACCAATTGTGGAAAGCTATAGCTTATGAACAAACAAAAGCCAACGCAGAATCTTACATTTGAAGCATTTTTGACGATAGCTTTCCCTGCTGAAGTAGAGCTGTTATTCAAGTACTCATCTGCTGCGGGGGGCAACACATTTCCTGAACGCCGTTGCAGATTATTGGCACCACCAGTAATCTGTTGAACTCTACTCCTTCAAAGTCACTATGAAAGTTACTAATCATCCAATGAAGTGACATGGAACATTTAAGTAAAAGGCATTTGAAACTAATGCCGTTAAGAGCATCAAAATTGGATTTGACAAGCCAAAAACCAAATAAAGACCATTAATTATAGTAAGGGTATCACGGTATCACTTCCATATTAAGTAATTACACTACCACATGGGTGCCTTTCCCCAACATCTAAAGACACGAAATCCAAATGTGGGTAACAAAGTTATTTTATACCATTTGCATTTCATATCAATGGTAAAGCAAGACCTTTATTCAGGATGCGATAGAAAACGCCCAAAGAAGGAACCATGAGGAGCTGGAAAGCTGAAATTGCAAATAGGTCCAAATATTGATGTCATGCATGATTATTTTGCCTGATTTATATTCCAGTTAAGATTGAAAAGCAAAAAATGTCCGGCACTTTGACACATTTTTCTAAAAAGGGAAAAAGTTTTTATGGGAAGCATCACGGAATGTACTCTCTCCCAATGGGGAAATACTGTATTTTTGTAATGTTAAAGCATATAAAACAGTTCGTAGGCTCAAATATTTGAAAGTACAAAAAACTAGCAATATCAAAAAACAGTATACAGCCTTATTTAAAATTTAAAAATCAGTGGATGATAAGATAATATGAAATCAAGCATAATTTAGCTAATGGAACATAAACTTCGCAAGCAACACAATATTAATATACCTTGTGTATGCTGAAATTATCTCATCTTTAGTGAAACTATCCTCTTGTGAACCAATCTCATGCAAATATAGACAATCAGGATTGCTGCAAGGCTGGGCCAAGAAGAAGTCAATCAGGTAACCTATATTAAGTTAAACTAGCTCAGAACTGCTTCCAGTTAGCAATTCATAAGCATTATAAAACAATTGCCAAGGTAAAACCAATTTGTAGTCCATACCACATTCCTCAGCCATGCATGGCAATACTTCGTAGTTCCAAAGCATGCCCTGAAGCATAACTCCAAACAATCATCAAAATGATAATAAGACATGGCATACTCATTCCATACATCTTCTAAATAATATGTTTCAAAAATGTAAACATGCACCCACCTCAAGGATCTACCATCCAAGACAAACCCATGTACTGTTTGAATACATCGAACTGCTTCATCCTCCTTTGAGAAAGTAATATATCTGAACCAAAATAAATCAAGAAACGAACAGCACAAGGCATTAGTAGATAAACCACATGCAAAATTACATTCATCCAATGAGGGGCCAAGTAATCTAAAATCCTACTCCATTGTACAATACAAAATACACAAAAGAATATTAATTATTGTCCCTAACAACAAATTTTTTTTAATAGAAATATAGAAGATTGAACAGCACAAGCAGAACAATTTGAGTACAAGATTAACAATTTCAAAACCTTTAACTCAGGATTGTTTCCTAAGACAGTAAGTAAAAAGGTAAAACTTACACACTACAAGTACTGTTTGGGAAATGCTGAATAGTGCCAGCTGCTGTCCTAGAAATAGACACTTTCAGAACCTTTCCATACTGACCAAAATATTCTCTGCGCTGGAGAAGCTGCTCCAAACATAAACATGCTCAGCTACCAAATTTTTGGTAATGTAGAGAGGGGGAGGGAGGGAGGGAGGGAGATAGAGAACATACATCCTCATCTGCTAGATTAAGAGGTAAACCCACTATATAGACAAGATTCCGCTGAATCACTCGCACACTGCTAAGTTGCTTCCTTCCTTCAGATGATTTAGTTTTGGACTTTTGTGACTTCAATTTTCTCTCCATATTGATCTCTGCTACCAACCTATCAGAAAAAATGAGGAAAACAATTAAAAATCTATAAATCCAAAAAATAATATTACTAAAACTCCATGGCAGCATTTCACTCAATGGAATATATTGTCGACCCAAAAAAAAACAACCTTTCACAGTTGGCTGCCATCCCTACAATCTTTTCCTTGTCATAAGGAACACGACATGCTGGACACCGGCCCTCAGTCTCATCCTTCTCAGCCATGTCCATTATGTGATGCCAACACCAAACGCATATCTAAAAGATGCAATCACAGTTAATATAAGCAAATTACAGCTATTTAAAAAATGAAGAAGATATTTAACATAATGTATTATACAAGGGCTAATAAATTTCCATTCACTTGCATAAAAATGAAGTTTACAACCAGAACTTCAGCCAAGGTTGTTAAATAAGTATCCTAGTTGGGCTTGCACAAAGGTTTAGCTAACTGTTCAAGACTAGGAAAATAACAAGTAGCTTGTTCAGTATAGCCCTCAAATAACAAAAAGATGTGCTCAGACTACTGCATTCCTAGCTCAATCAAACCAGCTTATAATTAAAAATGAACAAGAATTTACATGGGGGAAAAACAAAAACATCATTTTTATAATCAAACAAGTCAATGAACAAGTGCACAAAATGAATATCTAGATTCTATGGGGAAAAAATAGTAAACCAAAAGCCAAAATCAATGTAGCTCATTAACATTACTGTCAACATCTACTAAGCCACTATTTGCTTCATCGGCATCACTAAGATCATCCCATCATTAACATCAATGTTGATGTCATCATTATTCTCAACGAAATACACTAGCGCATTAAATATCTGCTTACATCCTCCAACTAAATACTCATATTTGGTGTTGGAATCAAGTGAACATCAATCTTAAAACAAACTTTTGAATCCATAATTTTGTTTAACATTAAATATACCAAATCACTTCCTCAGTAGCCCATTCACCATCCAAGTTGTACAGGACAAATGTCTCTCAAGTAATTTAGTAATATTCCTAAAAATATAATGTATTCTAAAGATTTCACAATCCTACCATGATCCTTTTATTATCCTACTAATCCCACCGATCATGGGGCAGTACTACTCGAATTCTACCAATTTGCAATTCAGTATAGGATCAGGATTGTTCTGGTAAAGTAAGGTCGTATAATCCTGGATGATGAATTTAATCACCATGCAACCAGCTGAAGTTTGGAGCAGGATGTAATACAACAAAGATAATGCTTCAAAAC
The DNA here is from genome assembly GCF_029873635.1 of Malania oleifera. NCBI lineage: Eukaryota > Viridiplantae > Streptophyta > Magnoliopsida > Santalales > Ximeniaceae > Malania > Malania oleifera. Next base: position 21,711,274 of record NC_080418.1, read on the forward strand.
TTTTTCCTAACAGCGCAACTCTAGAAATTTTTTTATCAGCAACTATGTGATTTTAGCAAATTGGCATGTGGAAGCTCAAATATAAGCTTGGTTGACAGCTGTTGTGAGTAATCTCATGCATCCCATCTATGTAAGTACATCTTGCACTTAAACACAACTCATGCATGAGGGCATGACATGTTCAGGATTGTGGTAACAAGTTAGTGTTGGTGAAGATGTTGCAATGGTAAAGAAGATGGTTGTGGTGGAGATGACTAGGGCATTGACTGTCATGGAGTGGTGGTTGTACGGTGGTGGCAGTGGCAGTATGAGCAGGCTAACAGCAATGGCTAACACATCTGTCACCAAGAGAATTTACAAATTTTCACCTCTTTATCTTGGGTGGTGTTAGGCATGGATTCTTAAATCACCTTCATAACCCATTTTAAAATACTGAATCCAAGCACATTGCTAAAGATGTCAAACACACATGGAGCAGATATCCACTTCAAATGTCATTGGCCCAACCAGGTTTTTTGTCACCTCATTTGCATAACATTTTGTAATCAGGTTGTCTTGCAAGTTAACATACAGAGGCTGCCAACATTTCTATCTGACTACATAACTTCAAATGGAGAAGAAATAGAGTCAAATTTCCGTGCCCTCTTCAAGAACTCTGAAAAGTAAAAATGAGGAGAGTTTTTATTTCAAATAATTGTTTGAATAATGCAAGGGGTCTTGACCCTTCTGAAGCATGGCATAAGCCTTTTGGGAATTTTATTTTTTTATAAATCAATAAATAAATACATAACAATGTCACAATATTTTTCTATAGAACATTACATGTGTGTATAATTGTATATATAAATTAAGAATAATTAGGAAATTTATCAATAAATTTTGAAAATTGATTTGTGAACTATTTTTTTTTTATCAGCATAAGCATAAAAACTTAAAATTATTCAAGTGAAACATTCTAAGAGATAAGCATAAAATTATAAAGTTCTAATTGTGTTCATAATTCAAGTTGCAACTTTCGATTGTTTTGATATTCGCTCCTATTAGAGCATCCATTGTCCTTTTTTTATCTTTTTTTTGGGCTGGAAAGAAGATATTTTACTGAGGAGAAAAAGTAGTTCTTTATTCCTTTCTCACATAATATTAAATTTCGTCAGCCTAGTTTAAACCAAATTTGAATTAAATGAACCAACTCTCTGTAAGCATAATCCAAAAAACAAATAAGGCACCTTCTGCTGCAAACGCATAAGCCTTACAGCATTCCGTTTGAGAGTTTTGGTATTCTAGACCATGCCAAGGCATTTTAGGCACAGCCAGCCTTGAGACAGGCCTTAATTGTGCTTTTTGAAGCATTATTTCAAATAATAAAAGTACTGCTTGACAACTGTAGCACTAAATTATTGGAAACTCCATCATGATAGGTGCGACTACAGAATGAACATATTACTAATACCAGCAACAATAGAATGAGCCACTGCCCTTTGAATCTTGGTTGTCAAGATTTCAATCCATAATTATCTCCAAAAAAAAATTTGATTGTCAATCTAATATTTGCCCATGCAAAGTTTTTTTTACCCAATTGTAATAGAGAAAAATTTAACAAATTTTTTGAGTTGGTAAATGTAAAAATTCCAATTTATAATAAATACGTAGGCAGAATTGACTAAAGTTGGCAGACCACAGCCCTCACAAACTATAACGTAGGCTGGCCATACTGTTGTCTTTTCTAGTTTTATGGTCCAGTCTTTTTATGTTCTCAATCAATGGAAAAAGACGAGGTTATTTATGCCAAAAGCAGCATTGGATTGAGATTCAAATGTGTACTTCCATGCAATCCAAATCAAATTTACCAGGTAAGATTGACACAATGAAGTGAAAGCCACTGCCCTAAGAGCAAGACACACCTCATCCAATGCCCAATATCACGCTGCATTCCCCAAATTAAACAAGAGAATCATTTTTTGTCTGAAAGATGGTCCATGAAACACAGCACACTTAACTATACTTAATTTGGGAGGTCTTGCCAGAATTGTGGACAATACGCATTTGTTGAGCCAGTGATGATAATTAAAACAATAAAAAAAAACTCACACACAATTGTATATAAGCATGCATAGAGAAAGAAGAGGCGAAGGTGAAAAAAATGAAAATTAAAAAAGAGAAATTGCTAAAAATACAGCTAAACATTGCTAACACATATAAGCAGAACTATATGTCAACCTCATAGCCACACTTGCAAGGCTTTAATTGCTGATCTGTCAAATCCATTTCCTCTGCACAGAGGGGGCAAGTCTTCTCTCCTTCATCACTCATGGTTGCCCTGTAAACATCCAAGAACGTGCAAGATAACATGAGTATGATATCAGTAATCAAACACATTGATAATCAACCACTAGTTCTATAACACTACCTTTGTCAATATACATTATACATATAGTAAAACACATATCATTCTAGTTACAGATGAGCAAGTATATCGCCTTCCAACCAAAAAATAAAAAATAAAAAAATAAATGGGGGCAGTGGCATACAAAACGTCACCAATTTGTTTAACTATACGTGCAACGCTACTAAGAGTAATACAAGTGACAACTTCACATAATCAGCAATCCAGCATTCTCATTACTCCATAATCCATGTTATAGTATTACAGATACAAGAAGAGATCAATAAAAGCTGACCATCAAAAATGATGAAAAGCCTACAGAAATTCTAATCTAATCAACAAGAAACTACAACCCACAGTTCGGCCTCATCTCTGCAGATTGCAAAGCAAACCCTAAAACCCCTAACCAGTCATAAAGCACCATCTCGCATTAACAGATATCTACAGAAAAAATAAAAGGAAAAGATTGATCGAGAATTCAGAAATGGTTGAAATAATATCATAGTCGAAATATAGCAGATCAAGATAATCGATAAAATAAAACAAATCGAATCGGGCTAAGCACCGAAAATAAAAATCCAGACTTTCACACCTAATCAAAATCGTTTGCATGCAGTGTACAAAATCAAGAATAAAAAACAAACATCAACACAAATTGCAGCACACAGGTCTCTGGAAAAAACAAGAAAGAGCAAACATTAAGAATACAACAAAACAAAAAAAAAATTAGGGATCTAGACGATGAGAGTAAGGATCTACACAAGAGAAACTTGAGATTACAGCCTGAGGACTTACAGCGGTGGATCGAAAAGAGGATGAACCTGAGAGGATGAGATTGTAGAGAATCGCAGGGAACGATAGCGACGATAGCGAAGAGAGATAGAGAGAGAGAGACCAGAGAAAGGTGAGAAGAAGAGGAACCACAGGCCTTTATGAGGACGCTCTTGTTTGGATGGCTGTTTTGGCTGCAGCCTCTCTGCGTCGCTGTCATTTAAATATTTGGGAATCCACTTAATGCCCTTGTATTTACCGATATTTACGAAAAGAGGACTCGTCGCCCTTTCTTCTGTGAAGTCCGGAGCCGTAATGGATCGGGTTTGCAGCGAAATGACGGAATTGCCCTTGCGTCGTGGTGGGTGCGGCCGCATGGGCGGGCTGGGATCCTGTACGGCCGTGATTGCAGGGACCCCTAACCGTGTGATTGGCTTGTTAATTCTCGTGATGAAGAATAAGGCCCTGTTTGCCTGATTTTTAATTCTTTGAGTTATTGATGTTTTTCTTCGTGCTTTGGCTGACCAATGAAAGCGCGACTGCGCGACATGAGTGCACTGCTTATGCCCATGGTGGAGATGGAATATGAGCCGTGTGGCCAAAAGAAAGAGCTTCTTAGTCTTTAATAAGGAAAACCATGTTTGGGCGCAAGGAGTAATGCAATATAAATGGCAAAGGTTTTTCTCTAACTTTTATATAATGTGTGAGAGATGTATTTATGAGTTAAGTAGATATAATTCACTCAAACTCAACCCAATCTAAAAATATTAAGTTCAAAACTTGACTTAAACTTGATCGCTTTAAAATTATTACATTCAAACTCAACTTGTCTATTAGTTCTTAAAACTTGAACTCGAATTGATTATAAATTAATATTAAATATATACAAATATATATATATACAAATATATATATACAATGTATATATAATATATGACTTATACAATATAAAAATAACAGATTAAAAAACTCAATTAGGTTCGAACTTGACTTCAACAACATATAGTTTGAATTCGACTCGTTAAAATATTTGAGTACTTCGAATTCAACCGAAACTCGAATAAAATTGAGTTAAGTCGAGTCAAAATAGTTAGCAAATAGGTTTAACTTACTTGTACTCCTAGTGAGACTTTGACATAACTGTAAATTAATGAAATAATTTCAAAGAATTTTTTTGTGTGCATGTGTGATACATGTTTGAAACAAGGCATTCCACTTATATTTACAATTGCCTAAATTTTGACATCTTCATTTTTTGTTAACTTTACTTTTTTATAAACCCCAAGAGTTATAACCTAATAAGTATACTTTTTAGGAAAAATAAATTTATGTTTCTAAAGTTGTTATCAAAAATTCAACAGCACCTCCTAGTTTTAAAACATTTAAACATTTAAGCATACAAATTTGAAAAATGTTCTACGAATTTGCACATTAACATTAACAAATGTTGCGATATGTGACTGACATACTAAGTGGAAAGTATGCACAAAGGGAAAGTATGAAGGATATCAAGGTACAGTAGAGCAAACCGTCGATGGTAGCCCTGTAACCGTCGACGATTTGGGGTAATGTCTGAATGGATTTTCATTTTGTATGAAACCATCGATGGTTTGGTTTAGAGAATTGGCCTAGATTTCAAATTTGAATAAGGGTGCGTTAATTTGGTTGGGGTTTGGAGAGAAAACCTCTAGGAACTCTATTTACATGTCATTTGTGATGCATTTGGTAGAGAGGGTTGATGTATTGTTCATGTACTTTGGACAATAAGATAGTCAAATTATTGTCGATTACTCCTATGGATGTAGGCATTGTCGAACCACATAATTTTTTGTGTTATTGTTGTTGTTGCTTTCATATAATTGTTGTGGTTTGTTTCTATATTTTCATCATTAAGTGCTGCATGTTTTTGATCTGATGTTTCACTATGCAATTCGTTTTTTTCATAATAAATTTGTATCAAAGCATTGTTGTAATAGCCTCTGTCATGCCTCGAACCCCGAAAGTGGGCCCTAGGGTGTGATTTGAGAACCTAACCTATATTTGTATCATACAAATATCCATGATACCAATAAATACGAGGGTCCAACCCGATAGGGCTCGCAGATACCCTACTCACAACCACTATTCACATGAATAACGCAGCAAAACATATTTCAACCTATTACATTCATTCATACCAGAGTTCTAAGTCTGTCATAATACAAAACATTAACCCAAGGTATCCAACATAATCCAAAATGACATCCTGGCTACAGTTCAGTACTCACTACAATACTTACAAAAACTAACAGAATACTACGCTCCAGAACCTTCTAGAATGCTAGGTCCAACTACCTGAAGGACCTGAAACAGATTTGTATGATTGGAGTGAGACACTTCTCAGTAAGGGAGAATCGGGTTATATCAGTGTGTGGGCACATGAGTGTTATTCCAATAAGAAACAAAGCATTTCGCATTTTCAATAATTTCACAAACAATTTCAGTATATTTCACAATCAACGGTATAATCTGGAAAACCAGCATGTCATTATTGACCCACGGTATTGAATCGGCATTCCACAACCCTCGATATTATCCAGTGAACCGGCAAGTCATTATTGAGCCCACGGTATTGAACTGGCATTTTAATAACCATAATCTGGCAAATCGGCATGTCATTATTAACTCACGGTATTGAACTGGAATTCCACAACCCTTGATATTATCCGGCAAATCGGCATGTCATTATTGACCCCATGGTATTGAACCGGCGTTTTAGTAATCATAATCCGACAAACCGACATGTCATTATTGACCCACGATATTGAACCAGCATTCCACAACCCTCGATATTATCCGACAAACCGACATATCATTATTGACCCCACAGTATTGAATTGGCACAAATGTAGTGTTTTCGCACTCTTCGACATAAACCGGCAATTTACAACCATCGGTATTAACCTGGCATGTCTTACGACCCCACGGTATTAATCTAGATGCCTTGACCCCACAGAATCAAGCTGGCATGTCATTATTGACCCCATAGTAATGAAATCGGCATGTCAGTAACCACCATTCCTAAAAACAGTTTGGAACTCTAGTTCCCATATACCATTTCAAACACATCACAACTCAATCATCACAAAATATCCTCTCATGCCACACCTATTTGGATAATTAAACAATCATATGATAATTGATCCGAAAATACAATTTAACATAAAATAAAGGTACGATCATCTCTATACTTTAGTTTTATTCAAACAAATAATTTTCCAAAACAAACAGAGACGATACCTAAAACCCTAATTTTTCTCGAAAATCACACCCGAAAAATCGACAATCTCACCCAATGAAATTTTCCAAACAAGTAACTAAAACATCCGTATAAACATAACCTATAGTTCTACAAGATCAAATTTTAAAAATAACTAATATAAACAAATCCCCTTACCTGTACTCGAATACCGAAACACAACTCCAAACGGCTCGAAATAGCCACACTAATTCCCAAATCCTAAAACCGAAAGACCATATGTCAATATCCCCATATTTAGTACAAATCTACAAGTCACTAGGCTCTTTTTGACCCTTACCTCAATTTCGAGGTAAAAACCCGGAAATCCTCAAATCAAGATTCTACTCCGTAGGACTTGTAGAGATTCACCCACTAATCCACGTAGTAACGTTGGATCATTAATTTGGGCAATGAGCCATTCGAGATCTTAGAGAGAGAGAGAGTGTGTGTGTGTGTGAGTGTGTGTGAATTCATGGTTTAGAGAGAGAGAGAGAGGGAGAGAGTTATATAATAAACATAACTTAACCCTTAAGTAATCTAAAAATATCTCCTCCAATATATTTATATATAAATATCTAAAAATATCTCCTCCAAGATTTTTTTTTTTGTTCGGGTTACTACAATCTCCCCTAATTATAAAATTTCGTCCTCAAAATTTGCTAACTGTTTCTATCACATCGTCTGATCTCTAATTGGTCTGTCTCTAGGAAGAGTCGGCGGCCACCCACATAGCAGCCCCATCCCAAATTTATTACATGCCCTCACTTATGGTGGAAGAATACAATGGTTACACCTAACGTCTCAAGAGATTACAAATACAAGAGCTCCCAAAGACCAAACAAACCACTTATTTACCACTCTGCTTACCTGTCTAACTCTGAGCATCTCGGAATAACTAAGGATACTTATGAAATATCTCTGACTCTAACTCCCATGAAGCTTCCTTGACTGCATGATTACACCAAAGTACCTTCAAAAGCGGAATCTTCTTAGTACGTAACTCTCGTTCCTTATGGTCTAGAATCTGAACCAGTATTTCATCATATGATAAAGTGTCCTCGAGCTCCAAGGACTCGTAGTTGATCACATGCGAAGGATCAGGAACATACCTTTTAAGCATGGACACGTGGAATACATCGTGAATCCTAGATAGTGTTAGGGGTAATGCTATCCTGTACGCCATCGGACCGACTCTCTCCATAATCGTCCTTTTTGTCTCATCGTCATTTGGAACACAAAACCTAGTTCCAAACCTCAATACACCATCATTAGAGATGTTAAAATTTGTAGCCAACCCCTTTTGCACTTTCTCTACAACCTTTACTAACTCCTCATCATTGGCCTGCACGACTTTAAGTCTCTCAAACAATGTCATCTAGATCATTAAACTAGCAATGAATGCCTAGTGATTACCACCCACCAATTCTACACCGAGACTTTCTAGATCCATTCTGATATAATGTTGATCTACCACGCAAATGCTGATGCATGCTCTGACTTCTGACTCAACGCATCAACTACCACGTTAGCCCTTCCTGGGTGATAACTGATGGTGCAATCGTAGTCCTTGATCAGCTCAAGCCACCTCCTTTGTCTTATATTCAACTCCTTCTGTGTGAAAATGTATTTGAGGCTCTTATAATCTGTGAAGATCTCACACTTTTCGCCGTATAGGTAGTGTCTCCAGATCTTCAATGCATACACTACTGCCGCCAACTCTAGATCATGTGCAGGGTAATTCTTCTCGTACTACTTGAGTTGCCGAGAAGCATAAGCAATCACTTCCCCTAGTTACATCAGCACACATCCCAAACCCTTCAGAGATGTGACGCTATATAATACAAAACCACCGTCCCCATATGGGATGATCAAAATCGGAGTAGTGACCAATTGGTGTTTCAACTCCTAGAAGATCTGCTCGTAATCATCGGTGCAGCCAAATTTCACATCCTTCCTCATTAACTGCGTTAGAAGGCCAGATAACTTAGAGAATCTCTCCACGAACCGATGATAATACACTTCTTGTCCTAGGAAACTCTGAACCTCCTACACGCTTTTCGATTTCACCCAATTAACCACTACTTCAATCTTACCTAGATCAACTAAGATACCACCCCTCAACACGACATGGCCCAGAAATGCAACCTGTTCTAACTTGAACTCGCATTTCTTCAGTTAACATACAACTTCCTTTCCCACAGTTTCTTAAGCACCAACCTCATATGGTTTTTATGCTCTTCCATACTCCTCGAGTGTACCAAAATATTGTCGATAAACACCGCCATGAATTAGTACAGGTATTCATGGAAAACCCTATTCATTAGGTCCATAAATACCACTGAAACGTTAGTCAACCCGAATGGCATGACTAGAAACTCGTAGTGGTCATATCTGGTTCGGAAAGCAGTCTTGACTTAACCTTGACCTGATGATACCTTGACCGTAGATCGATCTTAGAGAAGACTTGCGTTCCATGCAGCTGGTCAAATAGATCATCTATACGAGGCAATAGGGTATTTGTTCTTAACTATTACCTTGTTAATCTCACGGTAGTTAATGCACATCCTTATTGACCCGTCTTTCTTTTTCACGAACAACACTGGAGCTCCCTAAGGCTAAACACTAGGTCTGATAAAGCCTTTATCTAGTAGTTCCTGCAACTGCTCCTTCAACTCTTTAGGTTCTGTCGGAGCTATCTGACATGGAGCTTTAGAAATTGGTACCTTTCCTAACAGCAATTCAATAGTGAACTCCACCTCACGATCAGGAGGTAAATCGAGTAAGTCTTCCGAGAATACATCCAAGAATTCATTAACCACTCGGATATCCTCAAGCTTTAACTCATCCCGCGGTGGCTCATTTACACATGCTAGGTACCCTTGATACCCTTCCAAGAGTAACCTTTTTGCCTGTATTACTGATAGAATCTGTGGCGTCGAGTGCATACATGATCCCACGAACTTATACTCATGTCCATCCGGAGGTTTGAACACTACCTCTTTCCGGTTACACTCGATGACAGCAAAACTAGAAGATAACCAGTCCATCCCCAGAATAACATCAAACCTATACATGTTGAATACCACTAGATTCACCGATAGCGTCCTTCCCTAAATTTCTATAGGATAATCCCCCAACTTCTTCCTACATATCACCATACTCCCCAATGGTGTCACCATGGACAATTCCGCATCCATCACTTAGGTTTTAAGCCCACACAATTTCACAAAATTTGCAGATATAAATGAGTGGGTTGCTCTCAAATCAAATAAGACAACGACTTTATTCGAAAGCAATAACATGGTACTTATCACTACGTCGCCCGCATTCTCCATATCGGCAGGGGTAAGCGAGTAAACTCTCGCTTGAGCCGTGTTTCTCTAAAGATTTCCTTGAGGCGCCTGGTTACCTTCCCTATACTGATTCAGTGTAGGCGTAGCACTCATCGACGCACAACAAACTCATGCCATGTGGCCCTGTTCGCCGCAATGGTGATAGTTACCCATGAATGGTCGGCACTCACCCTCATGCCACCTATGGCACCTGGCACACCGTGCGCAAGATGAATCCCCCGGTGGACCCCATGGTTCCACCTCCTGTCATTTACCAGCAACGTAGTTATTCTTCTTCCACTACCCCTGACGAGCACCAATCTGAGAACTAGAAGGCACTGGCCTCTTCTTCTAATCCTGGACTACCACTTCCTCCTAAAGACTAGATTCAGCCACGGTGGCTTTATCCACCAACACAGCGAATTCCCAAATCTGCAGGACTACCACCTGCTTACAAATATCCTTCCTCGGACCCTTCTTGAACCTTCGAGTCTTTTCATATTCGTTCGATATCAAGCACAGAGTAAAACAAGATAGCTCGATGTACTTGGCCGCATATCTTTGCACCATCAAGGTTCCCTAAATCAAACTTGAGAACTCATCTGCCTTTGCATCTCAGGTGGAAATCGAGAAGTATCGCTCGAAGAATACCTCCTTGAAATGGCTCCACATCATCTTTGATGGCCTGGTCCTCTGCTTCTCCAGCAAACTCATAGCTTTCCACCATCTCTCAGCTTCACCTGCTAGCTGAAATGTAGCATAGAGAACCCTCTCTTTGTCTGTGCAGTGCAAAACTTTCAGTATCTTCTCCGTAGTCTATACCCAATTCTCGGCCACTATTAGGTTAGATCCTCTAGTGAACGTCGGAGGATGCATGCAAGTAAATTTCTTGATAGTGCAACCCGCAGCAGTAACAAGACGTTCTCATCCCCTCCCACTCTGCCCAATCTCCCGCAAGACTTGCTTAGTCAAGCCTCAAGGCACGGTAGGAGACCCATTGCTCGAAGTCCCCTTCGAGCTACCGTCCAAGTTGTTATCCTTAAGCTCCATTCTGAAAATAGGATAAGAATAGATTAGTATTCCTATGTCATAGCACAATTAACACAATCCTTGTAAAATAATCATGTTAACATCTAAACTCTCGAGTCTAGGCTTGTCTCACCACACCGACACGAAACCATCAATGGTTTGCTGTGGTTTTATTGAAATCATCATTCTAAGAAAAAAATAGAACACTGTTAATGAATCCCTGTCTAGCTACAAGACAACCCTCGGCCTACTCTACCCATATCTTAATCTACCCATTCCTTACATTCCTATACTCTGGTATGTTCACCTAATCAAGCCTAACCATGTTTACAAGATCTAACAACCTAGTTAGCTCTGATACCAAGTTGTCATGCACCAAACTCCCGAAAGTGGGCCACAGGGTGTGATCTGAGAACCTAACCTATATCTCTATCATACAAATATCCATGATACCAATAAATATAAGGGTCCAACCCGATAGGGCTCGCGGATACCCTACTCACAACCATTATTCACATGAATAACACAGCTGAACATATTTCAACCTATTACATTCATTCATACTAGAGTACTAAGTCTGTCATAGTACAAAACATCAACCCAAGGTATCCAACATAATCCAAAATGACAACCCGACTACAGTTCAGTACTCACAACAGTACTTACAAAAACTAACAGAATACTACGCTCCAGAACCCTCTAGAACGCTATGTCCGACTACCTGAAGGACCTGAAACAGATTTGTATGATTGGAGTGAGACACTTCTCAGTAAGGGAGAATCAGGTTATATTAGTGTGTGGGCACATGCGTGTTATTCCAATAAGAAACAAAGCATTTCACATTTTCAGTATTTTCACAAACAGTTCCAGTATATTTCACAATTATTGGTATAATCTGGTAAACCGACATGTCATTATTGACCCACGGTATTGAACCGACATTCCACAACCCTCGATATTATCTGGTAAATTGGCATGTCATTATTGACCCCACGGTATTGAACCGGCATTTTAGTAACAATTGTCCGGCAAATTGGCATGTCATTATTAACCCACCGTATTGAACCGGCATTCCACAACCCTTGATATTATCCTAAAAATTGGCATGTCATTATTGACCCACGATATTGTACTGGCGTTTTAGTAACCATAATCCGGCAAACTGGCATGTTATTATTGACCCAAGGTATTGAACCGACATTCCACAACCCTCGATATTATCAGAAAAATTGGCATGTCATTATTGACCCCACGGTATTGAACCAGCACAAATCTAGTGTTTTCACATTCTTTGGTATAAACCAGCAATTTACGACCATTGGTATTAACCCGACATATCTTACGACCCCACGGTATTAATTCGGAATGTCTCGACCCCACAGAATCAAACCGGCATGTCATTATTGACCCCCACGATAATGGAACCAGCATGTAAGTAACCACCATTCCTGAAAACAGTTTGGAACTCCAATTCCTATATACCATTTCAAACACATCACAACTCAGTCACCACAAAATATCCTCTTATGCCACACCTGTTTGGGTAATTAAACTGTAACGTCCCTCAATTTCTTAACATAAAATATCACATAATAAATAATATGGTCAACCCGAACCCGTGGGTAGCGGGGACACCTGTCATACACAGCGGAAAACCTAGCAGCAGTACACATAAAATCTCAAACATCCAGTCATAAAATATAATACCAGAGCATTCTATACATCCTCACATACATCAAAATATCTCTAGGGTCAAACACAAAATAACTCTAACGCTATTACAAAATCTTACCCTTCTCAAAGGGTAATCTCACTAGCTCAACGGCGGCCCTGACCCGCCAGTCTCTCAGGAGCTCCTGAAAAATTAATTAAGTTTGGGGGTGAGACACTTCTCAGTAAGGGAAAATAAACTAAATACAGCTGTGTGGCAACATGAATATTTAATGCATTTATACGTATATAGTACATTTCATAATTCCATAAACATCATCATATCGTACTGGGTAAACATATATTTTCACATCTGTTAATAATTCATATCATCCATAAAATCATTTGTTATAACTGTAGTACTAAAAATAAACACAGGATGACTAGCTAGCTGGTGTCATGTATTACCCCCCATGACGGGTTGTGCAGCCCGAAGGCGGAACCCGACAATGGCTGGCCGACCACTGCCGAATCAAATATGTCTGTAAGTACGATGAGCCCGCCACACCCTGGTCCGGACTGCCAGGTGGACGTCCACACTCTACTGAAAGCCACATCGACTATCCATCTCCCATCCCCTCGTGGGACGGTAGCACTAATAAGGCCTCGTGCCAAAATGAACCCATAGCTACGGTACCGAGCTCCTGGTCTGAACTAAACTAACATCCTGGTTGTGAAAACATATAATACATGATCATACGTAACATCATTACGGCCTCGTGCCGAAAACATAGATACGGCCTCGTGCCGAAAATATAAATACGTGGCCTCGCGCCAATAACATAAATACGGCCTCGTGCCGATAACATAAATACGGCCTCGTGCCGATAATATAAATATATGGCCTCGCGCCAAAACATAAATACGGCCTCGTGCCGATAACATAAATATATGGCCTCGCGCCAAAATTGTTTCAGGTATATATATACTGAAAATATCTCATTTATCACACAATCGTCAAAACCATCACAACATAACTCATATTTTCATAAATGCCTGAAATCATGCTTGGTTCGTAAAATCTTTCACATCATAATACATTTCACATAAAATAATATTCATGCCACACATATGGTGTTAAAAGTCATACTTCATATTCTAAAAACGTGAATTATTTACATCTCATACATACATATACATTTTAATCATCATAGCAGTATTTTCCCAATCGTACATTTCATGCGTAATACACAATATAACATATGCTTTTCTGAAAATAAATTTACTCATAATTGATAATAATTTGTATGAAAAATTACTGCTTTAGTTTATTCCCTTACCTGACTATTAAGAACTTCCTTAGGACCCAAAATTTCACGCCCTTGGCGCCCGAAATTTAATTCCTGCAATTTACATTTTTCCCCAGATTAATTAATCTATTTCTCCAAAATAATACTCATCTAGCCTTCCTTAGGCTCCATATACCTCAAATTAATATTTAAACTATTATTTAATATCCCTACTTAATTTTTCAAATTTTTCCTGCGGGTCCCAAAATTACACCCGTGGCGCTCACCCGAGCCCTAAATTTCAGAAATCCTATTTCAGTCGCAGATGCTTAATATTTTAGCATTTCTAAATTAATGCTAATTAATTAAAAATAAGCCCCTTAATAATCGCCGCACCCCAAATTTGGAGTTTTGGCCCGACACCCCCATGAGAATTCCGTCCCACTAGACTTGTAGAGAATCATCCCTAGATTCTCGTGGTGGTGTCCGTTCGTCAATTGGGCTTATATTTTGCAAGAAATTAAAGAAAAAGGGGGAAATGGCTTACCCCAGGGAATATGCCTACGCCGCTCCTACCATCGATCCGCTCCAGTAGAAATGACGGCAGCAGCGAATGGAGTCCAGTGGTATCTTCGGATTTTCGATCGGGCGAAAATCCGTCGCGAAATCGAGGAGAGAGGGAGAGAGAACGTGAGGAGAGAGAGAGTGTTCTGAGAGTTGCAGAAGGATAAAAATAAAGAAAGGAAAAGTAAAGAAGAAGAAGAAAAGAAGAAGAAGAAGAAAAAGAAATCCTGAAGCTTCCAGCTTCAGGATGTAATAATGTTAATAATAATAATAATAATAATAATAATAATAATAATAATAATAAATATATTTAATTAATATTAATAATAATATATTTTATTAAAAAAAAATAAAAATAAAAATAAATTTTAATTAATTTTTTTTTATTTTTTTTTTATTTTTCTTTTTCTTTTAAATTCGATTAATTAATTAATTATTTTTTTTTCTTTTTTTTTTTAAATTCATTTAATAATTAATTAATTAATAATTATTATTATTTTTAATTATTTATTATTATTATTTTTATTTTTATTTTTATTTTTTTTTTTGAAATCAATCCACTAATATTTTATATCTCTTTTTGGGGTTTTTACATTCTCCCCACCTTATAAAAATTTCGTCCTCGAAATTTGCCATTCCCCTATTTCCCTTTCTTAGCGAAACCACTTCTTATTTTTATTAATTACCCTCACTTATGGCGGAGGAATACCGTGGTTACAATGAGGGCTCTGGGAGATTACAACTAGTCAAAATTCTCCCAAAACCATTCATGTTTCAAAACTAAAAACTTTATCTATCTTATGTTACACTATACAAATAAAAACTACAACAATATTCCATTCACTTAACTGGCTCAACTCTAACTCCACTGAATAAGTGCGGATATCTCTGGCGCATCTGATCCTCTAGTTCCCAAGAAGCCTCCTCAATGGCATGGTTGCGCCACAGAACTTTTACCAGTGGAATCTTCTTCGTGCGTAGCTCCTGTTCCTTCCAGTCAAGAATCTGCACTGGCACTTCCTCATAAACTAAAGTATCGCCCAATTCCAGTGCTTCATATCTAATCACATGGGAGGGGTCTGGGACGTATTTCCTCAGCATAGAAACGTGGAATACGTCATGGATCCTAGATAGGACCGGTGGTAATGCCAAACGATAGGCAACTGGACCCACTCTCTCAAGAATCTCGAATGGTCCAATATACCTAGGGCTCAGCTTACCCTTCCTCCCGAACCTCATAACACCCTTCAGCGGTGCCACCTTCAGGAACACGTGATCTCCTGTGTCAAACTCCAATTCTCGCCGACGAGTATCAGCATAACTTTTCTGCCGGCTCTGCGCTGTCCTGATCCTGTCTCTGATGAGTCTGACTTTATCCTGAGTCTGCTGTATCAACTCCGGCCCCAATACCTGTCTCTCTCCAACCTCATCCCAGTGCAATGGGGATCGACACCTCCTGCCATACAGTGCCTCATACGGTGCCATCCCAATGCTGGCCTGGTAGCTGTTGTTATACGCAAACTCAACCAGTGGCAAATACTGCATCCAACGACCTCCAAAATCCAGCACACATGCTCGTAGCATATCCTCCAAAATCTGTATCGTCCTCTCTGTCTGTCCATCTGTCTGAGGATGAAAAGCTGTGCTGAACGACAACTGAGAACCCATGGCCCCTTGCAGACTCTTCCAAAAACGAGATGTAAACCGTGGGTCTCTATCTGAAACTATGGACACTGGGACGCCGTGGAGTCTAACTATCTCCTGGATGTATAACTCAGCCAATCTGTCCATGGAGTAGCTAACTCTGATAGGCAAAAAGTGGGCAGTCTTCGTCAATCGATCCACCACTACCCAAATAGCGTCCTGTCCATGCAATGCTGGCGATAATCCTGAGACGAAATCCATCGCTATATGCTCCCACTTCCACTCAGGAATGTGGAGTGGCTGCAACGATCCCGCCGGTCTCTGATGTTCAGCCTTCACTTGCTGGCACGTCAAACACTGACCCACAAACTGAGCTATCTCCCTTTTCATGTTGCTCCACCAGAAGGACTCTCGCAGATCCCTGTACATTTTAGTGCTACCCGGATGTACAGTATATAGGGATCGATGTGCTTCCTCCAAAATGACTTTCTTGATCTCAGGATCGGCAGGAACACATAACTTGGTATGGAATCTCAGGGCTCCATCATCTGAAATGCTGAACTCTGGTTCCTGACCATCCTATACCTTTCCCATAAGCTTTACTAATTCTGCATCATTCATCTGAGCTGCTTTAATCCTCTCTTGTAGAGTCGGCTGCAAAACCCAGTCAGCAATGAATGCCTAGTGATCGCCCTCTACCAGCTCCACACCGAGCCTCTCCAGATCCATCTAAATCGGATGCTGAATCTCCACTGCAGATACAGATGATTCCACTGATTTCCGACTCAAAGCATCAGCAACCATATTAGCCTTTCCTGAGTGGCAGCTGATAGTGCAGTCGTAATCCTTTATTAGCTCCAGCCATCTCCTCTGCCTCATGTTCAATTCCTTCTGCATGAAGAAATACTTTAAGCTCGTATGGTCAGTAACTATCTCACACCTACCCCCATATAGATAATGCCTCCAAATCTTCAGCGCGTAAACAACCGCCGCCAACTCCAGATCGTGGGTAGGGTAGTTCTTCTCATATTCTTTCAACTGTCGTGAGGCATAGGCTATCACTCTCCCCCGCTGCATCAACACGCATCCGAGCCCTTTATGGGACGCATCACTGTAAATTACGAACCCCTCTTCTCCTGAAGGAATCGTCAACACAGGCGCAGTGATGAGTCGCTGCTTCAACTCCTGTCCCTCTGGAGGTCTAAACACTACCACTCTCTGATGGCAATCAATGCTAGCATAGTGGGCAGCTAGCCAATCCATGCCCAAGATTACCTCAAACCCATGCATGTCTAAAATCACCAGATTAGCTAACAAATACCTCCCTAGAATATCCACTGGACAGTCCCTGAGTACCTTCCTACATACCCCTACGGTCCCAGTTGGCGTAGCAACAGACAAACTAATTTCTAACTGCTGAGGCTCAAACCCACACAATTTAACATAATCCCAGGCGATAAATGAATGCGTCGCCCCAGAATCAAACAAAACAGTAGTTTTAAATGACAGTATTGAAACAGTACCTGTCACCACATCTCCTGCCGCCTCAACATCGCCCGGTGTCAAAGCAAAAACTCTGGCTGGGGCCGTATTCCTCTGCTAGCCTCCTCGTGGTGCCTGGTAACCTCCTCGTGCAGGTCTAGGAACAATACCAATCTGTGTCGGACACTCCCTCATCATATGTCCTGGCTCCCCGCAACTGTAGCAGACACCTCGCCCAGCACGACACTCTCCCAGGTGTCTCTTCCCGCAAGATGGCCAAGCGGGAGATGGCTGTGCACCCTGGAAACCGCGATTCCCTGTACTCTGTCTCCGGTCCCTATAATAGCCACCTTTCTTCCACGCGGCACGGTCGGCTCCCTGCTGGAAATCAGAAGGTATGGATCTCTTCTTCTGCCTTTGCTCCTCAGCCTCCAATCGCTCACCAATCTCTGCTATAGTGGCTCGGTCGACCAACTCGGTGAAGTCCTGCAACTTCAATATCGATACCTGCTTGTAAATTTCTCTCCTCAAGCCTCTTTCAAACTGTCATACCTTCTTCGTCTCATCTGGAATAATGTACGGGGCGAAGCGAGATAGCTCGATGAACCTCGCCGTGTACTGTTGTACTGACAGCTGTCCCTGCTTCAGATTCAGGAACTCCGTAATCTTAGCCTCCCTAGAAGAGGCTGGAAAATACCTGTTGAAGAATATCTCTCTAAATCGCTCCCAAGTCATCTCTACAGGTATAGTCCTCTGCTGCTCTAATACTCTCATCGCTAACCACCACCTCTCGGCCTCTCCAGTCAGTCTGTAGGTGGCAAACAGCACCTTCTGCTCCTCTGAACACTGCAGTACTGCAAATATTTTCTCCATCTCCTGCACCCAATTCTCAGCAACTGCGGGGTCCGTTCCTCCTGAGAAAGCTGGAGGATTCATCTTTATGAACTTCTCGATCGTACAACCGTGGCCTACAGACGGACCACTCTGTTCTCTCGAACTCCTGGCAATTTATGCCATAACCTGCTGTGCTACGCTGCGTAAGACTGCATCTAAGTCACTACCCGCAGCACTCAAGGATCTAGCACCCTCACTCCCACTGGTGTGGGCACTATTGCCACCAAGGTCCATCTTGAAAAACATGTAACTTAACTTAAAACCTCATTCTCTATACATATCACTCAACTCATATGGCATATTTTCCTAATTAACTCGTCACTCTTGATCTTAATTCAAGGTTCAATTCTGCAACCTAGATACCCAACCCGACGATAGTTTACAATGAATTTCCTGAAATCGTCACCCCAGGAAAATCATACAAACCACCACGGAAGTCCTGCATCTAGACTACAAAACCAAACCTCAAGTTCCCTTATCCTATACTCTGGTATTAATACTGCTGCACTCTAGAGTCTACAGAACCTAGTATCCTAGGCTCTGATACCAAATGTAACGTCCCTCAATTTCTTAACATAAAATATCACATAATAAATAATATGGTCAACCCGAACCCGTGGGTAGCGGGGACACCTGTCATACACAGCGGAAAACCTAGCAGCAGTACACATAAAATCTCAAACATCCAGTCATAAAATATAATACCAGAGCATTCTATACATCCTCACATACATCAAAATATCTCTAGGGTCAAACACAAAATAACTCTAACGCTATTACAAAATCTTACCCTTCTCAAAGGGTAATCTCACTAGCTCAACGGCGGCCCTGACCCGCCAGTCTCTCAGGAGCTCCTGAAAAATTAATTAAGTTTGGGGGTGAGACACTTCTCAGTAAGGGAAAATAAACTAAATACAGCTGTGTGGCAACATGAATATTTAATGCATTTATACGTATATAGTACATTTCATAATTCCATAAACATCATCATATCGTACTGGGTAAACATATATTTTCACATCTGTTAATAATTCATATCATCCATAAAATCATTTGTTATAACTGTAGTACTAAAAATAAACACAGGATGACTAGCTAGCTGGTGTCATGTATTACCCCCCATGACGGGTTGTGCAGCCCGAAGGCGGAACCCGACAATGGCTGGCCGACCACTGCCGAATCAAATATGTCTGTAAGTACGATGAGCCCGCCACACCCTGGTCCGGACTGCCAGGTGGACGTCCACACTCTACTGAAAGCCACATCGACTATCCATCTCCCATCCCCTCGTGGGACGGTAGCACTAATAAGGCCTCGTGCCAAAATGAACCCATAGCTACGGTACCGAGCTCCTGGTCTGAACTAAACTAACATCCTGGTTGTGAAAACATATAATACATGATCATACGTAACATCATTACGGCCTCGTGCCGAAAACATAGATACGGCCTCGTGCCGAAAATATAAATACGTGGCCTCGCGCCAATAACATAAATACGGCCTCGTGCCGATAACATAAATACGGCCTCGTGCCGATAATATAAATATATGGCCTCGCGCCAAAACATAAATACGGCCTCGTGCCGATAACATAAATATATGGCCTCGCGCCAAAATTGTTTCAGGTATATATATACTGAAAATATCTCATTTATCACACAATCGTCAAAACCATCACAACATAACTCATATTTTCATAAATGCCTGAAATCATGCTTGGTTCGTAAAATCTTTCACATCATAATACATTTCACATAAAATAATATTCATGCCACACATATGGTGTTAAAAGTCATACTTCATATTCTAAAAACGTGAATTATTTACATCTCATACATACATATACATTTTAATCATCATAGCAGTATTTTCCCAATCGTACATTTCATGCGTAATACACAATATAACATATGCTTTTCTGAAAATAAATTTACTCATAATTGATAATAATTTGTATGAAAAATTACTGCTTTAGTTTATTCCCTTACCTGACTATTAAGAACTTCCTTAGGACCCAAAATTTCACGCCCTTGGCGCCCGAAATTTAATTCCTGCAATTTACATTTTTCCCCAGATTAATTAATCTATTTCTCCAAAATAATACTCATCTAGCCTTCCTTAGGCTCCATATACCTCAAATTAATATTTAAACTATTATTTAATATCCCTACTTAATTTTTCAAATTTTTCCTGCGGGTCCCAAAATTACACCCGTGGCGCTCACCCGAGCCCTAAATTTCAGAAATCCTATTTCAGTCGCAGATGCTTAATATTTTAGCATTTCTAAATTAATGCTAATTAATTAAAAATAAGCCCCTTAATAATCGCCGCACCCCAAATTTGGAGTTTTGGCCCGACACCCCCATGAGAATTCCGTCCCACTAGACTTGTAGAGAATCATCCCTAGATTCTCGTGGTGGTGTCCGTTCGTCAATTGGGCTTATATTTTGCAAGAAATTAAAGAAAAAGGGGGAAATGGCTTACCCCAGGGAATATGCCTACGCCGCTCCTACCATCGATCCGCTCCAGTAGAAATGACGGCAGCAGCGAATGGAGTCCAGTGGTATCTTCGGATTTTCGATCGGGCGAAAATCCGTCGCGAAATCGAGGAGAGAGGGAGAGAGAACGTGAGGAGAGAGAGAGTGTTCTGAGAGTTGCAGAAGGATAAAAATAAAGAAAGGAAAAGTAAAGAAGAAGAAGAAAAGAAGAAGAAGAAGAAAAAGAAATCCTGAAGCTGGAAGCTTCAGGATGTAATAATGTTAATAATAATAATAATAATAATAATAATAATAATAATAAATATATTTAATTAATATTAATAATAATATATTTTATTAAAAATAAAAATAAAAATAAAAATAAATTTTAATTAATTTTTTTTTCTTTTTTTTTTCTTTTTCTTTTTCTTTTAAATTCGATTAATTAATTAATTATTTTTTTTTTCTTTTTTTTTTTAAATTCATTTAATAATTAATTAATTAATAATTATTATTATTTTTAATTATTTATTATTATTATTTTTATTTTTATTTTTATTTTTTTTTTTGAAATCAATCCACTAATATTTTATATCTCTTTTTGGGGTTTTTACATAAACAATCATATGATAATTGATCCGAAAATACAGTTTAACATAGAATAAAGGTATGATCATCTCTATACTTTAGTTTTATTCAAATAAATGATTTTTCAAAAGAAACAGAGACGATGCCCGAAACCCTAATTTTCTCGAAAACCACACACCCCAAAAACGACAATCTCACCCGGTGAAATTTTCCAAACAAGTAATCAAAACATCTGTATAAACATAACCTACAGTTCTACCGGATGAGATTTTAAAAATAACTGATATAAAAAAATCCCCTTACCTGTTCCCGAATACCGAAACACGACTCCAAATGGCTCGAAACAACCACACGGATTCCCAAATCCTAAAAGTGAAAGACTATATGTCAATATCACCCTATTTAGTACAGATCTAAAAGTCACTAGGCTCGTTTTAACCCTTATCTCAACTTCGGGGTAAAAACCCAAAAATCCTCAAATCAAGATTCTACTCCATAAGACTTGTAAAGATTCACCTGCTGATCCACGTAGTAAGGATAGTTAATTCAGGCAACGATCCGCCCGAGATCTTAGAGAGAGAGAGAGAGAGAGAGAGAGAGAGAGAGAGAGAGAGAGAGAGAGAGAGAGAGAGAGAGAGAGAAAGAGAAAGTTATATAATAAACATAACTTAGCCCTTAAGTAATCTAAAAATATCTCCTCCAAGATATTTATATATAAATATCTAAAAATATCTCCTCCAAGATTTTTTTTTTTTTTTTTTGTTCGGGTTACTATAGCCTATGGATCTTCATCTATGAAATTTGACGTTGTCAAGTTTGATGGAATCAAGAATTTCAATTTGTGACAGAGAAGGCTGAAGGATCTCTTAGTGTAACAATGGATGGTGAAGGCCTTATATGGAGTTCAACTAGCAGGCATGGATGAAGCAAGTTGGAATGAATTGGAGGCAAAGGTAGTATTAACCATATGACTTTGTTTGGCTGATGGCGTGTTGTATCACGTCATAGATGAGGATTCTCTGGCAGTTGTTTGGAGGAAACTGGAAAACGGTATATGTCTAAGTCTTTGTTGAATAAACTATTTCTTAAGCAAAAGTTGTATTGGCTTAATATGGTGGGAGAGTTCACATTTGAACCAACATATCAACACATTCAATCAGATTGTGAGTGATTTAATTCATGTCGATGTAAAGTTTGAGGAGGAAGACAAGGCGATGATGCTGTTGATTTCCCTACCTACGTCTAACACGTATGAGAATTTGGTTACCACTTTGACATAGGGCAAAGAAAGCCTGAATTTGGAAGAGGTGACAAGTGCATTGCTCAAATTTCATTAAAGAAAAAATGGCTAGCGATGAAGTTTCACATGGTGAAGGGCTTATGGTGAAGAGTAACTAGGAATGTGGGAGATGTAAGTCCCAGAGCGGATCTCAATTGTAGTCCGGGAAGAGGAAGGACATAAAGTGTTTTAGGTGTGATAAAATTGGGCACATAAAACTGGAATGTCCGAAGTGAAAGAAAGGGAATGCTGAAAAAAGAGGGTCCGTAAAAATATGCAAATATAGTGAAAGGAGACTTAGGGAGTTGTGATTGTGATATGCTATATGTTTCATCGGGTTCTGAGTGCCTCACGAATTCTTGGATCCTAGATTTTGGATGCTCTTATCACATGACATCAAATAGAAAATGGTTCAATACCTACAAGTCAGTCAATGCTAGTTCTGTTTTAATGAGAAATGATATTTCATGCAAAATAATTGGCATTGGAAATGTCAAAATCAAAATGTATGATTATTTTGTGAGAACCTTATATGATGTAAGACATTTATTGATTCTAAGGAAGAATGTAACTTTATTATGCACTTTAGATTGTAATGAATATAATTACAAGTATGAAAGTGGGATAATGAAAGTACGTGAAGGCGACTTGATGGTGATGAAAGTACAAAAGGTAGCGAAAAATATTTATGCACTGCAAGGTATTACAGTTGTAGGTGGAGCTGCAGCTGTAGAATCTGTGTCAGATGTTTTGTGGCATATGCAGTTAGGGTATATGGGTGACTACATGTATTCATATGTTTAGGGATCAGTCAGGATAGCATCATGGGGTGGATATATGTATTTCATGGGTTTATCACGAAAGGTTTTGGTGTATGTCATGTGGCACAAGTCTAAGGTATTTGCCAGGTTTAACTTGTGGTTAAGGTGGAAAACCTAATTGTAAGAGAGATCCTCAGGTCGGACATTGGGACTAACTACACTAGTTCAGTTCAAGGAGTTTTGTGAGTAGGGCAGGCTATATACAGGGCTTACAAGGAGCTTCTTGGCGAAGTCAGTGAGTATGGCGCGTTTCTCATTTGACCGATTGCCAAAAGTATCACTCAAATAGGAGAGTTGCAAGAGAATTGTGGGCATGTTTTGCGGTAGACTACTCGGGTTTGAGTGGATGTCCACATGTGTACGTTTCTAGTGAGGTGGGATCTAGGCTTGGTGTTATGTCCAAATTTTATGCATTCATTACTACCAGTAGCAAAGTTCCTATTATTTTTCAAGATGCGATGCACATAAAATGAAAGATATATGGATGAGTGTTATGGTGGAGGAGATGAAGTCATTGTATATGTACCAGATGTGCGAGTTGGTGGAACTTCCAGTGGGGAATAAGGTGATAGTACGCAAGGGAGCGATGTATTTATTGTTTGTGAATGACATAATTTTAGCTAGGAAGACTTTGACTGAGGCTAGTCAGTTGGGAATTCTATTGAAAGGTTTTGACATGAAGGTTTTGGGTATAGCTAAGAAGGATCTTGGTTTGAAGATTCTCATGAATAGTTTGTAGGAAGATTAGTATTATCTCAGAGTGGCTTTGTGGACAGAGCTGTAGGGAGATTGGTGTTTTCTCAGGGTGGCTTTGTGGATAGAACTGCAGGGAGACTTTGTTTGCCATCTCATGGGGTTCTATGCGGTATCAATGTAAAATGTTTACCGCTCGGTACCCAAGGACAGATGGTGATGTCCGGGATATGTTAAAGGCTCCCTACGCTAGTGCAATGGGGTGTTTTGATAAGAAACAGAGTGGTTCGTCAGTTGTAAGATTTGTTGAAGACTATGTATGGGGCTTTGATGATAGAAGGCTTACAACAAGTTTTGTGTTTACTGTTGTGGGAATGCCTTGTTGGAAGCCTAGGGTGCAATCTCAGGTTGTTACATCTACAACTGAATCGGGTTTCATGACAGAAACCGAAACTGCCACAGGCAAGTTCAAGTCTTGCTTGGACTTGGTTTTTGTCTCCAGTTGCTAGAAGGGAGACGGTCCCAACCTAATTTCCTAAGGTCAAGGTGGAGCAGCGGGTTCATGTTTTTTCAGTTTCTCTTAAGGGGTGTATGTTCGCCAAGGTAGAGATTGTTGTGATATATGACTGACATACTGAGTGAAAAGCATGCACAAAGAGAAAGTTTGAAGGAAATCAGGATATAGCAGGGCAAATCGTCAACGGTAGCCCTGTAACCGTCGATGGTTTGGGGCAGTGTCTGAATTAATTTTCATTCTGTCTTAAACCGTCGATGGTTTGGTTTGGGGAACCTAGTGCAGATTTCAAATTTGAATAAAGGTACGTTAATTTGGTTGGGGTTTGGAGGGAAAACCTTCAGGAACTCTATTTATATGTCATTTGTGATGTATTTGGTAAAAAGGGTTGATGTATTGTTTATGTCCTTTGGACAAGAAGATAGTGAAATTATTTTTGTTTGCTCTCGTGGATGTAGACATTGTCGAACTACGTAATTCCTTGTGTTATTGTTGTTATTGCTTTCATATAATTGTTGTGATTTGTTTCTGTATTTTCATCATTAAGTGTTGCGTGTGTTTGATCCGATGCTCTGCTGTGCAATTCGTTTTTTCACAAGAACAAGTTATTTAGTTGTTTTCATATTCATTTAATTAAAATAAATAAAAATTGAGGACAATTTTGTGCATATGCATATAGTGGTATATTCGAAAATTTTCTTCAGTGGAGGCAAGAGGATACATATATATATATATATATTTGTGCACTAGGTAGCCTTCTTTATATATATATAAAGAAGGCAACCTGGTGCACAAAGCTCTCGCATATGTGGGGTCTGGGGAAGGGGCGAGTCATAATGGGTCTATAGTATGCAGCCTTACCTTACATTTTTGCAAGAGGCTGTTTCCACGCCTCGAATTCGTGACCTCCAGGTCACACGACGACTACCTTACCGTTGCACATAAAAAATGAAATTAAAAATGTTTTTTTTTTTTTTTTATAATTTCCCTAAAAGTAATTTGAATGGAAATACATTCACTAAAAATAGTAATAATTATTTTAAATAATACCCATTGACCCAAAAAAATGTAAAAAAAAAACCTCTTCTTATCATGTAATTACAATTAATGTGTCCAATTTTATTTTGTTTATTTTACTTGAAAGTTTTAAATCTTACATTCTCATTATTGTGAAGAGTGAAAACAAAATAGTATTTTTAGTGAGGGTAACCCCATAAAGTTACCAAAAACTTCTTTTTAATATCAAATTTTGCTTTATTTTCAAAAATTACAGTGGGAGTAGTTACCCCCGCCGAGTTCAACATAAGTATGCCACTACATGCATATATGTATAATGTTTTTCATGAGCTAAGTTTCAACATGCGCTAATATTAATTAGCCTATCAATGAAAGAAACTGAAAGAACATGGTCACAATAATCATTAAAATTAATAGGAATAATAGATTTTCATCTAAAACATCACATATAACAATATAATAGTTCACTTGGAAATGAAAATTGTTGGAAAATAAATTAATATTTATTTCATTTGACGTCCCAAAAAAAATCAAAGACTAAAATGATTTCTTTAAAAGAATAAAGCATTTTTTAAACAATATTATCTACTAATGAATTCGGTGGACACATCCATCCTTATGGTAAATTTTTCATGTATTAAAGGAGAAATTTATATTATAACTGTCGCGACATCCCGGAGTGCAGGTTCCCCGGGGTGGCGAAATAACTAATATGGTTTAAATTTTTGAGAAAAATGGTGTAATGGAGTCGCCACTAACCTTTTAGTGCGGTTAGAACACTTGATTGTCACCCAATTAAAGGTAGAATCAGTCCACGTTACCAAAACCGGGATCGAGAGTTCGGTTATGCGAGGGGATGGTATGAGCACCCCATACGCACCCGTTCTTACGAACAGTACCTAATTAATTATGAAATTATCTCTAAATAAATTTAAAAAGTCTTTTAGGTTACTCGTTTTGTGAATTTACAAATACACATGCAAAATAAATAAATAAACAAATTATACAAAAATATACATAATACATATATATATATATATATATATATATATTCCCTCAGAACTGTGGTACGTAAAGCTTAAAAAGCTTGTACTCTTTTTAATTGCAATCATAGGGATGAAAATCAAGAAAATATTTTACAAAATACACTCCCAAATTTTGGAAATCTTCTAGGGTTTTTCCAAGTATGAAAATACTAGCTTGGGAGGTTTTTGGAACTCAAATGGTGTCAAAATGATGATTTACAAGTCTCAAAATATTTTTCTTAACTTTTCCTATTTTCTGATTTTTTATATTTTTCCACATTTTCTGAATTTTGAAATAACAAAAAGACAATTAGTGAAAGTCAAATCAAAAATATTTTTAGAATTTTCTCCTAATTTTCTATTTTTATGATTTTCTGTATTTTATTAAAATTTCAAGTAGCTAATAAAGAAAATAGTATGACACTAATACTTTATACGTAAATATTATACATCCAAACCTCAATGATATAGCCCAAGTATTAACAATCAATCCAACCTTAATAATATACCCTAGTATGGAAATACTTAAACCTCACGAAAATCATATATAATTTACACAAAAAGAATGAAGTTATGGAAACAATTTGAATCATGAATCTAATTAGGAAATATACACCAAAAAAGTAATATGCCATAATGTCATATATATTACCATAATAAGAATTATACCATAATAATAAACTACCTTTCTACATAACAATAATACCCTAATAATAACTTACCACAACAAATAATAATAATAATACATTAATAATAACTTATCATATTAATAATGAGAAACCTACGTAATGATAAGTCTAAACCCTGAATATTACACATGCGACTTGAATACTGCGCACTAAAAAAATACGACAATAAAAATGATTACATATAAATATTACAATAGAAATCTTACCTTCGCAATAAAAAGAAAAATCCTACAAGAATGAGAACAAACAAATTAATATTTATAAATATGGACATTAATTATTAAAAATATTGAAACAATAAATATAAGTAAATGTTAATACCAAACAAAATTTAAACTTTACAATAAAAATGTGTGTGTATGTGTATATACTTGTTGTGTGTTTTTTAGTGTGTGTTAAAAGGGTGTGTAAAGGTGTGTGCTTTAATGTGTGTAAAAGTGTGTGTTTAGGTGTGTGTTTCAATGTGTGTGAAAGTGTGTGTGCGGGTGGGTGTTACAGCGGGTGTGTGCATGTTTGCTGGTATGGAGTCGTGGCTGGAGTTGGAGTGGCAGGAATAGGTGGTTCGGCTACTTGCTGTGGTGGCCGAGAGGCAGAGGAACTCTGGTGGTTGCTGTGCTGGGAATGGATGTCTTGTGTCTGCTGTTGGTGATTGCAAGAGAATGTTGGCTGGTCATCAGGTGCTGCACGGAGTGAGGTGGTGCTGCAGATTGGTGGTTTTCTAGAGCTGGTCTTCTCGGCTGGTTGCTGGAACCTGGTCGTTGAGTTTTGGTGTTGTGGACTCAAAGCTGATGGCTGCTATTGCTGCTGCTATGAAGACACGACTGCAGCTGGTCTGGGGGCTGTGCTGCGGGTGTTGCAAGAAGGTAAGGGAGAAACCAAGAGGGTGGGAAGAGAACAGGGGGAGACTGAAAGAAAAAGGGAGACCAAAGAGATAGAAAGGGAAATAGAACAGCAAAGGGAAGAGGAAGAGATTTGGATTGAAGTGGTGGTGATCGTGAGGGCTACTGCTGCTTGGCAGCATAGAGAATGAGTGAAGAAAGAGATGGAGTGGTGGTGAAGATGGTTGCGAGGAGTTAGAGAGGTTGGCTGGCCGGAGTAGTTGCTGGTGGTCGCGGGGAGCTATAGGATGATGGAGATAAGAGAGGCTAGGGAGATAGAATAAGGGAGAGAGAGAGATGGACGGCTGTGATGCTTGCGGAAGAGCAATGGGGAGGCTTTTGCATAGGGTTTTTTTTTTCTTTGGTCTCCGCCTCTCCCCCTCTGTCCTATGAGTGTGAGCTTATTTATAGGCTTGTGTTCCCAAACCCTAATGAAAATAATAATAATAATAATAATAATAATAATAATAATAATAATAATAATAATAATGATAATAAGGTAATAATAATAATAATATTAGGAATAATGATAACATTAAAAATAATAATAATAAAAAATAAGAAAAAATAAAAATAAGAATAAGAATAATAATAGTAGAGTAATAATAATAATAATAATAATGATGATGATGATAACGATAATAATAATAATAATAATAATAATAATAATAATAATAATAATAATAATAATAAAAATAGCCTAATGATGATATCTTAAAATAATAATATTAATAATAATAAACTAATGATAATAATACTAATAAAAATAATAGTAATAATACTAAATCTAATAATTATAATAATACTAGTAATAGTAAAAATATCCTAATAATAATAATAATACTAATAATAATAGTAAAATGGTGCCTTTGTTATATTTGACTTGAGCAAAAATAGGGCCTCTACAACTGCCCCTCTTTGTAAGCTTTGTTGCTTCAATGTAACGGCAGGAACTTTCCTACGTTTTTTGTAACAACAAGTCTGCAAAGATAAAAAACACCTATTTTAGCCAAGCCATACAACTCCCTTTGGCTTTCAGATTAATCAAGTATAGTTTGTTTCTGCCAACTAGGGATGATTTGCACTGGATGTAAGAATCCAGGTTGGAGTATGCAGTGTTGACTTGCACTGAATGTAAGAATCTAGGTTGAGGTACATAATGATGGCTTGCTACGATGATCCGAGCCACAAGACACAATGATGGTTTACTGCGAATGTAAGAATCCGAGCCATAGCGGATACGATGATCCGAGTCATGGGACACAATGATGGCTTACTGCGAATGTAAGAATTTGAGTCGTAGCGGATACGATGATTCGAGCCATGGGACACAATGATGGCTTGCTGCGAATGTAAGAATCCCAGCCGTAGCGGATACGATGATCCGAACCATGGGACACAATGATGGCTTGCTACGAATGCAAGAATTCGAACCGTAGTGGATACGATGATCCGAGCCTTAAGACACAATAATGGCTTACTTCGAATGTAAGAATCCGAACCGTAGTAGATATGATGATCCGAGACACAAGACACAATGATGGCTTGCTTCGAATGTAAGAATCCGAGCCATAGTAGATACGATGATTCGAGCCATAGGACACAATGATGGCTTGCTGCGAATGTATGAATTCGAGCCGTAGGGGATACGATGATCCGAGCCACAAGACACAATGATGGCTTGCTTTGAATATAAGAATCCGAGTCGTAGCAGATACAATGATCTAAGCTATAAGACCCAATGATGGCTTGCTTCAAATGTAATAATCTGAATCGTAGTGGATACGATGATCCGAGCTATAGGACACAATAATGGCTTGTTTCAAATGTAAGAATATGAGTCATAGCAGATACGATGATCCAAGCCATAAGACACAATGATGACTTGCTTCTAATGTAAGAATCCGAGCTGTAGCAGACATGATGATCCGAGCCATAAGACACAATGATGGCTTGCTGCAAATGTAAGAATCCGAGCCATAATGGATACGATGATCCGAGCCATAAGATACAATGATGGTTTGCTTCGAATGTAAGAATCCGAGTCGTAGCGGATATGATGATCCAAGTCATAGGACACAATGATGGCTTGCTGTGAATAAGAATCTGAGCCGTAGCGGATACTATGATCCGAGCCACAAGACACATTAATGGCTTGCTGCCAATGTAAGAATCTGAGTCGTAGCGGATACGATGATCCGAGCCGCAAGACACAATGATGGCTTGTTGTGAATGTAAGAATTCGAGCCGTAGCGGATATGATGATTTAAGCCACAAGAAACAATGATGGCTTGCTTTGAATGTAAGAATCCGAGTCGTAGTGGATACGATGATCTAAGCCATAGGACACAATGATGGCTTGCTGCGAATGTAAGAATCCGAGTCGTAGCGGATACGATGATCCGAGCCATAGGACACATTGATGGCTTGGTGCGAGTGTAAGAATCCAAGCCGTAGTGGATACGATGATCTGAGCCACAAGACACAATGATGGCTTGCTGCGAATGTAAGAATCTGAGCCATAGCGGATACGATGATCCGAGCCACAAGACACAATGATGGCTTGCTGCGAATGTAAGAATCTGAGCCATAGCAGATATGATGATCCGAGCCATAGAACACAATGATGGCTTGCTGCAAATGTAAGAATCTGAGTCGTAGCGAATACGATGATCCGAGCCATAGGACACAATGATGACTTGCTTCAAATGTAAGAATACGAGTCGTAGCAGATACGATGATCCCAGCCGTGGGACACAATGATGGCTTGCTGCGAATGTAAGAATCTGAGCCATAGCGGATACGATTATCCGAGCCACTTCAAGCAATAATAAGGTATGAAATCAAAATTTGGAAAATGGTTACTCTATTGGGGAAATACACTTGGGTGTAGGGTCTTGATTTCAATGAATGAATCCACTTGATCTGTTGCCCCAGTTTCGAAATAAATCAATGTGTGTCTCAGGTCAGCTACTCCAATTTCCACGTAAATCAATGCATGCTTGGGGTCGGCTACCCCAGTTTCAGATATTAACATAATAGGAATTGCTCAGCCAAGGATGCCAGGTGATCATTCAAAAGCTTATTCAATCAGACAGGTGTGAAGGGTGCTCTATTGCTATATGTATGCATGTTGCTAACTCATGATGGCAGAATGAAGTGATATGTTGTTATTTGTATGCATGTTGGTAACTTGTAATGTTAGAATGTTGTGATATGCTGCTACATGTATGCATGTTGCTAACTTGTGATGATAGAATGCAGTGATATACTGTTATTTGTATGCATGTTGCTAACTTAGAATGCAGTGATATGCTGCTTTTTGTATGCATGTTGCTAACTTCTGATGCTATAATGCAGGGGTATGTTGCTATATGTATGCATGTTGCATGATATGACATGTATGCATTTTTTATTTTTTATTTATTTTTTATTTTTTTTATGTAATGCATGAAATGTATGGTAATGCATGACTATGCATGAATCTTTTCTCCTAACATGCTTGTAATCAATAACCTCATCTTTTAGCTTGGCCATGTTTTTGAATTTTTGCATGAAACTTGCCGCATTTGAATGGATCTATAACTGATCTTGACTCAGTTTTCTTGATTCATCCGACCATATAGGTGATTGGCTTGGCTCAAATGAAACTCGATCACAAAATCTGCCCCAATTGAATGGATCTATAGCTGATCTTGACCCTATTTTCATATTCCAATATGATAAGAAGGTTCTTGAATGGGTCCCACTGAAACTCAATTCTTCTTAAATAAGCAAATCCTTGTAACCTGACATGACATTTGTCCCAATTAGACTGCTCTTTCTCCACAGGGATCTTCTTTATATAAACTATTGGCGATTCTGAAACCTTTTAATTCCATCCTCCTTTAAAGCTTTGAAGGGCAAGGAGATTTTTTTTTTTATATAATACATGATAACGTGCCAATTTACCAATGAGCTCGTAACAAACCCAATTCTGATCTTGGCAATATTTTCAAATTCCCAACTAACATAGATGTCCCTAAATGTGTTCTCTGAAACTCGGAATGACACCTGCCCCAGTAAATGCATTTGTAGCTGATCCTGTCCGTCTTACATTTTCTCCACAAGGATGTTCTTTGGATTGTATCCTTAATGTTTTAAAATCTCTTTGAAATTTAAATAAATAAGCATGCAAGCAGATAACTCAATCTCAATGGGAATATGGATGGAATGCACAAACTTGCTTGTCTTTACTTGATTTTCTATGCTTGTTAAATAGGAGACAAATTTTACCAGTATTTCAACACTAATGTAACTTTGCTAGTTTAGAGAATCATATCAATGGGTAAACCTTTTCCTTTTTTTTTGGTTTTTTTTCTAGCCTCATAACCATAACTCCTCCACTATATCACCACTTAGAAATTCTTTCTTACTTATTTCAAGCTTATTTCAAACTCCCTGTCTTGAATCATAACTAGTGTCTCATTAAGTAGTCAGATCAATATTCCAATCTCAAGGTGAACTTTAAGACACAGGACGAAATGTAGGCTTAGGATTTAGGTTTCACCTAGAACAAGGAAACTAAGGCTTAAAAATCTCGTCCCATAATTAAAGTTTATGCCCCAATTTGTGGTGTCGTATTCGCAAAGTATTGACCGAACTTGTTATTTGAACAAGTTGCCTACGTACCTTTTCAGGATCAGGTCATTATGTAGTTCAGACTCAACATTGAGTCTAACAAATCATTTGAGACAACAATGTATACCAATCTGATCAGGACTTTCATTTGGACCATAACATAAGCTAGGGGTATGAGTTAAAGAAAGAAAGATTTAAATAAGACTCAAAATTTATCAATCTCATCACAAGTATTCGCTAGTCCAGGATCACATATGAATCATGTCCCTTATTTTTCTTTCTTCTTCCTTTTCTTCTTCTTTTTTTTTTTTCTCTTTTACTTTTTCATCTTCTTCTTCTTCTTCTTTTACCACAACTTTTGCTTTTCCTCTTATGAAGGAATCTTAACTTCATTTTCATTTGAATTCCATTTGAGACTAATCTTTTTCTTTTTTTTTTTAAAACTACCTCAGTGTGGGGTGTGATCCTTTGACGGGTTAATCAAAAATTTAATTTTTTAGGCTCAAAAGGGCTAGCAAAGGATTTATTTTTCTTTTGAATTTCTTTTGGGTAGCATAAAAATGGCTTACCGTCATTTTGGTAGTGACCATTACCTCAAATGACTTGTCAAACGCTAGAAGATCCAAACCCAAGTTAAATTTCTGGTGAACTAACTTTTAAGAAAAAAACTGGTTTAACATTCAGGATCAATTTTGTTAACAAATGGTAAATCATTGTTTGGTTCTTTATGGGAAAACTAGTCAACCAAAGATAGTCACCCCTCATTTGATCAAAATATAATCATTGTACTCTTAAGACACCAATCATAATTTAGAAGACAAAAACAGGAGACTTTGTTTGTCGATTTCATCCAACAAATGCACGATAAGGCTTGATAAGTCGTTTCCAACTACTTCTCCTACAATGAGTGTTTATGTATGGGTATAACTAGTGCAAACATACATAAAAACAAAGATATGAACATGCATGCAGCCTATTGTGCATGACTATGCGTGAAATTATGCATGAAGTGCATGAATGCAATGCTACTTAAATAACCACTTTGCCAGAATTTTAGAAAAAAAGTCCACTAATGAAAGATTTCAAGATTAAGCCAACCATTGATGGACCACTATTTCAATTCAATTCCTCCCTCAACCATTCATTTCCTTGATGATGGTCCATGTACTTTAGATCCTACGAAGGGTTAGATTATGATTAGAGTTTGGGATTGGCCCAAGCTAGTTAACTTATTAAATTTGTTCAATATAGGCTTGTGAACTTTAATGTGCACTTGGACCTCGAGTATTTTTAAATATGAGCTTCAAACTATTTTATGATAGGGCCAGACCCTAGTTTAAAAGGAGTTGGGCTTGGATTGCTTAAAAAATGTTGGCCTGAATTTTTAGGTAATATGGTCGAGGCCCACTTTTGAAATCTGTGTTTGACCCTTTTTAAAAATTAGGTCTGGGTCAAGTTTTTGCTTAGAAAAAGGTTGGGCCTAGGTTTGTTTTTTTAAAAAATTAGGCTTGAGTTATTTGAAAAGGCTTGGCCCGGCCCATATTTCAAAATGCTTAGGCCAAGTGCTTTATTTTGTTGAAAGGATGGGTCATGGTCTCATTATTGGACTTTTCCAGAATAATGGTTAAGTAATATGCATGTCTAAAATGGATGCAAGATGCATAACACAACACCAAACATATATACAAAAGACATGAATTAAGTCACATGGAGAAGGATGAGGATCCTATCCCAACCCAAGGTAGATACATCTATATTATAGTGTTTCTTCATGACTTTATCCTAGTTAGGAGAAAACTATGAACAAGTACGTGTGGGTAGGCTCTAACCCCTATTGACAAAATATCCCTAGTTTGGACTTCCATCCTCCCCCATAGGGGTCCGGATAAAACCCGCACTGAGTGGAGTGGTTCACGGGTCCCATCAAGTTCTGCCACGAAGGGACTGACGCTATTACACTCCTATCTAATCCTAGCAGGGAAGGCCCGGTTATAGAACGTGAAAGTGTGTGAATCCAAGTTTAGCCTAATGCCGCTACCCCACATGCATGTCATATGCTTATTCATAATTAATCACATGTTTATTCAAACAATAAAGGAAATAAAGTGTTTACAATCAATCACATGCTTATTCAAAATATGGAAATAAGATATTTACAATTAACACACTTAATCTAAAATGTTGGAAATAAAATAATTACAATTAATATTTTTATCTAAAAAATTTGAAAAGAAGATATTTACAATTAGTATTCTTATCTAAAAATTTGGAAAAAAAAATATATTTACAATTAATATTCTTATCAAAAAAATTTGGAAAGAAAATATTTACAATTAATATTCTTATCTAAAAAATTTGAAAAGAAAATATTTACAATTAATATTCTTATCTAAAAAAAAATTGGAAGGAAAATATTTATAATTACTATTCTTATCTAAAAATTTGGAAAGAAAATATTTGCAATAAAAAAAATTGGAAATAAAATATTTGCAATGCTTATCTAAAAAATTTGGAAAGAAAATATTTACAATTAATATTCACAAAATGAGGAGCAACTAAAAGATTTATTAAATTTGAGTTTGGGATAAT
Source organism: Malania oleifera (assembly GCF_029873635.1). NCBI lineage: Eukaryota > Viridiplantae > Streptophyta > Magnoliopsida > Santalales > Ximeniaceae > Malania > Malania oleifera. The sequence goes on from NC_080418.1 coordinate 21,746,782, forward strand.
TTCTAATTAATTACTAGCTTAACTCTCTATAGTCCCTAGCGGAGTCGCCAAGCTGTTACGACGTCTTGGAGCGCAGGTGCCCCGGGGTGGTGAAATAACTAATGTGGTTTAAATTTTCAAGAAAAATGGTGTAATGGAGTCGTCACTAACCTTTTAGTGCGGTTAGAACACTTAATTGCCACCCAACTAAGGATAGAATCGGTCTGCATTACCAAAACTGGGATTGGGAGTTCAGTTATGTGAGGGAAAGGTACGAGCGCCCCCTACACACCTGTTCTTACGAACCGTGTCTAATTAATTATGAAATTATCCTTAAGTAAATTTAAAAAGTCTTTAGGTTACTCGTTTTGTGAATTTACAAACACACATGTGAAATAAATAAATAAATAAATAAATTATACAAAAATATACGTAATACATATATATTCCCTCAGAATTGAGGTAAGTAAAGCTTAAAAAGTTTGTACCCTTTTTAATTGCAATCATAGAGATGAAAATCAAGAAAATACTTTACAAAATACACTCTCAAATTTTGGAAATCTTCTAGGGTTTTTCTAAGTGTGAAAATATTAGTTCGGGAGGTTTTTGGAACTCAAATGGTGTCAAAAAGATGATTTACAAGCCTCAAAATATTCTTCTTAACTTTTCCTATTTTATGATTTTTTATATTTTTCCACATTTTTCTGAATTTTGAAATAACAAAAAGACAATTAGTGAAAGTCAAATCAAAAATATTTTTAGAATTTTCTCCTAATTTTCTATTTTTATGATTTTCTGTATTTTACTGAAATTTCAAATAGTTAATAAAGAAAATAGTATGACACTTATACTATATATGTAAATATTATACATCCAAACCTCAATGATATAGCCCAAGTATTAACAATCAATCCAACCTTAATAATATACCCTAATATGGAAATACTTAAACCTCACGTAAATCATATATAATTTACACAAAAAAAAATGAAGTAATGGAAACAATTCGAATCATGAATCTAATTAGGAAATATACAAAAAAAAAGTAATATGTAATAATATCATATATATTACCATAATAAGAATTATACCATAATAATAAACTACTTTTCTACATAACAATTATACCCTAATAATAACTTACCATAATAAATAATAATAATACATTAATAATAACTTACCATATTAATAATGAGAAACCTACGTAATGATAAGTTTAAACCTTGAATATTACACATACGACTTGAATATTGAGCACTAAAAAAATACGACAATAAAAATGATTACATATAACTATTACAATAGAAATCTTACCTCTACAATAAAAAGAAAAATCCTACAAGTATGAGAACAAATAAATTAATATTTATAAAAATGGACATTTATTATTAAAAATCTTGAAACAATAAATATAAGTAAATGTTAATACCAAACAAAATTTAAACTTTATAACAAAAATGTGTGTGTTTGTGTATATACCTGCTGTGTGTTTTTTAGTGTGTGTTAAAAGTGTGTGTAAAGGTATGTGCTTTAACGTGTGCAAAAGTGTGTGTTTTAATGTGTGTGTTCAGGTGTGTGTTTTAATATGTGTAAAAGTGTGTGTGTGGGTGGGTGTTACAACGGGTGTGTGCATGTTTGCTGATATGGAGTCGTGGCTGGAGCTGGTATGGCAGAAATAGGTGGCTCGGCTGCTTGGTGTGGTGGTCGAGAGGCAGAGGAACTCTGGTGGTTGCTGTGCTGGGAATGGATGCCTCGTGTCTGCTGTTGGTGATTGCAAGAGAATGGTGGCTAGCCGTTGAGTGCTTCACGGAGTGAGGTGGTGCTGTAGACTGGTGGTTTTCTGGAGCTGATCTTCTTGGCTAGTTGCTGGAACTTGGTTGTGGAGTTCTGGTGTTGTGGACTCGAAGCTGATGGCTACTGCTGGTGCTGTTGTGGAGACACGGATGTAGCTGGTCTGGTGGCTGTGCTGCGGGTGTTGCAGGAAGCTAAGGGAGAAACCAAGAGGGGGGGGGGAGAGAACAGGGGGAAACTGAAAGAAAAAGGGAGATCGGAGAGATAGAAAGAGAAATAGAACAGCAAGGGGAAGAGGAAGAGATCTAGATTGAAGTGGTGGTGATCGTGAGGGCTACTGCTGGTTGGCAGCGTGGAGAATGAGCGAAGAAAGAGATCGAGTGGTGGTGGAGATGGCGGCGAGGAGCTGGAAAGGTTGGCTGGCAGGAGTAGTTCCTGGTGGCCGCGGGGAACTGGAGGGTGATAGAAACGAGAGAGAGAGATGGACGACTGTGATGGTTGCGGAAGAGCAATGGGGAGGCTCTTGCGTAGGGTGTTTTTTTCTTTGGTCTTTGCCTCCCCCCTCTGTCCTGTGAGTGTGAGCCTATTTATAGGCTTGTGTTCCCAAACCCTAATGAAAATAATAATAATAATAATAATAATAATAATAATAATAATAATAATAATAATAAGGTAATAATAATAATAATATTAGGAATAATGATAATATTAAAAATAGTAAAAAAAAATAATGACGATAATAATAATAAAAATAAAAATAAATAAATAAATAAATAGGAAAAAATTAAAATAAGAATAAGAATAATAATAGTAGAGTAATAATAATAATAATTATAAAAATAGCCTAATGATAATATCTTAAAATACTAATAGTAATAAGAATAATATTAATAATAATAAACTAATGATAATAATACTAATAAAAATAATAGTAATAATACTAAATCTAATAATAATAATACTAATAATAGTAAAAATATCCTAATAATAATAATAATAATAATAATAATAATAATAATAATAATAATAATAATAATAATAATAGTAAAATGACGCCTTTGTTATATTTGATTTGGACAAAAATAGGGTGTCTGCAATAGTCTTACCCTTAAAGGTAAAAGAGAAGTCACAATAATAATGCTTATTTTGTATACTAATACTCTTTGTGATTTGTTCAAGAGCACTTTGTGCTTGCCTTCTTTATATTTAACCATAAAAAAAAAAAGAATACACAACGCATGCATGGAAAAAGCAATTAAAAGCATAATTGTAGGTTGCTAATGTCTCACTCTGACTTATGAGATAATACTAAAGAATTATAACAAAATGTTTCAAAATCTGTTGTCAACATGCTCAAATCGGGATTTGAAGCCTCAATTAAGATGATGACTTTAAAAATGACTACATTGGAGGTTTAATCACATTAAGGGTTTTCCAATGGAGTCGGTAAACTGTTAACATGTGTGGACCAGGATTCAATGCCTTTACTAAGATGGTCACCCTAAAAATGATTGAGGGTTTAATTATATTAAGGGTTTTATAGAGTCCCCACTAACCTTTTATTTGCTTAGGTATGATTAAATTCACGTAATTACTACTGATTAGTCAATCATTAACTTAACCTAAGTCTAAGAAATCAGTTGTTATGGTATATAACATCAAAGTCAAGTTGGCTATTGGGACAATTGGATGAGAGGATAATACTAGAGCCCCTACACTCCTATCCATTTGAACGTACCATGATATCTTCAGACTGTTCAAACATCAATCAAATAAAGATTTTGTTTCTTTATTTAATTTTACATACCTATTCTTTAAATAATATTCCACCTTATAATCATTGGGTATCTTGTCAGAATTATAAAAATTCCCTAGCCTCAAGAATCCCAAAAAGGACATTATCTTGCCACTTCTGAGTTCAGTCATTGAATTAATTAATTAGATTATTTTTGGATCTTTCATTCAATTTGATTCATGCATGTATTATCAAAGAAGCTCAAGCCACATCCAATCACATATGGACTAAATGAAACTAATAGATGAGCCTAATTTTTTAAATTTATAAATAAAATAGAAGCCAAAAATTTATGTACAAAGAAATTGATTTTTTTTCCTTTTTTATATTTTTTTGTCAAGACCCAAATAATACCCTAGGACTCTGAAAAAAAAAACATAGAAAATATAACTTAAACCATTTTTCTACAATGTTATGATCTTTTGTGAATTTTTAAATTAATTAATTTAAATTAAAAATAAGCAAAAATTATAAATAAATCAAAGTGAATGAAAAAAAAAGTGAGACTTAAATTCTAAAAGAAAACAAACACAAAACCTTTTTTATTTGAAAGAAAACAAATTTTATTTAAGGAATATATATTTTTTATCAAAGGAATTAAATAAAAATGAAAATAAAAAGAAAAATGTCTAAAAATTATCCTAAAATAAAAAACATTTGCTGCTTTTCTCATTTTTTAGGAATTTCTTTCAAAAGAAAACTATTTTTACTAATTTTTCAAAATTTAAAACGTAAATAAAATAAAATTAAATTAAAGGAAAATCGATCGATTAGCTTAAATGAATCGATCGACCGGTCCATGCCATTTAAATAAAACATGTGACGTGTACATACACCTCTCCCGGCACAGATGTCTTCTTCGACGAGCAACGCCACTATTCCCATCATCGCCCAACCCTCCAACGAGCTACCTGTAATGACCACAAAAATATTTATACATGATTAGTTGAAAAAGAGCAAAAATAAAAATTAATTAATTAATTAATTAATAATATTAATTAAATAATATAATATAACATTATAATATAATATTATATATATATATATATGTAATTACTCTTGAAGCTTTCCTGAAGCTTCAGGAGAAATCAAATTTCTAATCCACCTCTGTTCACTCTCTCTCTCTCTCTCTCTCTCTCTCTCTCTCTCTCAATTTCTTTGTCATTTTTTGGCCAAATTGAAAAATGAACATCATTCCTAAGTCCTAACTCCGCTCTTCAAGGATTTAACCGGAGAGATTTTGTCTTTTGCACGCCATAGCCACCACTCCAGGGTTAGAGTAAGTGGGTTAGATTATGTCAAATTTTACTTTAAAATATGTCTAAATTAAATTGATTACGTTAATTTAATTATATCCTTATGCCTGAGTTAAATTGTACTGCGAGGATTTGATTATATCGGGTTTTCTGATAATATTGGTATTAAATTAAATAGGTGGATTATTATACATTTTTTTATGGTAATTTGTTATAATTATAATTATTAGAAAAATCGTGTGGCATGCGTTAATTTTATATTTTTGCATAATTGAGAAAATTTGATACTTTTGCGGTGTTATGCTTATTATGTGATTTATTGAAAATATTTATGCGATTTGACTATAAATTTGATGTTGGAGAAATGTTCAGATTATTATACGATTTAATTGCATAAATTGTATTATATGTTTAAGAACCATAATGGTTGTAGTTACAAATGAATATTAGTGCAAACACACTGTTGTGGAAGTGTTGGCGATGGATAGTCAATTTGGCTTAAGTATGAGAATGTGTATGAGGATGTGACAAGCAAACTGATCTTATAGACACACTTTTGATTTAGTCTGGTTTGTTGGTGGCCAACTAACTAAGTCTAGCCTTCGAACTGCACAACCCGGTTATGAGAGTTAAACATGACATGGCCAAAAAGGAGTTCTTTATAAATATTTGTGTCTTTATGTGATTATGATCATATGATAGGCTTAAATTATGATTTGAAAGAAATTACGTATATTTTTTTATATGTGGTCCATTGTTTTACAAATGCGGGTTTAAGAGTTAAATTATTAAATTAAATATTTACAAATGCGATTTTTATTAGAATAGAATTATTGAATGTATTTTTATACTACAACTCATTTTATCCATACACTGATAATAATCTAGTCCATACTTACTGAGAGGTGTCTCACCCAATTATTTTTATACATTTCAGATACCCTGAGAAGTCTAACCGAAATAAGAGTAGTGTAGCAAAAGCGTGAGTGGGATAGTAGGAGTTATTTAGAATAGATCTTAAATTAGCTGTATTTTTAATGTTTTAGAATTTTACGGATGATAATACTCGATATTAGAGACATTGTTTTAATAAAAGGTTTTTAGTACTCTGTAAATATATTTGAGATCTTTCGCTGTGCAAATATTCGGGTCGTCACACTACCCCTCATCCGACAGAGCCTTCTACCATCATTGGTACACTTGAAGTTGTTAAAAAAGCCCCTCAAAATTTCCCCTTGCACCCAAAGCACGTCTATGGACTTCCACGTGAAACCCTAGTTTTTGCATATTATTGTCACACTGCCATGGACTTCCTCATTGCCACCAGGGGAAGCACCCACTCAATTTTTCCCTCTATCGACCACATCTACTATAGTGACAAGAACACCTTTGCTAGAAATCTCACACACAATCCTTGACCCTACTTATTCATCTTCAGTCGTACATACCCATTAAATATGTTTTAAAACGATGTTCTAACATCTCCTTGTATCCCAAGTATATATCAAATTCCTAGATGACTAAATTAATCTACCTTGACCTTCTTTAATCTAGAAACCAAACCATAAGTTTCATTATCCATAGAGGCTAATTTGACAACTTAGGTGGTTGGCCGTGGTTGCTAGTCACATGAACTTTTATGCCTATGATGAGCAAAGTGTTATGCAAACCCTTATATGTAAATAACAAACCCTTGTTAAATAAATCCTTATATGTAATTGACAAAGAACAAGTATGAACATGTCATATAATACCTCTAGGGATGTTCACATCTATTTCTTCTATTTATGCAAACCGAAGTTACAAATCAGTTATAAACAATTAAAGATCGTGCCTTGGAAAGCTTTTCAAGGAAATCCAATAAGAATACCAATGTAAACTTATGAAGACCATGAATACCCCCCAGAAAACCAATAAGTTTTCTCCCAACTCAAACACATGCAACTCCTCCAAGCAATTGAATATGTATATGTCTTTGATGAACTCAATGTGAGCCTCCTTTTTTCCTTGGATGTGAAGCCTCTCTTTTTTCTTTAACATGAATCTTCTTTTGACTAAATGTGTATAGACTTTGTATGCCTCTCCCTCCAATTCAATTTGAATACGCCCCCCTTCCTCCTAACTTAAACCTCCTTCTATAAGAAAAAGGCTAAGGTTTGAAGTTAAAATGTAATAACCCCAAAAATAGTTAAACAAGAATAGTGGAATGATAAAAAAAAAAAAAATTAGTAATAATAATAATAATAATAAATTAATTAAAATTTTAAAAAATAAATAAATAAATAAATAATAATTATTAATTAATATAATATAATATAATATTACAATATTATAATATTAATATATATATATATAAGTATAATATAATAATATTATTATATATTATATATATATAAAAGTGTAACCTGAAGCTTCAATTGAAGCTTTAGGATTTCTCTCTGAAATCCAGAGAGTTTCTGCGCCTCTCTCACTCTCATCTCTCCCTCGTCTCCTCTTTCAGGAATCAGATAAAGGGGTTAAGTTAAGTCAGTAATTTTATGAAATTTGAATCAATTTAATTGATATGTTTATATAAATATTTATTTGTTTATTTATTTATTCATTTGGGAATTTAAAGGCTATTTTGAAAACCAACCGTTCGAAATGGATTTTACAAACTTAGGATATATGGTATGGTATTTTTGAATAAAATGAACGGTGGAAAGCTTGTTTGTTATATGGATATTTTAAAATGTGGAAAATCGTGTGGCAGATGATTTAAGTGGTATGGATTATTGTATATCTGGATTTGAGATTTTAAAATACTAAATTGTTTGAGAAATACTAAAAATGCTTGTGAAAATACTGGAACTGTTTATGAAATGTAAGAGTTTGAACTAATGGCCAGTGGCCGGGTATTGTTTGATTGGCCAAGGGCTAGAATTATTATTTGACGGCTGGGGGCCGAGTTTTAATTGATGGCTATATGCCGGATTGTATTTTGTGGTCGAGGACCAGGTTTTTGGAATAACAGGAAATATATATGAATTAACGTTTTAAATGATGATTTCTATTATCTAAATTGCATGATATGCTTTAGGAACCCTGGGGACCAGTGTATTGTGAGCACGATGCCGTTGCTAGTTAGACCATGTGCACCCACACTGTTCTGGATAGAAGTGTAGAGGGTCCAACTGACTGCTTGCATGAGGTTGAAGTAGGGGCGTTGGACCTGTAGCTTTGCTGTGGATGCCTATAGATGTGTTTGCAGAGGATGTTATTTTTTTTTTGACTTTGTTGGGGCTGATCACCTAGGCTTAGTCGAGCCTTCGGACCGCACAACCTATGCTATGGGGAAGTAAATGACGTGTTTGTTACAGAGAGTATCTCATATGCATATCTGTTAATTTATGTGAATACAGTTAATTAATAAGATAACTTTGAGGGCTTACTGAGAAAGGTGAGTGCTCTGGTAATAATAATGGTACTAGAGCAGAGGGAAGCTACTTGTATGAGCAGGTAATCTTCCCTATCCTTGGCTAATTGTGTGTGTAAGTATAAAATAAGAATGATTTCATAAATGTGTTTATCTATTTAATGAATTGGTTATTTTTTATACACTAAATGCATGCTGGCCACACACTGACATTAACTTAATCTTTCCCTTACTGAGTTGTGCCTCACCCTTACTTTACAAACTATCTTTTCAGGAAATTTCGGGAAACGTTCTTAGCAGGCTAGAGGGGCTGAGACGGTAGTATAGTTTTTTGTATGTGGTGAGTGTAGTTTGAATTGACTTTTGTATAAGTATAGTACATTAGTTTGTATTAAGGATTGTGGAACCTTTTGTATATAAAGGTAGTATAGAACTCTGGTAATGGTTTGGAAATTGTACATTTTTTTTTATTTCCGCTGCATTTTATATGATGAGTTTGGTATTAGGTATACGGACGTCACTAAAGTAGCACCCCGAGCCCATATGGCGGGTCGGGGCATTACATAAAACCTAAGGGGCTGTTTGGTATCACTCTCAACAATTAGTGAAATGAAAACCAAAAACTCGAAACAAGAACTAAAAACTAGAAACTAGCAACCTATTTGGTTAACATTTATAAAACTAATACAAATTAAAAAATTGATTAAAAATGCTCATTTTCATCTTTAAATCAAAATATTATAAAAATATGATTAAAATAATAAAATTATTAATAATGCACATAAAAAAATTTACTATAATAAAAATAAAAAATATTATAATTATTTTACTTAATTGTTCTACTTTCAAAATTTATTTTATAATAAAATTGTTATTAGACATGACAATTGAAAAATAGTAAAAGTATTTTGTAATTGACTTCATTATTTTTTTTAAAAATGTATGTATATTTTTATTTTAATTATATTTAAATTTATATGATCATTTAAATTTTATTTAATTTAAAAATATATAAAGAGAATAATTTAATCCAAAAAAATTATTTGTGGATATTAAAATTTCTAATAATAGGTTGCCAAAACAACCGAAAACCATAAAATATGATTTTCAATTTTTTGCAAACAACCAAAAACTATCAACATAAATAGTTTACTAACAAAGAAACAAACGTGTTTTCATAATATGTTTTTTTACTGTGGAGAAATAGAAACAGAAACCAAAAACAACAATGATACCAAACAAATCATTATAGAAAGTAAAAAGTCAAATGATTGTCTTCCCGAACACAAATCATAACATAGGGATACAATTTAAGTCAATTGGTGCATTATAACCTAGTTGATTTAATAGATCCTGGATGCATAGGACACTTTAGGGCATGCAAGAATGTTTTTTATTTTTAAAATAATTATAATAACAAAAGAATAACTTACGGGAAAAGAATACTATTGACACCTTATTTTATCCAATATCAATTTAGCAAAAATTTGGATTAATTTTTAATCAATTGAGCAAATAAAAAGTGAAAAGCAAATTAGGAACAATAAATTAAGAGTGAGTTTGGACCCTTTTTTTTTATCCTAACTTCTCCTTAATTTTTTTTCAAATATTAAAAATCTATGAAAGCATTAAATATATTATCCATAGATAAATATCTAGTTTAGTCATTTTAAATACTTTTAGACACTATAATTTTTTTTTTATCAAATGCTCAAAGCCAACTTTTTCTTTCTAATAACTCCTTTTTTTCACATTGGCCCCAAACTTTTTTAAAACTATATCAATAAGTTTCTTTTCATTAGCTCCTTTTTAAAAGGTCTTTTTAAAAAGTTATAAAAAAAAAGGGGGGGGGGGATGGTTTTTTAGTGTTTTAGCATGTATATTATGAGTTTGGGGCATTTTTCGATCTTCAATTTCATGTTTTAGGGCCTTTTTGTAACGACCCGGAAAATATTGATATTTCAATATTAAAGAGAGAGGAAAATGGAAACATGAACAGAATGAGGCCGCAGACTTCATCGAAGAATGCTTCGCGTTCGTCGACGACATCGCATTTTGGAGATAATAATAATAATTTTAAAGAAATTTTCAGAATTCGTCGACAAATACAGGGGTTTGTCGACGAGTGCATGAAGGAATTCATCGAAGCATACAGGGGTTCGTCAACGAGAAAATACCAAGAGAGGTTCTGGGGCAACCTGAATTTCGTTGACGAATACAGGGAGTCGTTGACGAATTTACTGAAGGATTCGTCGACGAATCTGGCCCTATAAATAAGGAAAAATTGGATTTTTATCTCATTTTATTGCCCCTCTCTCTCTCCTACGACTCTCTCTCCTTCTCTCTTCGTTTTCGGGTTGTTTTTCACTGGATCGAAGATCTGAGGCTACCACGACGCTCCTGGCGAAGTTCTTTACAAGTCTGCCGGAGCTAATCGTTGGAAAAGTTGGGTTGGATTCCGTCCCAATCTTAGGGTAAGACATTTTATTCAGTATTTGTCTTTCCCTCAGTTAAGAAATGTTGTAGGTAAGAAAATACTGATATTTTGTTCTGGGGGATTGTGTTTTCAGGATGTTGAGTTAGGAATCCTACGGGTATATAGCCAGAGTTTTATAGGGGCTTTTTAGAGTTAAGGTAAGGAAAATATGCTATGTTAGGGTTTTTCATAATGCTATTAAAGATTTCATAGACACATATTTATACCAGTTTAATATACAGTATTTATAGAATATGAGTTTAAATGCTTGTGTGGCTTGAGTAGATTTTCATGTGATGAAGGAATTTATATAGTTTTTATAAAGTATCATACTATACTGAATACACAAATATAGATAGTATATACAATTTATATAGTTTTTCCAGTATATGAGATTACACAAAATATAAATATATAGATTTATATTCATAGAAAGTATACAGAGAAATGTACATGCATATATAGCTTTTATATGGATAGTTTCATGAAACAGATATACATATATATATATATATAGCATGCCATGTTTCCTATTACCATAACATACAGAGTATACAGACAAAGTATATAGACAGAGTATACAGACAGAGATATAGAGGTAGCATCAAGATGCTATAGATACAGTATACAGAGATTACAGTATTTACAGTATACAGAAAGATAGAGTTATGGTAATTTTGGAAATATGATGAAAACAGTAAAAGAGTATATATATTGTATCAGATCCCTGAGGAAAGATTATAGACAGATACAGATAAAGATTATAGAGCACGGTACGGTTGCTAGATACAGATAGAGTACAACCACATATCTCAGATAGTGTGTGGGTACCGTCAACTGTGTTCGGAGAGTATGCTGCTCCCCAGTTCGCTAGGTGGAGGGTGCCTGTTTGACGAGATAGTAGCCAGTCCCAAGCTTAGGAGTGGATGCAGTTTGGCCGGACTAAGGTAGTGTAGAGTATATTGACTTATCTGGAGGGCCGACCAGATGAAGTCTTGCCTACGGGCCGCACAACCTTATCATGAGGGGTCAAATCATGACGTATAGAGTCCCAAGGATAAAACACAGATATGTATATGTATACAGTTTTACAGTATATGATAAGTATAGTATGATATTAGCAATATGAAAAGTAGAAAATACAGATGATACATTTATATTTTAAATTGTGAAAAGAAAGATATGCTTTATAGATTGTTTATTGCATTACAGTTCAGTTGCTATTTAAAAAGTATTCTTAACTTAGTTGCCACACACTAGTAATAGTATATTTCCACTTACTGAGTGTCAACTCACCCCATTACTTTAACATTTTTCATGTGAGCCAACTAGGCGAGTAGATCAAGCTCGCGGATAAAGAGTAGTTTGATTACCCTGGTTATAGGGTGAGTTTTTGACAGAGTTGTGTATAGCTTTTAGTAGATGATGGTGGGGGGTATTTTTGTATGGCTATGGTATGTATATACTAGATTCTAGTATAGTATAGTATAGTATAGTATATATATATATATATATATATATATATGTGAATGGTTATATAATATGTGTTCCCGCTGCTTAGGTATGGATGTAGATGCACATGAAATAAAAAAAAATGGTAAGAATTTTGAGGATATTACACTTTTACTCATACCATCGGTATAGGAGAATGTCCTTAGCCTGTTATAAACTGAGAGGAGTGCCCAAACACTCTTTTTTGGGATACGGAAGGAAGTTGATTTGTTTTAAAATGGTATTTTAAGAAAATGGTATTGTAAGGCCAAACCCTAGCTCTCACTCCATTTAAAGAGGCTCAAAAGGCATTCAAGGTGAACATATATTTTGACATGCATTCAAAGAGAGAGGAGAGTGCACATTCAATTTTTTTTGGGGGGGGGGGGGGGGGGGGCGGAAGATAGAGGGGGAGGGGGGAGTGTTGACTTTTTGAGTCTGATCCCTGGTTTTGATAATGACAAACCGCATGTTACTAATATGTGTGCCTAAGTACTTGAACAAGTTAATCATTCATAACACACATATGAAAGTGAAGTAGATGCCAGAAAGACCTTAAAGAGCACATACTCCTAGCATATTCAATGGGAAAATGAAGAGCAAAAGAAGAAGACATGCTGTGCTCCATTGTATTGCATTTCAGTTTACTTTGGGTCTGTAATATTTATATGGTCTATAATAATGCACCTGCATGCATGATAGGGTTTAAATGCTCAAGAGGCCATAGACTGACTTTAGGTCCCAAGCACTTCATGGAATATCCCTTTTGACTCAAAAGTTGTAACTATGTGAATAAAGGTGGATTTTAATAAAAAAACAAAACCTAAATCTAACTTTGAAAGGGCTTCGGCCGACCAAACATAGAGTGTTTGAAACCTAAGGTGTAGTCCCAAGAAGGGGAGGTGAATTGGGTTATTTAAAAATCCTTAGAGTCTTTTTAAGAGTTCTTGACTTTCTTACAATCCTTTAAAGACTTATTTTGTTCTTATTGATTAGGCAATCCACACAAGCACTAACTTCTTCTATTCAATCCACAACCATCGTATACACAACCAATTAATTAACTGTTCAAGCAAAACAACCACAACACAAGTAATCAATTTTTGATTTGCAATATTCAAAAGCCCTTTATATGAAAGTGCAAATCCTGTAGTTGGCTTTTGAACTGAAAATTAAAATACCATCCAAACACTTTTTCAAGATCAGAATTTAAATAAACTTTTAGCTAATAGGTTTTGGGTTGTTAACCAATCAACGTACTCCCTTACGATTTCCGCAAAATATTGATTAACAAACGTACTTCCTTTCGGTTTCCGCAAGCCCAAGAACAAATTAGGCTTTGGTTTATTTAACTTCCAATTTGCATTGTTTTTATAATTGAAAGAATTACAACATCCACGCAGTTTATATTTTTGCTGGAATTTAAAGAGAGTAAGGGAAAGAAAGTGACACTGCTACTTTTACGAGGTTCATCTTACCCTAGACTATGTCATCGCCTTAGATCAACCACCAAAGGATTTCATTATATCTTGTTCCTTCTAGGTGGAACGAAAACCTTACAATAATCAACCTCTTTTTCAGGAAGAGAAACCTCTTCAAGCAACAACCAATGCTTGGTCCAATGATTCAACAATACCTTGAACCGTCAAAAGATCTCGTAGAAAGGAATGGATATCTGCATATAAAAACATTCTCAAACACAGAGCAAGTTATACAAGTTAAATCTCAAATCGTACTTCAAAACCAAAACTAAATAGAAAATATGAAGCTCAAGGTTTAGAAGTCACCAATGGTTCCTTCTTAAAGATTTTGATGCAACTCAGAACCAAATCCTTATTTTTATTCCAGCAATTTCGTAGAGTTTTCCCTCTAGCAAAGGTGTGAGCAAGAATGAGCTTTAGGAGAGTTTTAGCATAGAAATCGTATATTGCTTCGGTGTATTTCTTCATTGAGCAAGGGAGGTATTTATAGACTTCTTAAAGAGAAGTTTCCTCATTTAACATGGAGCATTTAAGTAAATTTTCAAAAAGATATTAAATCAGAGAGTTAATTTTAAAAATCTTCCCGTAGGTTTGAATTTTAAAAATTCCCCATAGAGTCAGTTGGCTGACTCACTCGACTGGCACTTTTTACACTAGTCAGTCAGCTGGACAGGCGGTTGACACCATTCTGTCTAACATGTGAACAATTACATCACCTAGAATCAAATAAAACTATCGTTTATCCCAAACATAAACACATTACTTGCGCCTCTAGCAATGTTTGCCTCAGTTGGGGTAAGTGTGTAGACATGTGCCGAGCCGCCGCGAGGTACCAAGTTGTTCCTCCGGTTTTGATCAGGAGCGGGTGCGTTGGTCAGTGGTCTTCAACAACTCGGGCTATATGGCCGTATTTGCCACACCGATAGCATACAGTATTCCCACCCCGAAATTCTCCCCAATGCCTCCTATTACATCTAGTACAGTGGGGGCGTGATGAATTTTTCCCGTAGTATCGATCAGCCCTATTTGACTTCTGACCCACAGTATCTCTATCTCTTCTCCATGGACCGTGTTTGGCGTCTGCATGGAAGCTGGGAGGCATGCATTTCTTCCTCTAGTCTGACATCTCTGCACCTCTCTACAGGCTCAACTCTGCTATAGTGGTTTTATCCACCAGCTCTGATAAGTTCTATACCAGAAAGACTTCCACTTGCTCGTGGATCCTCTGTTTCAGGCCCTTTTCAAACCTCCTCACCTTTTGGTAGTCATATGAGATCATAAAGGGGGCGAAGCAAGAAAGCTCCACGAACCTAGCAGCGTATTGCTGAACGGTGAGGTGCCCTTGGGTTAGGTTGAAAAATTCCTCCACCTTCGCATCCCTGGTTATGATGGGGAAGTATCGGTTGTAGAAGACCTCCTTGAAACAACTCCATGTCATAACCGTGGGTACTATCCGCTACTCTTCTAGCAGCTTCACTGCCAGCCACCACTGCTCGGCCTCTCCTATCAGCTTAAAGGTGGCAAAGAGAACCTTCTGCTCCTCAGTGCAAGTCAACACAGTCAGTATATTCTCCATCTCCTGTACCCAATTCTCAGCCATGATTGGGTAGACACCACCCACAAATATAAAGGGTTTTAGAAGAGTAAATTGCTTAATTGAACAACTCTAGTTCACAGATGGGCAGTTCTGTCCCTCGGGGTCTGCCTAATCTCTTTCTTGACCTACCGAGCTATACCTCGTAGCAGTCTAGAGGTTTTAATCTCATCTCCACTGGAAGTCCCTAAATCATTATCCCCTTCAGCGTCCACGTCTTTACCTCTAGGCTCTATCCTGGAGATAAGATAAAGGCAAGTTTAGAATTTCCATATCTTAACATAACTAGTACAGTTATATGGCAAAGAAACTAGTTTAACATTCAAATTCTCAATGTAAACATCAAACATCCAATTAACCTCAGTCATCAAATCAAAACACTTAAATTACCAAAATTCTTTTTCAAAGGCTTATTACTATAATTTAACCATCCTAATCTTCAAGTTCTAATTTCAAGTTCCAGTCTCTCTGCTTGGAAACATCACCGTCGATGGATTTACCATGATTTTTTGAAACTCACGACTGATTTAGAAAACCACAGAAGACCATCAAGGGGGTTTTACTTCCAAGCCACGAAACAAAACTCTAAATTTTCTATCGGTATCTTAGTCTACTCATTCCTATCCTCGTCCTAACTCAAACCTATACTTTGGTATTAATCCGTCCTAGAGTCTACATAACCTAACAACCTAAAGCTTCGATACCACTTTGTAACGTCCCGAACCCACTAAATGGGCTTGAGGTGTTATTGTAAGAACCCGAACCATGATAACTGGGTTTAAATAAATAAAGAGAGGGGCAAATTGGGAATTTGGTAGATTTCGTCGACGAAGCCAGATTTCGTCGACAAAGCCTTTGTTCTTCTCATCAACAAAACTCAGAGACTCGTCGACGAGGAGAAGCCGAGGAGTCTCAGAAAAATCGAAGATGCCAGATTCGTCGACGAGGCCACCGATTCGTCGACAAAGTCAGTGAAAGATTCATCGACGAAGGCACCATTTCGTCAACGAATTGGGCCGGGTCAAAGGGCTATAAATAGGAAATTTCATTACTTCTTCATTAAGAAACTTCAAATATCTCTCTCTCTCTCTAAACCTCTCCCTACACTCTCTCTCTCTAGATTTCTTCACCGATCGTTGATGGAATCGGGAATCTGAAGCTACCACAAGGATCGTGGAAGGATTTTCTACAACTTCTATGGAATGGAATCTCGTTTCGGAGGTTTTCGGGTTTTGGCGAAAAATCAAGGTAAGACTCAGTTTTCATTTCTGATCGAGTAGTTTTGTAGGAAACTGTCTTGTGAGTATATTCTGTACTGTGATTTGTAGGTTTTGGAACTCGGTTCGCTGTTTAGGGGCCTTGGAGTTTGGGATTGACTATTCGAGGAAAAGGTAAGGGGAACTATGTTTGTATTGGTTATTTTTGAAATCGGACTCTGTGGAACTGTGGTTCACGGTCCTATGTGTGTTTTGGCTACTCATTTGGGGGGATCTAACAGGGAAAACTATGAGTTTTTCATTATTATAGTTTTGGGAAAAAAGGGGGCGACGAGCTGCATCCCTGGTTTTGATGAAAACCTATGTATATGTTGATTTATACTTTGTTATTGGGATGGTCGTGCCTTGACTTTGTGTAAACTGTATTTGTTTGGAAAACCATGATTTAGATTACCAAATAGGTGTGGTTTGTTTGGTTATATGAGCATGCATGTGTGTGTGATATGTTGAAATGCTAGTAGGAACGGGGTTCCGAATTGTTCTAGGTACTGAGAGTGTCTAACTCTATATTCGAGGGCGTGTGTTTATCGCTTGCCACGTAGGCAAGAGTGTCCGGCTCTATATCCAAGGGCGTGAGCCTATACCGACAGATCAGGCCGAAGGGTGTGGATCCACCAGTTAGCACCGGTACGATGTCATGGGATTCGGGGACTAGCCATGTGCCGGTGGCGCCGTGCTTCGCAGGTTGGCTATGGGCCAACGCCGGATTGTCGCGGACTGGCTTCGGGCCAAAGGGTGTGATGACACCGAGATTGTTGATCATGTGTTGTGTGTTGTGTGTGCGTGTATGCACTGTGTAAATTAGTACTAGATTGCATTCAACTGCGTGTATGTTACATCATGATAACACTCAAATACCATACACCGATATAACCTGTATTCTTCCTTACTGAGAGGTGTCTCACCCTTGCTTTACGTAAATTTTTTACAGGTCCTTCGAGTAACTAGAACTAGCGTCCTAGTGTAGGGAGCATAGTGGCCGGTGTACTGCGTTTAGCGCTTGGGTAAGTGCTAGGACTGTATTTTTGGTAGGTTGCCATTTTGGGATGTGTTGGACACCCAGTTTGTACGTTTTGATAGAGCCATGTTTTGCTCTTGTATAGACTCTGGTATGGTACTGCATATGTGTATATAGATGATCTTTTCCGCTACGTATATGTTTGTGATTGGATGTGTTTAGGGTGCCTGGGAACCCCACGGGGTCGGACCCTCATCTATTTTACTGTATCTTTAGATGTTTGATTAGATACAGGGACATGTTAGTTACATTTTCACCCTTGGGTCCCATTTCGGGGTTCGGGGCGTGACAGTTATGTGATCCATTAACTAATCTCTGATACCATAAATACCATTCACGCAACAAAAAAATAATTAAACATTCTCAATTAAAATACCAGAGTTCTATACTATACATCCCAAAAAGTGTATTCATTCACTTTATATTACATAACCAGACATTTAAACATAACCTTTATATATTTAATATCTTACAACTACTCACAATATCAAATACTAAACCCCGCCCTAGAACTTGCTAAGCTCAATCACCTGAAGGACCTGAAAAGTTAATACTATGCTAGGGTGAGACACTTCTCAATAAGGGTGTAGTAAATTATAATAGTGTGTGGCAGGTGAGTTTTAGTGTATACAAAATAAATTTATTCGTTAATCAACAACAATATTAGCTAATACACTTATATATACTATAACCACATATACATAACCAATATTTATAGCGAAAGTTCCCGAGAATTGGGGAGATTACACGCCCATACATGTAACGTCCCTTTGCTCTGATACCGTTTGCAACTTTGCCCTTTTTAACTTGGGTGAGGCTACAACTGATACTTGTTAGGACACTCAACTTATTCAATAAGCCTTCGGGCGAAGAGTTTTACTTCGCCCTAAATATTCATACATTTAAATTCACATACATATATCCATACACACACACACACACATTCCAGTCACATCCACACAAGATACTGCATAAGTTCACATCCATACAGGATACCGCACAAGTTCACATCCACACAGGATAAATGCACAAGTTTCATCACAATCAACCTTCACTTTTTCATTTCCCAATGACCTATTCATAGTATATCCGTAAAACAAACTCCTTAGGCCTGCCAATGTTTTACCCCATTTATATAAATGACGATATAATGAACTCCTTAGGCCTGCCAACATTATATCATAATTTATACCTAGACAATATAACGAATTCCTCAGGCCTGCCAACGTTATATCATGATACATACGAATAACCACACCAAACAATTCATCCAAAACATATTGATTCATTCATCACAGTAATCACGACTAGTTTATTGTGAGAAGTTATTCTCATGCCACACAGTTTGGATGTTAATCATACTATTACATACTGTAAATAACTAACACACCCCACTCACATTGGTTTTTCCTTGAATATGAATTATAATCAAAACCATTGTTTTCAAATGCCTAATCCGTTCAAAAAACATACATATATATACATAGGCTTATATACTTAAAATTAACTGGTTCCAATTTAATAAAAAGTTGGTATAATTTATTCCCCTTACTTGTTCTTCGAAGTTTTGCCTAAAATGAACGGGAGATGAAAACCCTAACTTTACAAAATCGCCGCCAAAACTGATTCGGCAACCCGAGAAAGATGATCGGAGAGTGAGAGCAGCTTCGGGTAAGCGTAGATATGAGAGAGAGAGTCACATGAGCGATGAGAAAGAGAGAGATTCGGAACTTAGAGAGAGAGGAGTGAAAAAAATGACCTAACATCTATTTATAGGTAGGATGTCCCTACACGAAGCCGTTGACGGTATCTTGTAACCGTCGATGGTTTCCTATAACCGTTGATGGTTTGCCTTGTGTCCCCTTTTTTAAAAATTCTCGGTAGTTTAAACCGTTGATGATTTTATGAAAGGGCTTGAAACTGTCCATGGTTTGGTGCCAAACCAAACCATCTTCATCCTTTTTTTTTTATTTTCCCTTTCCTTTATTTATTTTCCTTTTTTTTATTTTTCTTTTATTTGCTGAGTTCGAGTTATTACAATACTGGTTGCTCATTTAAAACAAATTAATTAATATCTAGTATAGTTGTTCGAAAAGTTTTAAAATGATTGCTTATACTCTTGACATACTCAGTGAAATTTATCTTGATGAGTATTATTAACTTATTTCATCTAAGCTTGGATTCAAATTGAAAGGGGGAGCATATAAAATTAAGATTCTATCTTTTTATGCTCACCAACTTATTTAGCTTAGATCTATTTTGACTTCATTGTGGCTTGTGCTAAAATGTATTAATTTTATATGTTGTTTTAGCCACAATCATCTGTTTTTGCCATATGATCCCTGTTTTCAATTTTCTAATATTTTTGGGATTTATGTGGTTGGTTATTCTAGTTATATTTTTACATTGTGCTTAAATGTTTAACCAGAATAATGTTGTTTACTTGAGCCCTACAATAAAGTTTCTTTTTTCAGCAAGCAGATCCCCTACACTTTTTGGTAACACCATTAGGGGAAATAATTTTTATTTTGTCTGTTGTTTTATGGCAAGATATATTTTCAAAACTAAATATTTTATCTCTTGCCTTATTATTTATATTTATTTGTTTTTGAATTGCATAACTAGTTAGGTGATTATATGTGAAAATGCGTGTGAACTAGTTAGATTGAAATCATGCTCAAACCTTCTCTTCACGTCATATGTCGTGTGCTTTGCACTAAAACCTTTCACGAGTCTTATGATGTGTTTTAACTGAAGTGGTTTGCATATAATTCTGGTCTAACCTGGTTTATCGTGTCATTTCAATCCTTAATGACCAGTTATACTATTATGGGTGCTTGAAAGTTTTTTTTTGATCAACAATAAAATTCTTTATGCCCAAATGCTTTTATTTTCCTATGCCCAAATATTACATAAAATAGGGGGGTGTTTTGTAAAAGAGGATAATTTTTCTAAGCAAAATTAAAGTTATCTCAAAATGGGGAGTTCTCTTAAGCTATGTTTTTTTTTTAATGACCAAATTATTTTAAACTTAGCTTAACCCTTTTACTGATGCCAAAATGGGGCGAGGGAAAACAAAATGATTAAATTTTGAGATATATTGCGTGCTACATGTATGTGCCTAAACGTCAAAACTAAATGCATGATCTTAGTGTAATGTATTCTTTGGTATATATGCTTGTGCTATATTGTTTATCTTCAAATTATGCATACTCTTAGGGGGAGCCTTTTCAGGCTTAACCCATTTTGCTCTAATGCGCTTGTCATCATCAAAAGGGGGGAAGATTGTTGAATTTTTGAGTCTGATCCCTGATTTTGATAATGACAAACCGCATATTACTAATGTGTGTGCCTAAGTACTTGAATATGTTAATCATTTAGAACACACACATGAAAGTGAAGTGGATGCCAAAAATACCTTAAAGAGCATATACTCCTAACATATTCAATGGGAAAATGAAGAGCAAAAGAAGAAGAGATGCTATGCTCCATTGTATTGCATTTTAGTTTACTTTGGGTCTATAATATTTATATTGTATGTAATAATGCATCTGCATGCATGATAGGGTTTAAATGCTAAAGAGGCCATAGACTGACTTTAGGTCCCCAAGCACATTATGGAAAATCCCCTTTGACTCAAAAGTTATAACTATGCGAACAGGGGTGAATTTTAATCAAAAACAATACCTAAATCTAACTTTGAAAGGGCTTCGGCCGACCGAACATAGGGCATTAAAAATGCTTGGGTCGATCGAACTGGTAAAAAGTCAATACTTTGACTTGACTCGGGCGACCGGTCCAAATTTGAACTAAAAGTCCACGTTCGATTGAACCTTAATGCTAATACTTTTTACTAGCCCTGGCAGCCTGAACCTCTAGTTCAAAATGATCTCGGGCGACTGAATAGCAAGAACTAGAAATCCAAACCATGAACTGGGCGCTCGAACCTATGAAGATTTGGGAAATTGCCTTGGCCCAGCCAACCGATTCTCTCCATAGTCACTCGAACCCAGAATCAACTTTATGTCTGCTCGAGCGACCAACCCTATGAACCAGGCGACTGAACCTCTCGGGTTCACATATTTTTTACCGCGATAATTAGGGTTAATTTTTTATTAAATAAATTCTAAAATCCCTATTATATCCCTGACGATCTAATTCTCTCAGACTCTATATATACCCCTCCATTACACACTTTTAAACAAGAGATTAGATTGCAAATCTTCTGAAAATATTTTTGATTTTTTCATTCCTTTATACTCTCTCATACTTGTTACATTGAAAATCTTTTCAAGAATAAATTTATTTGGACATTTGTTTTTCATAACAAATATCATTTACTCTCATTTGCTATTATTTTTTAAAATCATTCATTGAGAGTATAAGTTGAGTTTCTCCACATATTTCTTTAATAAATATCTTGGGAGAAATATTTTTCTAGCTTGTGAATTTTTCGCAATTTCATTGCAAGATTCATAAAGCTTATCTAGCCTTTGTTGCAAGAATTCGTTTTTGGGCATAGCTCTAAAATCTCCTATATTTCATTTTGAAAAATATTTCTAGAGAGTGCTTTTAGAATTTGAAGATCTTTGAAGTATACTTTCACATTTTTTTTTCAAAGATCATTTATTATTATTTGGGCATAAATTAATTTGAGTGCAAAATTCTAAGTTCCTCTACACTTCATTTGAAAAATATTTTTGGGAGAAAATTTTTATTAAGGTTTGCATCTTTGAAGTGCTTTATCATACATACGTGAGTGTATTTTTGCTTATTTGTACATATATGCTTAGTGTAAGAAGCAATTTGTTTGTACGAAAAAACTATTTGATTATCTGTTATATTTCTGACGTGTGGTCGGAAGAGGGAGGCTAGCCTTGTGAATAGTTCCGAATTTACTCAGGCCCAGTTAGGAGAGCACTAGACTGGTTCTGGTTAGGAGAACTAGGTGCACTATTCTGGTAAGGTGTTGTAAACGGTGTCGCTCCACCCGTGAAATGAGCAACTAGTGGAATTTTTGAGCTGTGACTTAAGGCAGGGACGTAGGCAGTATTGGCCAAACCCCGATAACATATCCTCTGTCATTCTCTTTCCCTGCACTATTTAATTTTTCGCATTTATTTGTTTATATTTCAATTTCTGTGAATGCTTGGGAAATATTGAGATTACTTTAATTGTTTAAATATTTGCTTATTTAATTACCTGTGTGATTGAGATTGCATAGAAAGACCATAGGTTGCGTAATATTGTTGTCATCTAATTTAACCTAAATATAAATTTTTAAATACCCAATTCACCCCTCTCTTGGGAATACACAAATTCCAACAAGGAGAGAGGAGAAGAAGGTTTCACTCTATTGAGGACTTCATGTTGAAGCAAAAAGGGAAGAAAGCTTATTTATCTTTTGGTTCTTCTTGATACTTTAGGAGGTTTTCCATTGGTATTCTAATTCTTGGAAGGAATAAGACAAGTTATGACTCTTGACCCTATCTTTCATATTCTTAGCTTGATATTAATTATTAAGCATGATTAGATGAAGATTAAGGTATTCTTGGATGTTGATTGTATATTTGTTTCAATTTATGTTAAAGATGGAATCTTTCTTCCATGTGTATGTTATTTTGTTACATGGGTATGCTAAAGTTGAAAGATTTATTCCATGATTGCACTAAATTAATAATCTTCATGCCATGCTAGAGTTACAACCATGATCCTTTGTTCTTGTTAGCTTGAAAATTATAGTTTTAATTCCATGTGAAATGATTTTCATTCCTCCATGTTGAAAGCCCTAATTTTTATAGAAAATTCTGTTAATACTATTTTGATGTTCTATTGAAAAAATCAAAAGGGAGAAGAAATAAAAGGGGAGAGAGAGAGAAGAAAAAGGGAATGATAGAAAAAAAAGGAGGGAGAGAGAGTAAAATTTGTGTTTGTGACTGTGCGAGTAGATTCTAGGGATAGGAATTGGCAGTCGAGTAGTGCTCGGTGGCATAAGAGGTTGCAAGAAAGAAGTGCAGGGTGGCGGAAAACCATGGCTACCCATGAAAACAAAGGATCAGGAAGGTGGCTACAGGCATCTTGCAAGAATTTTTTGTTGGGGATATTGGTGTTTGCAGTAGTAGATAGGATCATCAAAGGGCATGGTTAGTCGGCAGACAACTGGGAAGGTCAGTGACAATGCATATTGTTGTGTTGTAGAAACTACCGTTTCAGCAAACCTTAGTGCACCTAAGACGAAGAAGGTAGCCTGTGAATGATTCTAAAGGTATTTGACCAGTCAACTAATTTTTTTGTATTTATTTAGTTTTCATTTCTTTGAAATTAGTTTTAAAATAGTTTTGAAATACATAAAAATTCAAAAAAAAAATGCAAGAAGGTTAGAAAAATTCAAGTTTTGTTTTGGAACTATCTTCATGTAATTTCTATTTTTATTTTTGTTTTAATGGTTGTTAGTATTATTATTGTTATTTTAATTATGATGCACCTTTAGATAATTAAAAAAATAAAAATAGAAATTAGCTTCATTTTTTAGAAGAAAATAAGGAAAAAATACATAAAAATTCAAAATATATATGTAAAAATTTCAAAAAAATATCCTAGTATATTCCTTAATTTTCTCAGGTTTTTTTAGCATCTAGGGTTTTTCTTTTGGTGGTAGATTAGCGTGTTCCATTTTTCAAGAATTATAAAAAAAGGAAACAAAATTGTGTTATGACATAAAAATAAGATTGGAGAAGCAAATGAAAAGTGAAAATCAAGGTTTTTCGCCATTAAGCCGAGATGAAATCTCCAAAGCAATTAACCTTCAATTATTACCATTAAACCAAGATGAAACCTTCGCGATTGAAAAAAATAGTGAATATGTGCCAAATTTAATAAAGGCATGCCATCCCCAACTATAAAAGGGATGCCCGAAGAGAAGGTAAGTATTTCATTCTCATCCACTCTTTCTTACTGTTACAATCTTATCCTCCCACAGTCCCTAGGGGTAGGAAAATGGATTCACAGGTCGAGTTCAGGCGGGGTGTTAATTGGTTTGGTTATAAACAGGTTGATATTAAACAAGTCACACATATGCCAACCCTAACCCACCCGTTTATGAAACAAGGTATTTGGTGAAATGCATTGCCAATTGCAAGATAATAATAACAGAGCATTGTCAGATCAAAGTAAATATGATATGAAAGAATTTATGCAATAGGTGTTATTCTTCTATTGATTTTAGTAGAGTAGAACATAGAATGCTGAACATTCTTTTCATGGATTCTGTCATTAGCACTAAAAACAAAAAAAGAAGGAAAGGGGGGATGGGAACTTAAAGTTAAAGTGATGAAGGGACAGGGTTCCTTTGATGCAGTATCCTCAATAGCCTCAACTTCCAGTCTTCCACTCTAAATTCTTTTTCAACTTGTCCTCTATGAGAAATTTTTTTTTTTTTTAAATAGCAGCTAGTAAGCATAGATTTTGATAGCATAAAAAAGAAATAATAAGATTTATAGCCAAAGAATAAATGTTGACCTTATAGGTCACACCCAGTTTTGATAATGACAAATACTCAGGTATTTGATGGCTTTCAAGTATATGTGCAGGTTCATTTTAGTCGATCAAGTAATGATACATGAAAGTAAAGCATGAAGACCCAAAAGATTATTTCTTGTTGTAATTTATATTATATGAGTATGTAATAGTAATTAGGATATATGGTCTATAATAATCTCTGCATGTCATGCTTGTAGGTGTGTAAGCTCAGAAATGCCATAGACTAACCATAAATACCGAATGACCTTAGGGCTCGGTCGACCGACGCCAGGTTTTTTGGTGTACTTGAAAAGACCCTAGGTCCCTACATAAAATGCACAAAATAGTCTCCATATCATTTAACATATTAGGGAAATTAATCAAAGTGAAAATGAACTTTATAGGCATAAAATGTGGGTGGTTAGGTGACTGAACCCTAGGTGAACAAATCACCTCGGGCACTCGAACTGTTGAGAAGTCAACAGTTTGACCCTTCTTCGGGCGACCGAACCTATGCTGTATACAGTGTCTTGGGCGATCAAACTGGTCAACATGTTCACTTGGTCTTCGGGCACTTGAACCTTTTTTGAACGTACCTTCCTCGGGCACCTGAATGCCTTTCAGGGCACTTTTTAACTACTTGGGCGACCGACTGTTTACATTCAAAAAGAGGTTCGGGTGACCGAACTTACTGGTTCGGTTAACCGAACTCAGCTTTGGGCACCCAAATCGAGGACAGAGAGTTTCTGTCTTTGGTTTAGCCAACCGAGCCCAAACTTGGGCACCCGAACCTTTAAGGGTGACTTTTCTGACTGAGTCTGTTCGGGCGACCGAATCGAGGTTCAGCCACCCGAACCTCGGCAAGTTAAGAATATTTTAATTGTGATAAATTGGGGTTAAGTTGGGTTAATTATGTTTAAGCTATTTGAAACTTTTCTAAGAATACCCAATAGGTCCCAAATGGTTATATTTTTAACTTTGTCTATAAATATGGATTCATTTGTGAGGATTAGAGGAGATTAGCATAAAATCATTAACAAAATCCTCTCTACTTCAAAATCCTATTCTTGCCCAAATACTCTCAAATTTCTATTCCCTTGATACATTTTAGTGTTGTGAGAGTATATTGGTTGTGCTAGTATTGCTAATACTCCCAGTGTGCTTATGTGATTAAGATAATGTTTTTGGGGAGTTTAGCTTAGGTTTATCCCACAGATTTTCATACTATAAATTTTGTGTTGGGATAACCTAGTAAGCTTAGGATATTTTAATTGTTATTGCAAGTGTCCAATAGCTTTGTTTTTGGTTGTGCAAAGATATTTTCAAACAAGCAAATATTTTCAAACTAGTAGTGTGTCTATTTCATTGAAGAAAATATCCTTGAACTAGTTTGAATATCTAATTGATATCTTTGGAATACTGATGTGCTATTGATTTGCGCTTTGCTTAAATTCCAAAGTATTGCTTGTTTAGAACACTCTTGAACATTATTGATATCATATCTTGTTGAGTGTTATTTGCACGTATATACACATAATTGAGCTTACATCTACCTACATTGTTGATGTGTATGTGATTGATTAAGTATACTGTGTGTATCTAGGTACACATCTGCTTTACATGAAAGCATAATCACTGTACCATTTCGTTGTATTTCATGTACTATTGTATTTCCAGGCACGGGTCTGAAGAGGGAGACTAGCCTTTTGGAATAGTCCCGGATTGGCTTAAACCTGGCTAGGAAAGTTAGGTGCGCCATCTTGGTAAGGCGTGTCAGTTAAGGTTAGCCCCTTAATTGACCTGGTTAAGGTTGAGGTCAGTCCTGTGGTAATTGACTTGGTTGTAATCGATGCCGCTCCACCCTTTAAGTAAGCATTAGTGAAATTCTCAGGCTTGCGAGTTAGAGGTGGGGATGTAGGCACAGTTTGCCGAACCCCGATAACATATCGTGTGCCTTATTTATATTTCTACTCTTTATATTTATTGCACATGTATGTTATAATTGGTGAATGTTGCACATGATTTTAATTTCCGTACGTTGTATCTATCTGCACATTTGGAACTACACAGACAAACCTTAGGTTGTTAATGTACTACTGCTAGATTAGTTTAACCTAGGCAATAAATTTTTAAATTCCAATTCAACTCCCCCTCTGGGGAATACACCAAAGCTAACAATAAACTACTTAGCAAACTTACAGATTATTAAGAAGTCTTTTAACAACAACGAGAGTTCCATTAATTAGATTATTGGAGAGTAGAGAGTGGTCTGTGGAGCTGGGGGGGGGGGGGCTTGACGAATGTGGAGGTGTGGAGGACATGATTAGATTCATCAGACGAGGACTCGAGCTCGGCCACTTAGGGAGTGGATCGCAGCAATGCACCAGCAGGAGGCAGCCAGAGCCGTGGCGCCACAGGAATAGGATTAGATGATTAGGGTTTTATGTTTGAATCTTTGATCTCTCACCACAATAGTTAGTAGACGGGTAGGGTTACTAGTTACCACTAATTTATAAGCCAAATAAACTAGGTGACCCAGCCAGAACCTAATTGGACCCGTTTATAAACAAGCGAGTCACGGGTTGATTTCATGTACCCGAACCCATCTTAATCGGGCGGGTCACGAGTGACCCGTCAGGTCATGACCCATTTTGCTAGGTCTAACAGTCCCTGGCTTAGGCATCAGAGTGATCCCCCTGTAGTACACCTTGGGTCCTCCAAGCCTTTCTTGTTCGATTCCTTGCAAGTGGTCATAGTCAAAGATTAGTCTATATAAACTAGCCAATTTTTGGTAGCAACAATTAACATCATCTGTAGAAAACAGGAGGATTTATATCTTCGACCATAACCACCTCACATAATTCCAAGTCGGAACTTGTTGTTAGGTGTCAATCACCTTAATCAATTCATTCTGATCTAGCAAATAACTCATCACTAAGCGTGCTTCTAAGTAAATTTTTGGCTTTTCAAAGGAGGGTGGAAAATATGTTCACTATGATTCTAAACCAAAAAAAAGGATTATATGGAACATGATCCAGAGGCTACTCAAGTAGAACCAGTACCCAATGGGAAGGCGACGATACCACAAGAAATCATTGTAAAGGTATCAGACCTAGCTAAAAAGGTAGAAGATGCTAACTGTGTAGGCATTTATGAGTAGTGATCCCAGGAGTTGGAGAAAAATTTCAGGAAAATTGACCAACTAGAGAAACTAGTGAAGGAGGTGCACAACTATCCCTCTATAGGGAGTCGTCAACCAAATCTTCAGACCCTCCTTTTACTAAAGAGATAATGGAAATTCCTTTGTTAAGGAAGTTTAAGATGCCAAGCATTGAAGAGTACAATGGACCATCAGATCTTTTACACCACCTTGACACCTTTAGAGCATTGATGCAATTGCGAGGTGCACTGACGCAATCATGTGTCGAGCATTTGCATAATATCTAAAGGAGAATTCTAGGGCAAGATATTGAACTCTAAAGCCCGACTTAATTGGATCCTTTTTCGAGATGGAGCAGCATTTTATATGTCATTTTGTCAACAGTCGGATAATGGTGAAAACTTGAGCCCATTTGATTAGTTTTCTCCAAGGGGATAAAGAAACATTAAAGGAGTTCATGCATCGCTTTGTCAATGCAACTTTATGAATCCGGAATTTTGATCAAAGGGTAGCAGTAGTAGCTTTGACAACAACTCTTCAATTAGGGGATTTCTTAAATTCATTAGGAAAGAAGCCCTTAACCAATATGGGTGAATTGATTACATGAGCCCAAAAATACATAAATTTAGAAGAGGTTATCACCACAAAGAGATGCAGGATTGATTTGAAAAGGAAGAGCTCAAGAGACATTGATGAAGTAGCTAAGGTAGATAAAAGGCAGGAGAATAATAAATAGTCTAGTAGTTCAAAGGAGGTGAGATTCACACCAAAGTTCTAGTCCTATACTCCTTTGAATGTCTCTCAAACACATGTGTTAATGCATATCAGGGAGAAAAAAATATGTCTCCTAGCTAGAACCCATGCAAACTCCATCATATAAAAGAAGCACCTCAAAGTTTTGCAAGTTCCATAGAGACCACGAGCACAATACAGAGGAATGTATCCATTTAAAAGATAAAATTGAAGCTCTGATACGATGGGGGCACTTGTTAAAGTTCATAAAAAGAAGTGATCATCGAACTAAAGCGCATAACCATCAAAAATCAGGAGTTGCATAAAAAGAAGAATAAGTTGTAGAAGAACTTGCCATGATTTCAAAGGGCCAACCAGTGGAGGAGATTGTAGAGGAGCAAGGAAAAGGTATGCAAAGTAAGTTTTCCTAGATGATAATCACGTGTAGAATCAAAAAAAGTTGAGGCAGGATAAGGTTATTACCTTTACAAAAGAAGATATGAAAGATGTTCAACAGCCACACGATGATGCTCTAGTAGTATCACTACTCATTGCCAACTATCGGTTAAGAAGGATATTGATAGATAATGGAAGTTCAACAGACATAATTTTTTGGTTGGTTCTACAAGAAATAAAGATAGGAAAAGAACATTTGAAGCCTATCTCAACACCCTTAGTAGAATTTGGAGGGGTATGTGGTTCATCCATTGGGCATAATCACACTCCCACAATGTAACGCCCTGTTTTTTTTTTTTTTTAACGGTCATAGACCTCTGATACCATAACAATAATAATAAAGTCCACTTGAACCCAAGGTGGGGTACTGGGGATACACCTATCCATATCCATATTTTATCTATGCAGCGGAAAATATAGCCTAATTAAACTTTAAGTACAATACTAGAGTACTACTGTCTCCAAAAAATATCCATACCAACCCTAAAAAATCATCAAATCCTCAAAGTCTATACAAACATATACCCAGTCCCAAAATGGAAACATACCCTAATCAACAGAAATCTACTCCTTTTCTATTTTGGAGCTCAGTCCGCCTGACACCCCGGATTTGCTAAAATGTTAAAATCTACAGGGTGAGTCATCTCTTAGTAAGCGGGAATAAATTATTATCAGTATGTGGCAATGAGTTTTAGTGTATCACATCATTTTCATAAAAATATTAATTTAAATGAGAAATCATGGAAATATGTTCTCATATCCATATATATATACATCTGTAACCATATATTATTCTCAAAATATAATCATGCTCAACAAATAATTCTGTGTACAAAGTAATATATCTATCAAAATAAAATCATATGAGTGTATCGCGTTTGTAATGAGGAAACCCATTCATATCATCGTCATGTAATAACTCCACATGATCGGGTTGTGTGCGAAGGCGGGACTCAACCCTGGTTGGCCTACCAGGTTAAGTCAAAATACCTTGGGTGTAGTACAATTGGCCCACCACAGCCTGGTCTGGATCTAAGGGTAGTCAACCTCTCTCTGAAGGCTCAATCGACTTCCATTACTAACATGCTCCTCGAGTTGTGTGGTTGCACTAATTTAATCACTAGCAACGGTACCATGCTTTCATATCACTAAACAACCGGGGTTCTCATTTCCATCACTTGTTATACATATAAGTTTATTTCCAAAAATTTCCATTTCTCATAATTATGCTCAAGCTCATGAGTATCCATTTGTATGTATCACATCTTGTCTGTAACTAATGACTCATTTCTTATAAATATGCACAAGCTCATGAGTATCCATGTGTATGTATCACATCTCGTCTGTAACTCATGGTTGTATATCATATCAAATAAAAACATGTTTGTGTAAAATCTCATTTCATCATGTCAGTGTAAAACATATCTATACATATCTCATATCAACATAACTGTTTGCATCATATTAGTTTATATCTCAACATAAACCCCATTTCATCAAATACAATATTCACAGATTTATTTCTCAATAATTGCCATCGTTTCTCATGCCACACAGATTTTCAATAATATTTAACCATATAATAATTATCCAGTAAAACATTGGATATTTCCAAAACAACCATTTCATATATATACTTGATAAGTCAGCAGATTCACATATAATATTTTCATATCATACTTCAATTTAATCAGTTAAATTTCCGAGAAGTCCTGACATAATTTATTTCACTCACCTATTTCCCAAGGAAACGCTCGCAGGGATCCAAAATCAACGCTTGTGGCTTTCGCAAAAAACCCTGTATTCCACAAATCCTAATTTAGTCAGCTCAACCCCAGCATACATACCATCCTACTATTCTTAAGTCCACACAGATCAAATAACTAATTAAGCTTAAAACCACTCCCTCACCCTAGTTTTGGAGTGGTGTCTGGGATCCTCAAAATATGAATCTGTCCTGGTTATCTTGGTGAGGATCGCCATTGCCTTAAAAATAGTGTCTGATCGTCAATCTGGGGCTTTTGGAGTGAGAAAATGAGGAGAGAGAGAGAGAGAGAGAGAGAGAGAGAGAGAGAGAGAGAGAGAGTTCGCAGCCAAGAGAAAGAGAGGGAGAGGGAGAGAGTTTTAAGTTTACAAATAAAAAATGACATGCAACCTTATATAGCTTTTTGTCCCAGAGTAAAACCGTCGATAGTTTTCTTAGGCTCTCTAAAACTATCAACGGTTTGGTATTTAACCCAACCAAATTTTAACCGTTTTACCTTTACCTGACTGTGGTAACATGAAACCGTCGATGGTTTTCTGAGCTCCCATCAAATTATCGACGATTTGGTCTACACAAAACCATTTTTCCTCTTTTCCTTATTTATATTTATTATTATTATTTTCTAGGTCACTACACACTGGCTATGGGGACACCCCCGCAATAGATCACTTTAATGACAAATTTCCTGGTGATGGACCGTCCTTTTGTCTACAATATACTATTGGGACATCTTGCACTCAATGCAACTTGGGTTGTCACTTCTATCTTTCACCTACGGGTCAAATTCCTAACCTTGAGCAGAGTAAAGGAGGTAAAGGGGGACTAGAAGGTGGCTCGCAATTGTTATATAATGGCCCTAAAGGGCATAATAGAAGGGCGAGAGGCTTTAACTATAGAAAAATCTAGACATGAGTGGTGTAAACCCACAAATCAGCTTACCAAATGAGGATTTAATCAACATCCCCTTAGAGGAATACAACAAAAAAAAAATGTTTCCAAGTAGGGATCCAAATGTCAAATTCATTGAAGAAAAAACTTATGAGGTTACTATGTGAGTATGCAAACATCTTTGCTTGGTTTGCTGATGATATGCTCATAATCAATCCGTAGTTATTGAATACAGGCTCCAAGTGAACCCGAACCATCGCTTGGTGAAGTAAAAAAGAGGAGCTTTGTTCTTGAACGAATCAAATTAATTAAATAGGAGATAATGAAGCTCTTGAAAGCTAATTGTATCGGGGAAATTAAGTACCCTGAATGACTTAGCAAGGTGGTACAAATAAAGAAGTCAAGTATCAAGTGACATGCATGTATTGATTTCACAAATTTGAACAAAGATGCCCTAAAGATAGTTTTCCCCTTCTATGAATTGATTAGTTAGTAGATTCCACATCTGGTTACGAGCTCCTTAGTTTCATGGATGTATACATAGGATATAATTAAATTTGCATGCATTTTGAGGATGAAGAAATGACTGCTTTTGTCACTGAAAGAGGACTCTATTGCTATAGGGTAATGCCATTCAGTTTGAAGAATGCAGGGGCAACTTACCAGCAGCTGGCGAATAATATTTTCAGAGATCACTTGGGAAGTACCATGGAGGCTTATGTTGATGAAATATTGGTAAAGAGTTTAAGATCTGATGATCATGGTAGGTATTTGAGAAGAACGTTTGAATTACTTCATAAATATGAAATGAAGTTAAATCCTACCAAATGCGCGTTTAGCATTTTAGGAGGGAAGTTTTTGGGGTTCATGGTGACCCATAGAGGGATAGAGGTAAATCCTGATAAAATTCGGGCCTTGATGGAGATGTGTGCTCCACATACGAAGAAAAAAGTGCAAATCCTAACCGGAAGGGTAGCATATTTGACCAAGTTTGTTTCTTGCTTAGGAGATAAATGTTTACCATTCTTCAAGGTGTTTCGCGAGGCAGGAAAGTTTGAATGGGGTGAAGAGTAGGATAAAGCCTTTACACAATTAAAACAGTACCTTGGCTCCCCACTTCTTTTGATCAAGGCAGTTATCGGAAAGAATGTGTATTTGTACGTAGCCTTTACTCATAATGCTGTAACCTCAATCTTAGTTTTGGGAAGAAGGCAAACAACACAAACCAATATACTACACAAGCAAGGTGCTACGGGGAGCAGAAATTAACTACTCACCAGTAGAGAAAGTTGCCTTCATGGTTCTGCGTGCAACTAGGAAGCTGAGGCCTTACTTCCAAGCATACAAAGTCATAATGTTGACTAATATGCCTTTGAGACAAGCCCTCTTGAGTCTGAAGTTGTCAGTAAAAATGATAAAGTGGTCAGTTGAATTGAGGGAATTTGACGTCCATTACAAGCCAAACCTGCAATCAAGGTGCAAGTTTTAGCTGATTTCATCATTACGAAAACTTTTGAAAACATGGAAAATGCGAAAGTCTGGACACTTCATGTAGATGGATCCTCAAATGGCATAGGAGGGGGAGCAGTGTTGATTCTTACAACACCAAACAGGTCTGAGGTGCAGTATGCATTGATATTGGAATTTATTACAACAAATAACGATGTATAATATGAAGCTTTATTGGCTAGGCTATAACTTTCTACATCCGTTGAGGTGAAGAAACTCCATGTTTTGAGTGATTCACAGTTAGTGGTGGAGCAAGTGAAAGAAGATTTTGAAGTTAGAAAACCAAAGATGAAAAATTATCTGGAAAAAGTGCTAAAGTATACCAAGGCATTTTCATAATTCAGCATTAAGCATATCCCCCAAATGGAGAACTCAAAAGCTGATGCACTCTTAAAATAAGCCTCGGCCTCAAAGCCAGACTAGGAGAGTGCAATCTACTTAGAGCGTGTGGGAAAATCAACATATGAAGAGGTCACTGTAGCAGCATTAACAGAAGAAATAGACAAGAGGACTTTGATTATAAAGTATCTCAAGGATGGGTGGTTACCCGATGACAAAACTGAATTATTGAGACTTAGTAAAATACACGTTAATAGATAAAGAGTTGTTTCAATGATCCCTCACGCTGCCATACTTGGGAAGGAGAGAAGCAGATTACATCATGAGAGAAATCCATGAAGGGGTGTGTGGTAACCATTTAAGGGAAGGGCATTGGCTTATAAAGCTCTACAATAGGGTTAATACTGGCCAACCATGAGAAAAGATGTGCTAGAGTTGGTAAAGTGATGTGACAAGTGCCAGAGGTGTGCCAATATATCTCACATTCCAACTAATGTACTATCCCCCTTAACCAGCCCATGTCCTTTTGCACAGGGGTGAGTGGCCTTTTGCTCCAAGCTGTTGGGCAACGAAAATTCTTGGTAAATGCCATAGACTACTTCACGAAGTAGGTAGAAGTAGAAGCACTATCCCACATCACAGAATAAAACATTACCAAGTTTATTTGGACCTATTGTCATATGTAGATGTGGGCTGTTCTATTCCATATTGGCAGATCATGGTAAGAAAATTCAATAACCACTGTTTTAAGGCTTTCTATTTTGATTTAGGTGTAAAATTTCTCTTCGCGTTAGTGGTGCATCCGGAAAGCAATAGATAAGTGGAAAATATGAACCGCACCATCCTATATGGGTTGAAGACTTGCTTAGAGTCGGCACAAGGTCGGTGGGTTGAAGAGTTTCCCTCAATGTATCACACCACTTGAAGGATAGCCACTGGGGAGACTCCTTTCTTGCTTGCCTTTGGAAGATAAGCAGTCATCCCGACTGAAGTTGGAGTTCTTTTGCGGTGAAGACAACACTTTGATGATGAAGGGAACAACAAAGAACTCTAGGCAAAGTTAGATCTATTGGAAGAAAAGCAGGACCATGCTCAAGTCAATATGACAGCATACTAGCAAAAAGTGGCTAAATACTACGATGCCCAGGTGAAGGTTCGAGTATTTAAACCAGAAGATTTAGTACTAAGGAAGGTTTAGATTAATCTTGGTGAACTAGGATCAAACAAACTAAAGTCCAATTGGAAAGGACCTTACTGGATAGCAACAAAAATCAAACTAAGGGCATACAAATTAAAAGACAGAGAGAGAAAGGAGACTCAAAACACATGGAACTCTAAAATTTTAAAGAAGTGTTATCAATGATTGTACGTTTTATTTAAAAAAAAAATCCATAAGAAATAGTTACATAATAAATAAAAAGAGCTCATAAGTCAAAGTCTTGCTCCCCATAATTGCCTGTATCTTCTACTTCATCTTCTTCCCCAATAAGGGGCTCACATTGCCATAACTAGTAGAACAAATATTGGAGACATCAATGTTGGGATATTTCATTTTAAACTGCTCCCGACATCTATGAAAGCCCCCACGATAAGACTTGATCCCAAACTTGTTTCTTTCATTTTGATACCATTTGGAGCTCTAATATTCAGCAATAGTAGAATTGATAGTAGTAGGGGTTTCAACATTACGAATCTAGGCAATCTCCTCATGAAGAGCCTTCTCTTGAGTTGCACTAACATTCAATTGCATCTGTAAGTCCACTATCTACTCCTTGGACTCTAAAGTCACCAGTGTTGGAATTGGTGTATTCCCAAGAGGGGGAGGGGGGGGTGAATTGGGTATTTAAAACTTTCCCATGTCAATTCAAATTCCACAAATAGTATTACACAAACCTAAGGTCTTTTTATGTATAGACACCCTATTTTTTATAACAAAGGGGTTACTATATTATTTTATTATTATTATTTTTGTATTATTATTATTATTGTTATAATTATATTATTATTATTTTTAGTATTATTTATTATCATCATCATCATCATTATTATTATTATTATTATTATTATTATTATTATTATTATTATTATTATTATTATTATGTTTAGTATTTTTATCATTATTATTATTATTATTATTATTATTTTTATTTTATTATTGTTACTTTACTATTATTTTTGTTATTTTATCACTCTTATTATTTCTATTTTATTATTACTTTACTATAATTATTTTTACTATTTCTATTTTTATTAGTATTATCATTATTTTCAAACCTTATTATTATTATTATTATTATTATTATTATTATTATTATTATTATTATTATTATTATTATTAGCAATATTAGTATCATTATTATTACTATATTTATTATTACCATAAAAGTATAAAAAGAAAAAGAAAAGAAAAGAAGTGTTTAGGGTTTTGGAAAATTTTTATAAAAGTAGGGGAGGGTGACTCGCACAGCACACATAGGGGCGGAGTGTAACAATCTGCTTAATGTTCATATATATTTTTTCATTATATAATAAAACTCGTTATAATAATTCTACCAAATCATAATCAACCTGAACTCGTGGGTACCAGGGATACAACAGAAATACAGCACGGAAACCTAAGCAGCAGGAAACATAAAATCATAAATATCTCATGATACCATATACAATACCATCCATCACAATACTAGAGTTACTATATCCACTATATTTACATATATACATCCCAAAAAGAAAATCATAGGGTCATTTCCCACAAAAATCCAATCGACCCTATCAAAACTTACCTTTTAGAGAGGGCAGATCAACTATACTATTTCAACGGAGATTTATCTGCTCTCCTATCAGGGGCTCCTGAAAAGTTCATATAATGTGGGGTGAGACACCTCTCAGTAAGGGAAATAAACTAATACTAGTGTGTGATAACATGAGTTTTCCGTGCTATTCATAAACCATATATAGAAATATTTAGCAAACCGTTATATCATATTTGGGAAAACATATATCATCAAAACATGGAAGAACATAATGGATTATCATAGCATGATTCATCTCATATAATAATAATACAAAAACATCTTTGGTAGGTTAACTGGCTATTGTCATATATTACCCCCACATGAATGGGTTGTGTGGCCCGAAGGTGGGACCTAAAAATGGTTGGCCGACCACTGCCAAGTCAAAAGTACAGTCTGTAAGTCCGATGGGTCTGCCAGACCTGGTCCGTACACCAGAGACGCTTACACTTCTTAAAATCACATCGGCTATCCGTCCTCACGCTACTCCGTACAGCAGCATTAACACAATATCATGATGATCATGAACACATAGCAACGGTACCGTGCAAGGGCTAGCCTAAACCAAACCAACTAGGTTCTGATAACATATAACATATAATCAAACTATGATACATGGATATTTCAAACTGATAGTTGCCAGATTAATATCATCACATCATTTTGCATATGTATACATATCATAAAAATCATCATCCCGTACATCGGCATTTCATATTTTATCATAGCTCGGCCCATACACAGGCAAATTACATCCATAGCTTGGCCCATATGTCAGCAAAAAATATCCATAGCTTGGCCCGTACGCTGGAAAATCATATACATATCTCAGCCCGTACGCTGGCAAATCATATACATAACTCGGCTTGTACACCGGCAAATCATATAAAATTCTCGGCCCATATGCCGGTTTTTCATTATAAAAATCTATATCATTATCATATTCCCAGAAAACAGTTATTTATAACAAATTCTACTCATGACACACAAAATGGGTATTTCGTATATTCCGAACATATCATTATTTTTAACAGTATTTTCCATCATAATGCATAAATATATACAAATACATATATTTCCTTGAAATCAAATGCTATAAAACCGTACTTATAATTTTCATAATCAACTAACTTAGTTTATCCCCTTACCTGATTCCTGAAAAAGCCCCTTAAACAATCCACTCAACACGCACTGGGTTCCCCAGTCAACACTCTGAAAACAACATCTCCTAAAACTAATCTTCAGTATTCCATCGTATATAACACTTCTTACAACTATAGTAAAGCCAAATATTGAATAAAAGACTTTACCCTGAATTTTGGATGAATTCCAAACTCGTCCCACCAATGATCCACTCTAGTAGATATGCAGAGAACTTCTTTAGGAGTGTCGTGGTAGCTTCAGATTGTCGATCTGGTGAAGAATGGACCTAGAAACTAAGAGAGAAGGATGAGAAACCGAAGAGGAGAGAGAAAATGCAAGTTGTGTGTGAGTTTTCGGCTAAAAATGAAGATTTGACCTATTTATACGCTAGCCTTCATCGATGAGGTCTAGAAGGCAACTCGTCGGCGAACTCTCCCCCTCGTTGAAGAAATTCAGAGCCGCCCAGATATCCTCTTGTTATCTTCTCGTCAATGAAGCGCGCCCTCATCAACGAGCCCAAAGTGCCACATCGTCGATGAACATGAAGCATTCATCGATGAGGACCTGCTATGTCCCCTTTTTTATTTCCTTTTTCCTTTTCCCCTTCTTTTATTATTTATATATATAATTTCTCTAGGTCACTACATTCTCCCCTCTTTATAAAATTTCGTCCTTGAAATTTACTGTTCATGTAACTCATCATCCCTTAAAAGAAAAAAGGGCCTACTTATTTTATTACTTACCCTCACTTATGGCGGAGGAATACTGTGATTACATTCCGAGTTCTGGGAGATTACATAATAAAAATTTTCGCCAAAACTAAAATATTACTTACTAACTAAATTATTACATGTACCTGCAAAAGAAACATTATATAATCATTTACATTTTCTTGATCAAGATCGAACCTTTTGGAACAACTGCGGGTATTTCTGTTTGATCAGTTCCTCGAGCTCTCAAAAAGCCTCTTCTACCTCATGATTCCTCCACAAAATTTATACCAGAGGAATCTTTTTGCTATGTAACTCCTATACTTTCTTATCCAGAAGCTGTACTGGCACCTCCTCATACACTAGTGAGTCACTAAGCTTTAATTCTCCATAACTAATTACATTAGAAGGGTCTGGGACGTACTTCCTTAGCACACATACATGGAATACATCGTGCATCCTAGATAAATAAGGCGGTAAAGCTAATCTGTAGGCAACCGATCCCACTTTCTCTAGAATCTTAAACGGACCAATGAACCTAGGGCTGAGTTTACCTTTCTTTCCAAATCACATAACCCCTTTTAACGGAGCTATTTTCAGAAATACATGATCACCAACATCAAATTCCAAATTCTTGCGGCGATTATCAGCATAACTCTTTTGTTGGCTTTGAGCTGCACTGATTCTGTCTTTGATAAGCCAAACCTTATCACGTGCTTGCTAAACAAGCTCTGGTACCACAATTCGCCGCTCACCAACTTCATCCAAAAATAAAGGAGAACGACATCTACTACCATACAATATTTCAAATGGTGCTATGCCAATGCTGGTTTGATAACTGTTATTATACGCAAACTCCACCAGTGGCATGAACTGAGTCCAACTACCCCCAAAATCTAGCACGCACGCTTGAAGCATATCCTCTAATATCTGTATTGTCCTCTCATTTTGCCCGTCAGACTGAGGATGGAATGTCGTGCTAAACGATAACTGAGACCCTATAGCGTCCTGCAAGCTCCTCCAAAAACGTGACATAAAGCGTGGGTCTTGATCTGACACAATAGATACTGGCACCCTGTGAGAATGAACTATCTCCTGAATGTAAATCTCTGCCAATCGATTGAAGGAATAGCTGATTTTGATAGGTAAATGTGGGCAGTCTTAGTCAAATGATCAACAACCACCCAAATGGCATTTTGACCGTGTAATGTCGTTGGTAGTCTTGACACAAAATCCATAGATATGTGATCTTACTTCCACTCTGGGATAAATAAAGGCTGCAACTGCCCCGCTGGCCTTTGGTGCTCAGCTTTTACCTACTGGCATGTCAAACACTGGTCTACACACTCAACAATCTCTTTCTTCATACCACTCCACCAATAAGACTCATGTAGATCTCTATACATCTTTGTATTGCCAGGATGAACTGTGTACAAAGATCTGTGAGCCTCCTCTAAAATAGTCTTCCTGATCTCAGCATCAGCAGGAACGCATAACCTGGAACAAAACCGCAAAGTTCCGCCATCTAATAAACAAAATTCCTCCCCCTGACCATTATGCACTCTGACTAATACCTCTGCTAATTTTGGATCTTCCTTCTGAGCAACTTTAATCCTTTCCTGTAGGGTAGGTTGCGCTACTAAACTAGAAATACATACCTGAGGATCACTCTTGACCAATTCGATGTCAAGTCTCTCCAGATCCATCATGATCGGACACTGGATCTCCATAGCCGCCAACGCTGATTCCCCAGACTTCCTACTCAAAGCATCAACTACCACATTTGCTTTTCCTGGGTGGTAACTAATAGTACAATCAAAGTCCTTAATAAGCTCCAACCACCTTCTCTGCCTCATATTCAATTCCTTCTAAGTGAAAAAGTACTTTAAACTTTTAAGGTTAGAGAAGATCTCACACCGCTCGTCATACAGATAATGCCTCCAAATCTTCAATGTGTGTACCATTGCAGCCAACTCAAGATCATGGGAAGGGTAGTTCTTTTCATACTCTTTCAACTGTCTGGAAGCATATGCCACCACCTTGCCATGCCGCATTAATACATAGCCAAGTCCTTTCAAGGATGCATCACTGTAAATGACTCAACCCTTACCCCCTATTGGGATGATCAGTACTGGTGCTATGACTAGCCTTTGCTTCACTTCCTGAAAACTCTGCTCATAGCTGTCGTCCCACTCAAATCTAACATTTTGCCTAGTCAGTTGTGTTAGAGGCCCTGATAGTGCTGAAAACCCCTCAACAAAATGATGGTAATATCCAGCTAACTCCAACAAACTACTAATCTCATGGACGTTCCTCAATCTAGCCCAATTCATTACCGCCTTAATCTTACTGGGATCTATAGAAATACCATCTCTAAATATAATGTTGACTCTACGAGTCCAATCCTGTTTATAATGACAAATCACTTGGTATTTGATATGTGCATTGAGGTTGTGAATAGGAACCATATTAAGTATGCACGGAAAGATAACGAGTCATGAAAGTCATAAAGTAAAGCTGACACATCTTGGCAAGATCCATGGAACTCAAAGAGTACGAGAATCAAGATGCAAGCGGCAAAGTTCAAGAACATCTTGGGAATGGGTATTTAGAACTCATGTACTTACATTTTCATATGATTTAATTTGAGGCTCAACATAATTTAGAATAATTTTAGGATTCATGCATTTCATGTATATCATTAGGGGACTTTCATGGACTTAGAAATATTCTTAAAACCTTGGAAAGTACCTTTATAAAAGAGCCAAGAAAGAAAGTAAAATAGATTTTTAAATTAAAAAAAACAAAGAAAGGAAAATTGAGAAAAAGGGGACTTCAGTATCCTGAACTCACCCTCAGTAGCCTGAAGAATTTTTTCAGGAGCCTGAAGATTAAATTCGGTAGTCTGAAAAATTAATGGGAAAACACAGCAAGAAGGTCAAGGTACTTCAGTTGCCTGACCTTGGAACTTCAGTTGCCTGAAGTCACTTTAGGAGCCTAAACTTCAACATTAGTAGCTTGAAGTCATGGGAAAGTTTAAAAATTAGATTTTTATTAATAGAACTCGAGAGCTTTTTCTTTGATCCAACGGTTAAGATCAATCCTAAGGGTAAGACACTATAAATACTAAATATTTAAACCCTAGAACCAAGCTAAGACACTCAAGAAAGAGAAGAATACATCTTGTTGAAAGAACATTGAAAACTTGCTCCTATTGCTATACGATTTCCTACACTTCAATCTCTAACCATCAAGCATGGGCAAATCAACTCAGAATCTCAAAGGGAACTTGTTTACTCATCTGAATTCTCATTCTAGTATTGAGGTTTGATCATTCAAGTTATTATCTTCAAGAACTTCTCATCTCATTACTTGTTCTTGATTATCTTTAGAAAAGTTTGATCTTGTGTGTGTTCATACATAAAAAAAAATTGTTTTTTGAAAAGATCATTACTTGAGAAAGTTGTTTAGCTATTAATTGATTGTTTTTGATTCAAGAGTATATATATAGTCTTTATAGAGCATATTATTGAAAAATCTATTTTTGATTAGGTATTAAAAGGTTGATCTTGAAATTGCTTATACATATACATATTTATTTTAAACAAGATCGTTACTTGATTAAGGTTGTGTTATTGATTTAATGGTTTGATTCAAGTGTGCATTCAGTTATAGGATTCATATTTTATATATATTAAAACACTTGAGAATATATCCTTGGTATTCAAAAATATCTATTTTATTAAGGAATATTTTGTTTGGAAAATCTTATACTCAGGATTTTGTTCTTTGAATTACATATCATATACATTTACATATTACAAAGATCGAGTTGTGATTAAATAGTTGATAGAAAGCTTTTTGATATAGATTGATAAAATATTCAAGATAAGGCTTTTATCAAGTTCACATTAGATATATGTGTGCATCTTTACAAAGTGAACTAGAACCCTAGTATACTCCAAAGCATTTTAAATATATCATTACGTGCGAGTTTTGGTTAAAGAGGGTTTGTGTGTTGAAGCATATCGTACATAAAACGATTGTATCGTTTTCATACATTCATGAGCTTCAAGTTTAATCATATGTTAATGTGTTAGGAATTTGATTTGTACTTACACGCTTTTGTTAGAAGCATTTTTGAGTGTTATTTTTCAAATTCTATTATATACACGGTTCGGTGTGTGAACCAGTGTGTGAGGAGAGAGCTGTATCTCTTGTAAGCAGCAAAGTAGGAGGGAGCTGTGTCTCTTGTAAGCAGTGGATTGTAAGGGAAGCTTTGTCCCAATTTAAGGAGCAGGGATTTAGTGAAATCCTTGAGTGGTTGCTCAAGGTGAGGACGTAGGCCAAGTCGGCTGAACCTCGTAAAAACCGTGTTTGTCTTCTCTCTTCCCTTTACTTTTTATTTGCAGCACTGCATTTAAATTGTGTATATTGCATGTATAAGTTGGATAGCCTTACACATAAGTAATTGAGTAACAAGAATTCATTGGTAAATATATAAGAAGGGTTTAAGCGGTAAATAAGTGTCAAAGAATTTTTTAAATACCCAATTCACCCCCCCTCTTGGGATTACACCTGATTCAACATATAACATTCCCAAAAAACACAACCTTCTCAAGCCAGAAGTCACATTTACTAAACTTAGCATACAACTTCTTTTCCCGTAACTTCTGCAGAACTTGCCTAAAGTGTGTCTCATGTTCCTCATAGCTCCTCGAATAGACCAGTACATTATCAATAAAAACAACAAAAAACT
Source organism: Malania oleifera (assembly GCF_029873635.1). Taxonomy (NCBI): domain Eukaryota; kingdom Viridiplantae; phylum Streptophyta; class Magnoliopsida; order Santalales; family Ximeniaceae; genus Malania; species Malania oleifera. The sequence continues at coordinate 21,790,126 of NC_080418.1, forward strand.
GATTTAAATATGGACAAAAAATTCCATTCATCAAATCCATAAATATAGCAGGAGCATTCATCTAACCAAATGGTATAACGAGGAATTCGTAATGCCCGTACCTGGTCCTGAAGGCTGTCTTCGAGACATCTTCTATTTTCACTTTCACCTGGTGATATCCTGATCTGAGGTCAATCTTCGAATAAACCCGTGTACCCTGGAGCTGGTCAAATAAATCATCTATACGGGGTGGAGGATATTTGTTCTTGATTGTTACTTTATTAATCTCCCTATAATCTATACACATCCTTATAGATTCGTCTTTCTTCTTCACAAATAAAACTGGAGCTCCCCACGGAGATACACTAGGTCGTATAAAGTCCTTATCAAGCAAATCTTGCAGCTGATTCTTCAATTCTGCCAACTCTACTAGCGCCATTCGATAAGGTACTTTAGAAATCGGCACTGTACTAGGAAGTAGATTAATAGGAAAATCTACCTTACGATCAGGTGGCAAGCTTGGTAACTCATTTGGGAACATATCTGAAAACTCTTTTACTACAGGCGTGCTAGCAAGTTTCAATTCATTCTCTGACATCTCCTTCATAACTACCACAAATCCTTGACAACCACTCAGCAGTAGTCTCCAGGCCTAGATAGCTGAAACTAGCTTAGGCAGGGATTTAACTCGCGACGCTACGAACTTGAATTCTGCTCATCCCGGAGTTTTGAATATCATTTCCATTGAATGGCACTCTATGCCGGAAAAGTTAGCTGCTAGCGAATCCATACCGAAGATCACATCGAACCTATGCATATCCAGCACTATTAGATCAACAGTTAATATTTTTCCCTGAATATCAACTAAACAACCCTGGAGCACTCTACCACACCTCACTGCTGCCCCAATCGGTGTAGATACCAAAAACTTAGTGTCTAACAACTTTGTTTCTGCCCCACATAGTCTAGTGCACTCCGAAGATACAGACGAGTGTGTAGATCTTGAATCAAACAATGCAATAACTTTTAAAGAAAGCACACTAACCATATCTTTCACCACGTCACTAATTGTCTCAGCATCACCCGGCGTCAGAGCGAACACTCTCTCTGGAGCCATATTCCTCTGCTAGCCCCCACATGGTGCCTAGTAACCTCCTCAGTATGGTTTGGGAGCAGGAGCTGCATCTGGTGGTGTAGGGCAGTCTCGCACCATATGTCCCGATCTGCCGCAGCGATAGTAGACCACTCCCCTTACTCAACACTCTCCCCCATGCCTCCTCCCACAAGTCTGGCAAATAGGAGGTCCCTGCACTGCCTGCACCTCACGTCCTCCAGTCTCCTGCCTCCGTCCTCTACCATGGTTTCCTGTTCTTCATTGATTCTGTTTAGGACCCTCCTGGTAGACCGAAGATGCAGATCTCTTCCTTTGTCCCTGCTCCTCTACATCCAAACGCTCACCAACCTCTGCCAAGGCTGCTCTATCAACTAACTCAACAAAATCCTAGATCCGTAGCACCACCACCTCCTTGAATATACTCTGCCTCAAGCCTCTTTCAAATTGTCTCACTTTCTTCACCTTATCAGTGACAATATACGGAGTGAAACGAGAGAGCTCAATTAAATGCGTTGCATACTGCTAGATTGATAACTGTCCCTATTTTAGACTCAGTAACTCTTCCACTTCAGCCTCCATGACAGTAGTTAGAAAATATCTATCAAAGAACAATTCCTTAAATCGATCCCAAGTCATGGCTATCAGCGTGGTTCTCTGCTGCTCCAAAAGCCTCACAGCAGTCCACCATCTTTCGGCCTCTCCTATCAGTTTATAGGTGGCGAAGAGAAACCTCTGTTCTTCGGTACATTGCAACACGACCAAGACTTTCTCGGTCTCCTGCATCCAGTTCTCAATGGTTGTAGGATCGACTCCTCCTGAAAATACCGGAGGATTCATCTTCGTAAACTTCTCTATAGTGCACCCATGGCCTGCAGATGGACCACTCTGCTCCCTGGAGCTCCTAACGATCTCAGCCATAACCTGCCAAGCCACACTTTATAAAACTACGTCAGAGTCAGTCCCACCTGCACCTAAAGGCCCTACCCAATCACCGCCGCTCACATGGGCACTACTTCCTCCTGGATCCATCTTGAAAAACAAAAAGCATAACTTAGAAATCCTATACTTTTAGCTTACACACCTAACATAGTTCCTCACTTAACTTCCTTTACTCATTCCTAACCCCAATCTTACATTCTAATAACACAACCCGACAATAGTTTACTATGGTTTTCTTGAAATCTTCACTCTAGGAAAAACACAGAAACCACCATGAAAGTCTTGCCTCTAGACTGTAGAACAACACCTTAAATCATTTCCTATCCTCTGGTACTGTTTTCACTGTACTCTAAAGTTTACAGAACCTAGCAACCTAGGCTTTGATACCAAACTATAACGACCTGCTTAATTTCCATATATATTTTTTTCATTATATAATAAAACCTGTTCTAATAATTCTAGCAGATCATAATCAACCTGAACCTGTGGGTACCAGGGATACAACAGAAATACAGCACGGAAGTCTAAGCAACAGGAAACATAAAATCATAAATATCTCATAATACCATATACAATACCATCCATCACAATACCAGAGTTATTATATCAACTATATTTACATATATACATTCCAAAAAGAAAATCATAGTGTCATTACCCATAAAAATCCAACTGAACCTATCAAAACTTACCCTTCATAAAGGGCAGATCAACTATACTATTTCAGCAGAGCTTTATTCGCTCTCCTATCAGGGGCTCCGAACCTTGGGGTTCGGTCGACCAAACACACTAAAAGTGTGCATTTAAGTCCTAATTGACATTAAAGTCACCCTTGTTCACATAATTGTAATTTTTAAGTTATAGGGGCCTTGTCATGTGATGTTTGGGGACCTAAAGTCAATCTATGGTCTTTGAGCTTTATAATTAGTCCCAAAAATTCGGCGTTGGTCGACCGAAGGGTGCTCCCTAAGGTTCCAAGGTTCCTTATGGTCAAGCTGTGGTCATTTGAGCTCATTCATATCATCCATGCGGATGCAAATATTACTGACCATAATATTACAGACCCAAATATAATAAATCCAATTACAAATGAAGCACAAACAAGTCTTCTTCTTTTGCTCTTCATTTTCTCATTGAATATGCTAGGAGTATAATCTTTAAGTTCCTTAGGCTTCCATAAATCCACTCTCATGTGTGTGCTGTATTGTAAACCTGCTCACAAACTAGATGCACATATAAGATCCTTGTGTTTTGTCAGCATCAAAACCAGAGATCGGACTCAAAAAGTCAACAACCAGCTGCATCTCGCTAATTTTGTCCTCTAGACTGAGATTGATTGCTGTAAAATAAAAAAAGGTAAGTAAAATATATACACAATATATATATATACGCACACAAATACACACACAAAAATGACATATCCTGCAGGTAGCATGGCAGGCAGTTGAGCTTATGGCTTCGGGGAGCATCATCTTTAACTCGTAAAAGCCTTCTAGAAGAATGGCATGTCGGAAGGAGACACCAGAAGCAACCGAATCATACAAGCCTGATCCCTCTGATACAGTAGCATCAGGTAGGGATAGGGGTGTACAAAAATTACCAAAAAATTGAAAAATGGACCGAAACCATAAACGGTTCGGTTTTTCAATTTTCGGTTTCGATTGCGATTTTAAAAAATAAAAAGGTTCGGTTTCGATTTCGGTTTTATGTTAAAACCGAACCAAAAAAATTGAAAAACCGATTTATATGAGATATATATATATATATATATATATAATATGGTTAGTAAAAATATAGCATGCAATATAGCCATATAGCCACTATAGAAAAAAAATCCTTAATAAATTTTTAAGAACTTTATGAAAAGTAAAGGTTATTTTTGTTAAAAGTGTCTAACATATTTTATTTTGTTAAACTTATGAGTCCCTATAAAAAATTAAAATGTTCAATAAATTTTCAACAACTTGATGAAAAATAAAGGTTTTTTTTTTTTTTTTTTGTAAAAAAAATTGATTTAAAATCGAAAAATCGCAACCAAACCGCCAAAATTTCAGTTTTCAATTAAAGCATAATTTCGGTTTCGTTTCGGTTTCAATTTCGGTTTGGAAATCCCAAAACTAAACCGAACCAAACAGTGTACACCCCTAGGTAGGGATAAAGAAGCCTCATCTTGGGCCTCAAGATTATTATGCATGTGAGATGATTCTCCCTGAGAAGCCTTCTTCTTAACACCACTCTTCCTTTTCTTCTTCTAGGCAATTATTTGTTCGAATTTAGCCTAGTCCATGTTTGCAAAAAGGAAAGATGGAAGTCAAAAATATTGAAAAAATGTGAATCCTAGTTTATGTAAACTAAGGTGCAAAACTAGGAGGAACTAGGCTAAATCCGCAGCAGACAATATTTTTTTCCCTCACCAATTCAGTGTAAGGAATGATTCCTTGATGGGCTACATGATAGAGGTCCTTGATAATTGCCTACTCTATTAGTGACATATAGGGGAGCAGGTGATGCTTGCAGGCTGCGCAAACTGGAGGAAGAAACGTTAAATAGAGGAACGAAATATAAGTGTTGGCCTAACAAGGCTTACGAATCTTATTTTGATGATGTTGGCCAAACTAGGCTTTTCAATCTTATTTTGATGATAACAAATGAAGATGTTTTAACATGTGTTGTTAAGTGACTTTATTTCAGGATTTAAGAAAGAGAATGTGTTAAAAGCTTATATTTCAAAAAAGGAAGATCATATGAAGCTTTAATGGCATGAATTCAAAGACTAAAACTTGAAAATCATGAGAGCATGGATATTAAAGAGAACTCGATGAAAAGCTCAAAGTATCTTAAAGCTTGAAGACAAGTAGCAGATCAAAGCATGAAGACTTAAGTGTTTAAAAATTACAAATAGCTTAGAAGTATTTATGTAAGTGCTTTAATATTTAAATATCTTTTGAAATATTCTTGAAGCTCTTTAGGGGATACATGGACTTAGAGACCTATTTTAAAACCTCGAAAAATGTTTTATGAAAGATCAAAGAAAGAGAGCAAAAGAAAATTTTAAAACTAAAAAAGAAAAACCAAAAAGAGGATTGGTCAGCCAACTGGCCAAAAAAACACTGGGTTTACTTAGTCTACTGACAGAAAATCAACAGCTAAGATAATTGTCCAGTCGATTGACATAATGAACTGAAATCACTTAACCGACTAACAGTGCCCAGTCGACTGACCCATTTTGAACTATGTTGAGCTAGCCAACTAACAATTATTCAGGATTAATTTCTAGAAGACAGAAGGGTGTCAGCTGCCTATCCAGTCAACTAACCTTGTGGAATATACTACCTAGTTGCCTGTCCAGCCGACTAACTCCATGAGATTTCAATTTTTTGAACTTAACGAAAAATTTCTAAAAATTGGTTTTTGAAATATAAACGTTATAAAAACTTGGAGGACACTCCAAGTAACTTGGGGAACAAGGAACAGTTGGTGAATTCTACACTTGAGTTTCAATTCTATTTCTTATTGGTATTTAAATTATTGAAGTACCTAGTGCTGAATTTGTACTAATCTACTCTTTTTTGAGAGTGTTTTTGTATGCAATGATTACTTCATATCTTTTTTAGTTCTTGGACGATTCGAGGTGTTCGGATTGTTGGTTAAACAAGGGGATATCGCTTAGGGAGGCAGACTTTAGCCTTATTGAAGGAGTGGCCGAACGAGGGTATATCGTTTGGAGAGGCGAGTTCTAGCCTACTAAAGGAGTGTGTAAACGGTGTTGTTCCGCCCGGAAAAGGAACTGATTTTAGTGAATTCTTTGGTGGTTTGCCAAAGGCAAGGACGTAGGTTGGATATAAGCCGAACCTCATAAAAATCATGGTCTCACTCTCTCTTTCCTTTACTCTCTTTACTTACAGTATATACGAATTGTGTGGATGTTTTAAATTCCTTAATCATAAACACCATGTGGATTTGATATTAAGTAAACTTAAGCTTAATTTGTTTTTGGGATTGTGAAAATCGAAAGGGAGTATGTTGGTTGATCCATTCTTTGCGGAAACCACAAGGAAGTACGTTGATTGGTGAAACACTCAAAGACTCTTTAAACTGAAAGTTTATTTAATGTCTAAGCTTTTGGAAAGAGTATTGGATTTTATATTGCACCTCATTTTAAGAAAGCAAATACATTAACTAGAGGGCCACAAACAAACACAAGCTGAATCTTCTATCTTAGTTTGAATATTGTGGATGATTGGAAAATTGATTGGTTGATTGATTGGTTAAGTACTTTGTTGGTTATGGATTGAATTTTGTTTTTAAGTATTTATTATTTGAATAAATCAACAAGAAGTTAAGAAATTATTAAAAGAAGAAAAAGAAGTTAAGGACTCTTGAAAAGAATTAAAAGAAAATTTTTAAATCCAATTCACCCCCCTCTTAGGACTACACCTTAGTTTTCAATTGATATCAGAGAGGGTTATAACAAATCCTAACAAGCAGTTAGATAAAGATCTTAATGGCACACTTAGGCGTAGCTCCCTTTGGAGAAGGACAATCCTCAACTCGACCACCCATCTTTTGTGGTTTAAACTACACATTTTGGAAACAAAAGATGAGAATATATCTTCAAACTATGAATTGGAAAGCTTGGGAGGTTGTCACGGATGGTGATTTAATTCCTACCAAACTAGTAGATGGAAAACAAGTCCCTAAGGAGAAAAAGGACATCACAAAATAGTGCAAGTTAATTCTAGTGTTATGAATGCTTTATATTGTGCTTTAGATATGAATGAATTCAATAGAGTCATGGCTTGCAAATCAGCCAAGGAAATATGGGACAAACTTGAGGTAACCTACGAAGGCACTAAAGATGCTAGGGATAATAGGATTGATATGCTTACAAGTGAATATGAAGCTTTTAAGATGAACCTAGATGAATCTATAACTAGCATGTACACTTGGTTCACTCACATAATAAATTCCCTAAATGCCTTAGGAAAAACCTACACTACCTATGAGATGATAAGAAAAATTCTTAGAGGGTTGCCACCTGTATGGGAACCAAAGGCCACTGCAATAATAGAAGGTAGGAACCTTAAAACCACCTCTTTAGATGAGCTTATAGGTTCTCTCCTCACATATGAAATGACAATAAATGAAAAAAGTGAACAAACCAAAGCCCAAGAATCAATAGCCTTCAAAGCCTCAAAAGAAAACTCTAGTAGTGAAGAAGAGATGGATGAAGATGAACTAGCCTTCATATCTAAGAAACTTGCAAAAATCCTTAGAAGGAAAAACAAATTCAAAAGAAGAAACCAAAACTCTGAATCAAAAGAAGAAGAAATTAGCAAAAAGAAATTTAAAAATAAAACTCCTATATGTTATAATTGCAACAAAGTTGGACATATAAAACCGGAATGTCCACTACTTAAGAAAGAGTCTAAGAAGAAAAACAAAAAGGCCATGAAAACCACTACTTGGGATAGTACAAGTAGTTCGGAATGTGAATCAAGTGACCAAAAGGTTGCTTACACTTGCTTTATGGCATGGGACGATGAGGGAAGCTCCTTATCCAAATCGGTTAATTATTATAGTAGTGATGAATCAAATGATAAGAGCATGTCATCTTTTGAAGAACTTTAAAATGATTTATTCAAAGTACATAAGATGCTAATCAAAGTAACTAAACAAAACATATCGTTGAAAAACAAGAATGATGGAATGATGAAAGAGTTAGAATCAATTAAGATCGCTGAAAATGATAAAGATTCAAAACTCAAGAAAATAGAAAATAAGTATAAAGCTGCAATAAAAGAATTAGAAGCTAAAAATCTTGCTGAAAAAGAAAAAGACTTGAAAATCAAGAAATTAGAAAGTAAGAATGAAAAGATGATAGAAGATCTTTGATCCCTATCCTCTATGGGATATGATAAAGACATATATATTTTTGAATTAGAGGATAAAATTAGAAAATTAACTCAAGAATTAAAGAAATTACAAAAGAAGGTTGATGACTAGTAAGATATTGAGATAAATGATCTCAAAAATCAAATTGAAGATAAAGAAAAAATCATTTACAACTTCACAAAAGGAAAGGAAAACTTTGACAAAATGATAGGTTCACAAAGGATAACCTTAAACAAAGAAGGCATTGGAATTAATGAGGTTGAAAATAAAAAGAAAAAGAATCTTTACATGGGTTATTTTTCAAAAGCATCCAAAGATTATGCTAGCACATCTTCTAATGCCTACACTAACACCATATGCTATCAATGTAAGAAAAAGGGACATATAAAGTTTGAATGTCCATTTAAGAGGAAATGTGTGAAAATAAAACAAGTTTAGAGAATTAAAGAAACATCTCTTGTTAAACCATCCGAAACCAAGAAAATATGGGTACCAAAAATAAAATACTAAACTCTTCAAATTCAATTGATATTAAATTAATGGAACATCATAAAAATATATTGAATAAATTGAAATAGAGAATAAGGATAAAATTACTCAAATTTATCTTATTGAAACTCATGAAAATTGTTGGCCTTAAAATCAATGAATGAATCATACAAGGCATAAAATAGAGAGTATAAGGATACATGAAGTTTGGATGTTTAAATGAAGTCAAAAGAAAAGAAAATATGAAGCAAATAGAGTTTATTGATAAAAAAAAAAAGAGCTTGGCCTATTGCACAGTAGAAAAATTGAGTAAAAAGACAAAATTTAAGAAGGATTAAATAGTCAGTCGACTTAGTACAGGTCTAGCTGTCTGACTGAACAAATAAATAGAAAGAAGCATTGCAGTCAGCTGCCTGATCCAAGACCCAGCTGACTGAGTGAGCTGTGGTCTCTGAAACAGAGAGTAGTAAGCCAACTGACCCTGTAATCAACCGACCGACTGACGGAAAAGCCCTAGCTTCGTTTATAAAAACACGAGTCATTCAAGTTGTCAGCCAACTAACCTAGGGTTTCTACTCTCCCTTACTCTCATCCTCTTCGTTTCCTCAACTCCTTATCCTCCAAAAATCACCAAACCCTATCTTCCATTTCCAAAATCCATCACTACCACCTTCATTTTTCCATAGAAAAGCTCCACAATGCTGAGGATCAAATCTGTTGGAAGTAAGAAGCCTTCCACCTCTTCTCAACCCACTAAAGATCCGTCAGCAATGGCTTGTAGCCCCACACGCCAAAAAAATTTATCACAATCATCTAAGTATGACGGAACCAATCCTAGGTAAAGTCCTTGATGCTTCCTTTTTCACATCTGATTTCCTGCAAATTATTTCTTTATTCGAAGCCCTAGGATGGAAAATATTTGTTCTTTATCAAGCTAGGGGACACTTCCTGAACCTTGTCAAAATTTTCTACGCCAATCTTGTTAGAGAAGAACACGGGCTTTCGACCAAAATGATGGGAAAAACTATCTCTCTCACTCTCGAATCCCTTGCCAAAATTTTTAAAATTACCAATGACGATTTTGAATGTCCTACTTTTGGTACGTCTTGGATTCTCGAACAGGACTTCACTTCGAAAGAATTTCTTCCTTTCATATTAGACCACGAACCCGTTTCTTTTGATAATCCTCCACTATATAAACATATGAATCTTCAAGCTCAAATTTTGCAAAAAATCATTACATATAATATACTCTCTCAAGCTGGATCCCATGCACATATCTCTCATACCGATTGCTTTGTCCTCTGGTGCTTGCTCAAAGGCAAGAAACTAGACTTACCAAGACTTATGCTTAAATGGATGCCATCACATGTAGAGGCACGGTGAGTTACCCTTCCTTATGGAGGCATCCTAAATATGCTTTTTGCAAAACTTCAAATATCCTCCTCTTCTGATTTCTTTGTAAAACGCACCCATTATGACATTTTCAGTTCTACAACTCTTAAATTAATGGGGTATGAAAAGTATGATGATGGATGGATTCTTAAGGAAAGCGGAAGTCCAGTATGTCGACCTTCTATTACCGCTCCTCCTCAATGGTTTAATCTATATTACCAGAAATTCACCAACTTCAGCCAAAACATGCAAACAAGGCTCTAATCCCTTCAAACCAACTTCTCACCTCTCTAAGCTAAATATTCTTCCCTTGATGACCGTTTGAGTCACATCGAGAAACACTTTACCAGTTCCTCTCGTCCCACTGATCCTATTGATATTAGTTCCGCTCTTGCTAGTGATGATGGAAGTGATGATGAGGACTCCAAAAATGGTGATGATTATGATAAGGAAGACACAGAAGAAGAACATGGTTCTGAAGAAGGTGAAGATGATGAATCAGGAGAAGAATAAGGGAATTCAGTTGACGAAGAACATCATTCTGATGATGAAAACTGATGTGTTTCTTAAAAATCTGACATTTGTAACTTTTTGATTGTATTTTGGCACATTGTATGATAAAAAACTTAGCTTGGTAGCTTTGCTTGTTTCTTTCCCTTTGTTTTTGAATAATGTCCAAAGGGGGAGAGGTTAAAAAGCAAAGATGGAAGTGTTATACTATGTGTATGGGATATGGAGTATTTATGATGATGTGTGTATGGAATATGAAATATTTATGACTTTAGCCATATTGATATCTTTGACTTTGAGCATATTGAACATTTCCACGTGATATACATATTTAATGTCACATGTTAAAGAATGCATATAGTAAGGGGGAGTTTGTTTTATCCTCATCTTCGCTCCTCATTTGTCATCTAAAAAAGAGGGAGATTGTTGGCCTAACTAGGCTTTTCAATATTGTTTTGATGATAACAAATGAAGATTTTTTAACATGTGTTGTTGAGTGACTTTATTTTAGGGTTTAAGAAAGAGAATGTGTTAAAAAATTATATTTCAAAGAAGGATGATCATATGAAGCTTCAATGGCATGAATTCAAAGACTAAAGCTTGAAGATCATGAGAGCATGGGTATTAAAGAGAATTTGATGAAAAGCTCAAAGTATCTTAAAGCTTGAAGACAAGTAGAAGATCAAAGCATGAAGACTTAAGTGTTTAAAAATGACAAATGACTTAAAAGTCTTTGTGTAAGTGTTTTAATATTTAAATATCTTTTGAAATATTGTTGAAACTCTTTAGGGGATAGATGGACTTGGAGTCCTATTTTAAAACCCCAAAAAATGTTTTATGAAAGATCAAAGCAAGAGAGCAAAACTAAATTTGAAAACTAAAAATGAAAAACCAAAAAGAGGACTAGTTAGCCGACTGACCAGAAAAACACTAGGTTTACTCAGCCAACTGATAGAAAATTAACAGCTAAGATAACTACCTAGTCAACTGACGCAATGAATTGAAATCACTCAACCGTCTGACAGTGCCCAGTCGACTAACCATTTTGAACCGTGTTAAGCTAGTCGACTAACAATTTTTCAGGATTAATTTCTGGCAGTCAGAAGGGTGTCAGCCACCTGTCTAGCCGATTGACCTTGTGGAAATATACTAACTAGTCACCTGTTTAGCTGATTGAATCCACGAGATTTCAATTTTTTGAACTTAACGAGGAATTTCTAAAAATTGGTTTTTGAAATATAAACGTTATAAAAACTTGAAGGACACTCCAAGTAACTTGGGGAACAAGGAAACCAATTCTAAAAAAGCCTATAAATAGTTCCTTAATCTCAAGAAATTATAACTAAGGCAATTACATAGCAGACTAGCATTCAATCTCTCAATCTCTCTCAAAGTTCCATATTGCTCATACTTTTGCTAGAGGGAAATCATCTGAATAGCTGCTAAAACGTCAACTAAGGTTCTCATACTAAGTTTTCTCAATCACAAGGAACACTTGGTGATTCTACACTTGAACTTCAATTCTATTTCTTATTGGTATTTAAATTGTTGAAGTACCTAGTGCTGAATTTGTACTAATCTACTCTATTTTGAGAGTGTTTTTGTACACAGTGATTACTTCATATCTTTTGTAGTTCTTGGATGATTCGAGGTGTTCAGATTGTTAGCTAAGCGAGGGAATATCACTTAGAGAGGCGGGCTCTAGCCTAATTGAAGGAGTGACCGAATGAGGGTATATCGTTTGGAGAGGCAGACTCTAACCTACTAAAGGAGTGTGTAAACGGTGTTATTCTGCCCGGAAAAGGAGCCAGTTTTAGTGAATCCTTTGGTGGTTTTCCAAAGGCGAGAACATAGGCTGGGTATAAGCCAAACCTCATAAAAATCGTGGTCTCACTCTCTCTTTCCCTTACTCTCTTTACTTACAGCATATACGAACTACATGGATGTTTTAAATTCCTTAATCATAAACACTACATGGATTTGATATTAAGTAAACTTAAGCTTAATTTGTTTTTGGGATTGAGAAAACTAAAAGAGAGTACATTGGTTGATCCATTCTTTACTGAAACCGTAAGGGAGTACGTTGATTGGTGAAACACTCAAAGACTCTTTAAACTGAAAATTTATTTAACGTCTAAGCTTTTGGAAAGAGTATTGGATTTTATATTGCATCTCATTTTAAGAAAGCAAATACATTAACTACAGGGCTACAAACAAACACAAGTTGAATCTTCTATCTTAGTTTGAATATTGTGGATGATTTGAAAATTAATTGGTTAAATACTTTGTTGGTTGTGGATTGAATTTTTTTTAAGTATTTATTATTTGAATAAATCAACAAGAAGTAAAGAATTCATTAAAAGAAGAAAAAGAAATTAAGGACTCTTGAAAAGAATTAAAAGAAAATTTTTAAATCGAATTCACGCCCCCTCTTGGGATTACACCTTAGTTTTCAGATGATAACAAATCAAGCGAATTTAACATGTTTTGGTTAAAGTGATGACATTTTAGGAAACATACATTAGGGTTCAAGATCAAGAGTGCATTGATAACCTACATTCAAAACATGTGATCAAAAGAAACCTTAACAGATCAAAGTTTGACAAATCTTATGAAAGCTTAAAGAATATTGAAGCTCAAGGTCAAGAAGGACTCAATAAAGGATATTCATGAAGATTTCACGCTTAGAGAGTTTTTAGTCTTAAGTAAGTCTTATGTAAGTACTTCAATTTAAAATCAATACGGATGCTTTGAAACTCTTTAGGAATGTTTATGGGCTTAGAGACCCATTTTTAAAACCTTGGGAAATATATTTTTCAAATTTCAAATCAAAGTTTCCAAGATTAAAAGCCAAAAGAGTTTTTGGGAACAAAACCTTAAAAACAGTGAAATTGCACTCCCAGGTGATTAACTAAATTCTATCAAGTGACTGACAGCTTATATGTTTTAAGAAAGGCAAATAGAACTGTGATAGGCGCCTTACAAATATTTCTCAGGCGATTGACAGAACACACTTAGGCGACTGACAGAGCACTAACTTTTGAAATACTCTAATTTTTAACATGATAGGTGACTGACATTCGTAATTTTTGAAATAAAGCAGCATTGAAAAGCCTTCAAAAATGTTTGCTTGGGGTCTAAACTTTGTATAAACTTGGGAAATACTCCAAGTAAACTTGGGCAACAAGGAATTACTTTTAGAACTCTATAAATACCTGGAAAACCAAAGGTTTTAATAACACAACTACTTACAATCAAACATTCAAAGTCTCTAATTCTCAACACTCTTCAAAAGCCCTCTTGCTCGCACATTCTTACTAAAGTTATACTGAATTCCTGCTGATACAACCACTCAGGTTTTGTGATCTTATTAAGCTTCTTTCAATCTAAAGAAGAACCAGGTGAATAATTTCTTGAGCTTCAAATTTATTATTTATTGATATTTAAATTTGAAGTATATTAGTGCTCTAACTTGTGCTAATCAGCTCTATTGTGAGAGTGTCGTTGTACACAAGAATTTGTTCTTATTTCTTGTTGTTTTTGACGGTTCAGGTTGTTGAATTGTTGTACCGAGCGTGGGGTATCGCTTGGAGAGGAAGGCTCTATCCTATTGAAAGAGTGTTGTAAAGGTTTGCTCTGCCCGTATAGGAGTGATATAGTGGAATCCTTAGGTGTGTTGCCTAAGGCGAGGATGTAGGTGGGTATAGCCGGAACCTCGTAAAAACCTGGTGTCATTCTCTTCCCTACTCTCTTTAAATTTTAGCACTTATAAACTGCGTGGTTGTGTACTTAATTTGCTAGATATTAATTTGCTTTTGGGAATTGTGGAAACCATAATGGAGTACATTGATTGATCAATATATTACGGAAACCATAAAGGGAGTACGTTGATTGATTAATACCAAAATTCGTTAATATATTTGTTGGTTACATACTTCAATTCAAGATACTTAGTTGATACTAATATCTGAAATTTGGAGGCTTGGTTGGATTTTCTATTGTATTTCATATTGCAATACCAAGCTTACTTCATTGATTAGTTTGAGTGTTGGTTGTTACAAATCAATTGTACTTATGAAGTTAATTGTTGTGATTACAAATTAACTCAAATTGAAAAAGGGGTCAATACTTAACTAAAAGAACTTCTAAAAAAATAATTTAAAAAGAAAGTTTTAAAAATCCAATTCACCCCCTTCTTGGGAGTACGAAAATAGGAAAAGGGATATAATCGGCAAGAGGTATTGGTTAGGTCTAAGGCCCATAAAAATTCAATACCTTAGAGGCGAAGAAGAATTTAGAAATTTCACTATTGAATGCAAGAAGCACCGGGGGTGAAAAATTTGTACTCTGGAAGGCAATTGAAATACAAATCATCCTTCTCAAAAGAATGTTTCTCATCTTATAACATGATCAAAGCAACTTGATTGTGGTTTGGTAACCCTTTTAGATGAGCAGAATGGCAAAGCACACTAGGGTAAGGTAAGAGTTGGGAGCTAGTTGGTTAGGTGATAGGTTGTAAAATCTTAAATTATCAAAGATAAAAGGGTGAAAGGATAGCCTAAGCCCAGTTTTACAATAATTAACATACAAGCAGACCTCATATGGACCTTGATGCAGAGCCGATTTAGAGCTGGAGGGCACTCAGAGGTGAATAGTGTTCGAAATAAAATATGAGGTGCACAAACAGGACCAATCATTTGAGGATAAACAAGATCTAACACTCATACTAATTACAATTGAAGATTGTACCTCAAAGTTTCCATTATACAAGGCAATAAGCTGCTAGAGAAAGAATAACGAAAAAATCAACATTTCTATCCACCAGGAAGATAAAAAAGAAGACTCTTTGACAATTTTGAAGAACATGTGATGAACACAAGAAGGACATGAAGAACATATATATCAATACATAAAACATATGAAGAACAACCAAGAACAATCAAAGGACATCCAAAAGAATTCAAGTGAATATTTTAACCTTCAAAGCAAATATTGCAAAGGAATGAAGAAAACAAAAGAGAGAAGAAAAGAGAGCATACCTTCAGTAAAGCTGCTTTCTTCTAAATGAGAAGAATGAGAAAGAGAAGGAGAAGAAGGTTATTAATAGAGAAGTAGTTGCACAAGTTACAATGCTTTGTGAAATCCTGCCTAATTGATGAGCACAACTCATGAGGCAACCTAAGAGTGAGCACGACTCACCAAGAATGACCCATATGATGAGCACCGCTTATGAGGCCCAACCTCTTACGCACGGCTCGAATTGAGCCGACGTCTCCCCCATATGGCTCGGATTGAGTCGGAACTCGATTGGAGGCTTGGGGGATTATGAAACGACTCGGATTGAGCTAAACATCACTACACGTGAACCTGGCAAAGAAGATCGGGTCAGATAATCTGTGGATGATTAGGCAGACTATCAGGTGAAAAAACATAATCCATATTCAACTTGTTTAAGTAGCAGATTGATGGCAGTTCAAGTCGAATAATTCATGGCGGATAATATGTCAATCTCCAATATAATTTTATTATCATTTTATTAATAATTTATTTTGTGTCATGATAATTTATTTCTAATCCTAGCAATGAACTGCAAAAATTGAGAAATGGGAAATCAAATGTAAGCATTGTTACTAACCAGACAAATAAAGGAAGAATGAACAAATAAGGTTAATGTTCGGAATTGCATACTATGCACCATTGTAAGTTGGAGAGAAAAAGAATTTAATGTTTAGAATTGCATAATCAATCCAACCATGCATAATATATAATTGATTGAGGATGCATGGGGACTATATCGAAAAAGATTAATCTAGAATAGACAAGGTAAGGAAAAAAAAAAAAAGAAAGGGAAAGGGCATGCCATAGGTAAACATAAAAAGAAAAACAAGGAGAATGTCAAACCTTCTCAAAAATATCAAAACCACAAACCTCCACAATTTCACTTTGAATTTTACCTCAATTTTAAAAATAGTTCATGAAAAATACAAAAAAATATAGTAGCCAACATAACTCTCTGAAGTCTCAAGTATCAACCAAAATGCCTCTCAAAAAATAAAATCAAAAGATACATAATGGTCTACATTTTTGAGAATTTTACTTAATTCTAAGAATTTATTTACACCCTAACATTGAGGTGCAAGTTTAATAACCCACCAATGGTGGTCATGTGACTCTTGTGCACAATGTCTCGTGTAGGAGTGCAGTGGGCCTATGTGGGGCGGTGAACACAATTATGCCGTGTGAAAGGGAAAAAGCGTGAGGTGGGTGGTGGTGCCATCAGCTGTGAGGAAGGTGAAGGGACTTGTAGAATTGCCCTAAGATCCGGCTGTAGTGCATATGAATAACAAAAAAAAAATGATCTGATCATGCAAACCCTAATTCCGTGATTAGGATTATACCTGCGAGATCTGTTTGGTTTGATCCCGAATCTACAAGTATGAAAACAAGCTCTTGAAGACGACTAAGAATCTTCTACTGTATTCCTTGAACACGCCTTGCTCCTGAGAGAGTGGACTTGTAAGCGGTTGCTAGGGTTTTCTTCTCTCACGAAAACATCTGCCTCTATGAGAAATCACTCGTCTTACCCTAACTGCTGAATGGAGCGCATGTATATAGGCTACAACAGGGACCTCTAGGCAAATATGACTAGGGCTTCCCACGAAATTTAGAATTCCTAATCTAACCCGAATTCATCCTTAATTATGTTAATTATAATTCATACCACTAAAGAATTATAATTGCACTCCCTGTTATATTCAAAATTAAATTTTGAGCTCCTATTATTAAATGCTTATTTATCTCCCCACGTAAAGATTACAGATACCCTTCTATTAAATTAAATTACTGACAAATTAATTAAATGACATATTAATTCCTTGAGACCTTCCACTTAACTTATTTGATGGGTCAGAATCAAAATCTACCTACAAAGTTTAACATAATCAAAACTTATAAGCTTCCTCAACGGGGTATCATCAATCCCGATACCGGGACGTGGATTCCATCAATAATTAATGTTCACCATACACATAATGTCATCACCCAAATCACTGAGTTTTTTGACCCATAAAGAATGTAGGAACCCAAACCAAGAAAAAGAAAAGAAAAGAGAAAGAAAAAGAAAAGAAAGAAATCAGTTTTCCATAGGACCAAACCGTCGACTGTTTCAAGAGCTTAGGGAAAACCGTTGACGATTTTCCTGAATAGCCGAGAGTGTATATATAAGAACACGGGGAAACTGGTTTGGTAACTAACCAAACCATCGACGGTTTTAGGAAAACCGTCGATAGTTTCCTGCGGGGTTGAGGCTTATAAGTTAAAATTTTTTTATTTCTATTTCATTTTAACTCTCACTCTCACTCTCACTCACTCTCTCACTCTCTCTCTCTCTCTCTATATATATATATATATATATATCTATATATATATATATCTATATATATATATATCTATATATCTCTCTCTCCCGCACGTCTTCTTACGGCCTCCCCGGGCTTCGACATGGTATCTGGTCATCTCTTTCTTTCTCCTCAGCTTGCCGGCGGCCTTCTCCTTGTCGTATTAAGGAACCTGAGTTCGTTCTAGGGAGCGTGGTAGTTGTATTTTTTAGAAACAGGTAAGGGGAATAGATTATGTTAGTTTTTTATTAAATTTGAATCGATTAAACTTGAGTAAATGGACTCGTGAATGTTGTATATGATTTTTTGAATGATTCAAGCATATGAAATTAACGGTTTTGATATTTATACGTATTTTGGGAAAACCAAAGTGAGTAGGTTAATCATCTCTGTTTCCCAAAAAATAGTTATATATTTGAGTTAAATAAAATTATTGAGATGATTTGACCCAGGTTTCAGCAAAAATATATGTTATCTCGGGGAGTTATTACGAATTAACATTCAAATTGTGTGGCATGAGTATGATTTATTTTTATTGCATAATTTAATCTGAGGATTTTCATGGTATTATACAATGAGAACGTGGTATTATAATGATTATGAAAATTTTGGGAATGCTGTGAAATGTGAAATGATGGTTTTATACCGGGCCATGAAATGTAAAATTATGATTTTATACCAAACTGTGAAATGTGAAATGGTAGTTTTATACTAGGTTTTGAATGTTTGGAAATACTGATGTGAGATGCATGTTGAGAAAATGAGATCAGGATATTGTTTTTATTACTTAAATTGCATTATATGGTTGAAGAACACTAAGGACCAGATGTAATGAGAGCACGATACCGTTGCTAGTGAATAAGTTAGTGCAGCCACACTGTACTGAGAAGTGTTGGTAATGGAAAGTCGATTTGGCCATGAAGAGTTGTTGTTCCCCCTTGGAGTTCGGACCAGGATGGGTAGGCAAATTAGACTTGCAGACAAGGTATTTTGACTTAGCTCGGTGGTAGGCCAGCCATGGTTAAGTCTAGTCTTCGAACTACACAACCCGATCATGAGGGGTTATTGCATGATGATGATGTTAGTCCAAAAGGGTGGTTCTTCTACGCATATATGTGAATTATTTAAATGGTGATGTTTATTGGGCCGATTTATGTTGCGAAGGAAAATATGTATTTTCAACTATATAAGTGTGAGTTATGTTTTACTAATGCCATGCTAATCAGATAATCAAATTAATGAATGTGTTGATTTCACTAGAACTCATGTTAGCCACACACTGGTAATAATATATCTTGTCTTACTAAGAAGTGTCTCACCCCAATAATTATATCAAATTTTCAAGGTCTACAGGAAATCGAGCCTAGGAGCTCTAGTGTGGGACTTAGATGATCTCGTTGAGGGTGAGTGTTGGTGGCACACTAGTCTGTTTGTATTAGATGTTTTGAGCTTTCTAGTTGTAATATGAATTTTGGGTATGATATATGTAAAGGTTGTGAGGTAGTACTCTGGTATGTATGGAATGGATGGTCTTTTTGCTTCTGCTGTATGTGTTAAAACTATGTTTTGAAAAGAATGCATCGAGGACCCCCTTTTTGGGTTCAGGTTGTCACAATGGTGGTATCAGAGGTATCGTATGATGATGTCATTTTTTTTCGTTTATTTTGGAATATTTTAAGGGGCATTACCACTTTGGTATTAGAGCCTAGGTTGCTAGGTTTTGTAGACTTTAGAGGATAATGCTACTAGAGTATAGGAATGAGTGGTGATGAGGGTAAGAATGGGTAGGCTAGGTGTTGTTAAGTGGGTCAGGCATAGGTTGGAGAGTGAAGCAGAGTACTTGAGATTTTGGGGTTTTTTCTTGTAGCCTAGAGGCAAAATTCCCTTGACGGCTTTCTATGATTTTCATGAGGCGACGGTTTCAGAAAAATCATGGCAAACCATCGACAGTTTTGTTTCTGAGCGGTAAGGCTGAACTTTAAATTGGGAGTTTGGAGATCAAATGGGTTATTCGTGCGAGAAAAATTCATTAGGGAAAGTCTAAGTATTTTAGTATGAGAATGTAGTGAATTCCATAGTCTTAGTTAATTAGTTGTACTAGTCATGTTCTGACAATAGGATTTTAAGAAATTATTCTTTGTCCTATTTTTAGGATGGACTCTAGAGATAAAAACGTGGGTGTTGGAGGGAGTAATAATATGGAGGCCTCCAGTGAGGATGACATTGATACCTCTACGGTGCTATGGGGTTTAGCACGACAGGTTATGATGGAGATTAGGTAGGATGCCAGAGGGTAGAATCACCCACCTGAAGACCAGGGCTACACCATAGAGCAGTTTACCCACCTGAATTCGCTGCCATTTGCAGGAGGAGCTGACTTGATCACAAAGGAGGATTGGGTTTAAGAGATAGAAGAGCTATTGGTTGTCTTGCATTGCACAGATGAATAGAAGGTTCAGTATGCCACTTTTAAGTTAATTGAGGAGGCTAAGCGATGATGGAGAGCGGTAAAGCTGATTGAGGAATAGAGGCCAGGACCCGTAGCTTTGACTTGGTGCCATTTTAAAGGAATCTTCTTTGATAGATACTTCCCTGCCCATCAGGGATGCTAAAGTAGAGGATTTCATGAATCTGACCCAGAGGCACTTGACCGTATGATAGTATGCGGCCAAATTTGTGGAGTTGTCTTGCTTTGCCCCATACATGGTCCCAAATGAGTTAAAAAAGGTGTAGAGGTTTGAGAGAGGTCTGAGACTGGGGATCTACAAGCAGGTAGTGGCATTTTAGGTCCAGGATTTCTCATAACTGGTGGATAAAGCCACAATATTGGAGATCAGTCTACAAAGGAGTGTGGGGATATTAAATCAGAGGAAGTGACCTATGCCTCCTAGTTTTCAAGCCAGTACCAACTAGGGTCAGTGGGGGAGAAACAATAATAATGCGGGCCAGTGACAAGAAGTGGGACACCAAGTTTCTCAGGGAAATCCATCACGCCCTCCTTGTCCCAGGTGTCATCAGAGGCATTGGGGTGAATTCTAGGCTAGAACAATTGTCTGTTACCGATGTGGTAGACCAGGCCACGTGGCACGAGACTATCGTGAGCTGCCTTGGGATGCACCCACACCTAATCAATTTTGTGGGCACAATTAGGTGCCCTGAGGTGACTACTAGAGGAACACTACCTAGGTGCGGGTGTATTCACTTATGCTAGGAGATGCAGAGGACGTCAGTGGCATGGTGATAGGTACTATTTTAATACTATCACATAAAGTTGTTGTGTTGTTTGATTCAGGGGCGACACATTCATTCATAACTCGAGAGTTTATCAAATTATGTGGAGTTGAAGCTCAACTATTGGATACCGATCTATTGGTGGCTACATCGATAAGAACCGTAGTAGTATGTAGGAGAGTACTTAAAGATTATTCAATCAGTATTGTTGGCCTAACAAGGCTTACAATTCTTATTTTAATGATAACAAATCACGATAAGTTTAATATGATTTGTTTTAAGTGAAATTGTTTCAGGAAGAAGGCAAAGCTTAAAGAAATTCCAAGCTCAAAAGGATGATAAAGCTCATGATCAATATACTATACAAAAGGTTCAAGAAAGAAAAATGATCAAAATCTCAAAGATGATATATAATCATGGAAGAACAAGGACTTACTTGAAGATAAAAAGAATAGAGTTTTAAGGATGTCTTTATGTAAGTACTTCATGTAAACTTCAATATAAACTGAATTGAAACTCTTATAAATCAAAAGAAACTAAGAAATACATTTTTATAAAAACCTTAAAATATGTTTTAAAATCAAAGTAAAAAAGATCTTAAAAGAAGAAAGTTTTTTCAAATAAATATAAATGAAAACTGAGAGTCATGCAACTGCCCATATAGGCAGTAAACTGCCAGATTTTAGAAGAAATAAACGTGGGAGGCGGTAGGGTGCTAGGCGACTACCTGAGCACTGGTAGGTGCCTGAGTGGTCAAGCCAGGTGACTGCTTGTGTTATGGCAGACGACTGTCAGCCTTCTAGGTTATTCAATTTTCTCTATGGCTAGCGATTGCCAGGTCGTGGCAGACGACTGCCACTCAACACAGTTTTTAAAATTCTTAACTGGAAGATTTTTTAAATAGATTTCTTAGGCACTACTCTTTTGGAAAACTTAAGGATTACTCCAAGTAAACTTGGGGGGGCAAGGAATTACCTTTTAAAAATCTATAAATAGCCCCAAACTTCAAAGATTTCAATACCTAAGAAATTTTTCAGCAATCAAAGTTCTCTAAAAGCTTCCAATCTCTCTTATGTTCATCCTACTTCCACCACTGAATTAGTGCTAATACAAATTCTGAAGTAAAGCCTTCAAAGTCTGAATCTTTCAACATTTGGAAGATATATTTGGTGATCTAAATTCAATTGAGCTTCAATCTTTTATATTGATTTACTTTGAAGTATATTTGTGTTGAATATTGTATTAATCAACTCTGTTGTGAGAGTGTCTCTTGTACACAAATCCTCCTCTATTTTGTTTCTTGTTTATAGATGATTCAAGGCTGTAGAATCATTGGACCGAACGAGGGTATATCATTTGGAGAGGCGAGCTCTAGCCTATCCAACGGAGTGGTTGTAAGCGGTATTGTTCCACCTGTCAATGGAACTGAACTAGTGAATCCTTTGGTGGTTTGCCAGGGGCAAGGATGTAGGCTGGGTATAAGTCAAACCTCGTAAAACCTTATGTCTCTCTTTCTTCCTTACTCTTTATTTTTTAGCAAAATTTACAACCTGCGTGGATGCTTTAAAATTGATAAATTCTGAGTGTATGGTTGTTAAATAGACTGGAAGATAATTCGCTTTGGCTTGATCAGCATTGATTGCGAAAACCGAAAGGGACTACATTGGTTGATCATCCTAAACTTATTAAACTAAAAGTTTATTTAAAAACTGAACACTAGGAAGAAGTGTGATTGTGAATTAACACAGGGCTTATATAAATCCAACGAGCTTTTCACTTTGCTACAGGGCTATTGATACAAGTATCAAGATATTGATTATTTTGTTTTTGGTTGTGGTTGATTTGATTTAATTTTGTGATTGTGTTGGAAGTGCGCTTATTGTTATAACATAGAAACATTTAAAAGAAAATAAATTTTTAAAACCCAATTCACCCCCCCCCCCCCTCTTGGGAAGCTATCCTAATTTCAAGTATTTAGGGAAGGACATTGTCTGCTAATTTGGTGGTCCTCGACATGCATGGATTTGAGGTGATTCTAGTGATGGATTGGTTAGCTTCCAGTTATGCTAGTATTAACTGCTACAAAAAAGAGGTGGTGTTCAGACGTCTAGGGGAGCAAGAGTACATATTTGTTGGGTCATGTGTGCGTGCCTCACCACAAATGCTGTCAGCCATGTAGGCTAAAAGGCTACTCTTGGAAGGATGTCAACCTAGCTTGTGTGAAGGAAGCACCAGAGGGAGAATTAAGAGTTGAGGAGATCCCGATAGTAAGGGAATTTCTTGACGTGTTTCTAGAGGATTTACTGGGATTACCTCCTGAGCGTGAGGTGGAGTTTGCTATCGACCTATCTCCGAGAACGGCACCGATCTCTAAGGCTCCATACATGATGGCTCCAACTGAATTAAAAGAATTAAAGGAACAGTTATATGAGTTATTGGACAAGGGATTCATTAGACCTAGCGTATCACCTTGGGGAGCTCTAGTATTGTTCGTGAAAAATAAAGACGGGTCGATGAGAATGTGCATTGACTACCGAAAAATCAATAAGGTAACGGTTAAGAACAAGTATTGGGATGGCACCGTATGAGGCGTTGTATAGTCAAAGGTACCGATCTCCACTGTATTGGGATGAGGTTGGCAAACAATAAATTTTGGGACCAAAAATTATTCAACAAACTTATAAGAAAATCAAGCTTATCCGGGATAGAATTAAAACAGTTTAGGATCGGCAAAAGAGTTATGCTGATACTCGCTGACGAGAGTTAGAATTTGATGTAGGGGCTATGATATTTTTGTGGATTGCTGCGGTGAAGGGAGTTATGAGATTTGGAAGGGAAGTCAAGTTGAGCCCTAGGTATATGGGGTCATTTGAGGTTCTAGAGAGGATTGGTCCAATTGCCTATAGAATAGTGTTAACCCCAACCCTATCTAGGATTCATAACATATTCCATGTGTTTATGCTAAGAAAATACATTCCAGAGCATGTGATAAGCTATAAGTTTTTGGAAGTGGGTGACACCTTATCATATGATGAAGTACCCATCCAGATCCTAGGCAGAAATGAGCAAGAATTGCATACCAAAAGGATACCGTTGGTAAAAGTACTTTGGAAAAATCATGCGGTTGAGGAAGTCTCATGGGAATTAGGAAAGGAAATACGTTGGAGGTACTCACAGTTATTCAACGAAGCCCAACGCTAATTAGGTAAGTGAAACGGTTTAGTTAATAATTTGATTGTGAATGTAATTTCTTTTGTGCAAGTTGTCCAGTTAAGTTTAAGTGATTGTAAATCTATGCGTTTTGGGTTTTGTGTTTTTAGTGGTCTTGGGAGATTTTAATTTGACTACTTGTAATCTCCCAAGGACCGTTATTGTAAACACGATATTCCTTTGCCAAAAGTGAGGGTAATTAATTAATTTGGGAAAACCAAAGTGAGTAGGTTAATCATCTTTTTTTTTTCCTGAAATATATATATATATATATATATGAGTTAAATAAAATTATTGAGATGATCTGACCTAGTTTTCAGCAAAAATATATGTTATCCTGGGTAGTTTATCGTATTATGAATTAACGTTCAAATCTTGTGTCATGAGTATGATTTATTTTTATTGCATAATTGAATCTGAGGATTTTCATGGTATTATACAATGAAAACGTGGTATTATACTGATTATGAAAATATTGGGAATGCTGTGAAATGTGAAATGATGGTTTTATATCGGGCTATGAAATGTGAAATGATGGTTTTTTACCGAGTTGTGAAATGTGAAATGATGATTTTATATCAGGTTTTGAATGTTTGGAAATACTGATGTGAGATGTATGTTGAGAAAATGAGATCAAGACACTGTTTTTATTACTTAAATTGCATTATATAGTTTAAGAACACTAAGGACTAGATGTAATGAGAGCACGGTATCGTTGCTAGTGAATAAGTTAGTGCACCCACACTGCACTGAGAAGTGTTGGTAATGGAAAATCGATTTGGCTGCAAGAAGTTGTTGTACTCCCCTAGAGTCCGGACCAGGCGGGGTAGGAAAATCGGACTTGTAGATAAGGTATTTTGACTTAGCTTGGTGGTAGGCCAGCCATGACTAAGTCTAGTCTTTGGACCGCATAACCTGATCATGTGGGGTTATTACATGATGACGTTGTTAGTCCAAAAGGGTGGTTCTTCTACGCATATATGTGAATTTATGTAAATGGTGATGTTTATTGAGTTGATTTATATTGTGAAGGAAAATATGTATTTTCAACTATATAAGTGTGAGTTATATTTTGCAAATGTCAGGCTGGTCAGATAAGAAAATTAATGAATGTGTTGATTTCACTGAAACTCATGTTAGCCACACACTGGTAATAATATATTTTGTTTTACTGAGAAGTGTCTCACCCCAATAAATATATCAACCTTTCTGGGCCTACAAGAAATCAAGCCTAGGAGCTCCAGAGCGGGACTTAGATGATATCGCTGAGGGAAAGTGTTTGTGGGACACTAGTCTATTTATATTATATGTTTTGAGCTTTCTGGGTTGTAATATGAATTTTGGGTATGGTAGATGTAAATGTTGTGAGGTAGTACTTTGGTACGTATGGAATGAATGGTCATTTTGCTTCTGCTGTGTGTATTAAAATTATGTTATGGAAAGAATGCACCTGGGAGCCCCTTTTGGGGTTTGGGTTGTCACAATGGTGGTATTAGAGATATCGTATGATGATGTCATTTTTTTTCGTTTATTTTGGAATATTTTTGGGGGCATTACAAAGAATCTCACTCTTCTATGAATTAAAGTAATAAACACTATATGCATGTGTCCAATAATCATATCAAGATTAAGAGCATAAGCACTCATAATAACCATGAGATATTAATTGTTTTATATAATTAGTATAAAAATAATTACCCCAAGACGATCCTATTGAATACACACAAAGTGTACTAGCACAAAGACTTGGAACTGCACCATTCCCAATAGTCAAGATAGACTAATTAAAACCTTGTGCTACAGGCCTGCCAATGGCGTGTCCAATTTCATTTAAGACTAAGAACAATAAACTTATATTCTATAAGAACTGATGATCTAATCTTCTATGTATCAGCTATAGTCTACACACTAGATCACCTACTATATAGAATAAAAGACACACATGCATAATCATTAAATAAATAATGTCAGGCAAACATTGCTTACAAAGATTCTCATTAAAATGGAATAACTGAAGTTATTAATAAATACTAAAACCAATTACATAAGCATGCCTTTTAGTATAAATTCCTAACAATCTCCCACTTAGACTCAAAGCCATGCTATTGTACATCTCATTCCCATTCCCTCTACATGACTATCAAAAGTCCTAACTAGTAAGCTCTTTGTAAACAAGTATGCTAGGTTGCTTTCTGATGCAATCTTGGTTCCCATCGCATCACCTCTCTATACGATATCTCGTATCAGGTGATACTTACACTCGATGTGTTTTGCCCTCTTATGGGTCCTGGGTTTCTTTTAGTTAGCAACTGCCCTGCTATTATCACAGTAAAGTGTAATAGGCGATTGTACCAAAAGAACCACTCCCAGATTCAATAGAAATTTCTTGAGCCAAACGGCCTCCTTGGCTGCCTTAGAGGCTGCCACATATTTGGCCTCCATAGTGGAATCAAAAATACATGATTGCTTGATATTCCTCCAACTAATGACTCTACCTCCTAGGGTAAATACATTTCCCGAGGTTGATTTTTTGGAATCCTTATCAGACTGAAAATCTGAGTCTATGTACCCAATGGGTACTAGACTATCTGCCTGATAAACCAACATATAATCTCTAGTATTTTTTAGGTACTTGATTATATGTTTTACCGCAACCTAGTGTTCCCTCCCTAGGTTAAACTGATATCTGCTGACCATGCCTAAGGAAAAATAGATGTCAGGTCTAGTGCAAAGCATAACATACATGAGGGTTCCTTCTGGCCGATGCATAAGGAGCTGCCTTAATGTTCTCTACCCCATCGGTTTTTTAGGACACTAATCCTTGGATAGAGAGATTCCACTTCTTAAAGGGAGTAACCCTTTCTTAGAACCTTGTGTACTAAAACGGGCAAGAATCATATTGACATAAGTAGCTTGTGATAAGCCTAATATCCTTTTCTTGCAATCTTGTAAAAGCTTGATCCCAAGGATGTGACCGGCTTCTCCCAAGTCCTTCATGTCGAACTGTCCAGATAACCATACCTTAACCAAAGATAATACCCCCACATCATTTCCGATGAGTAAGAGATCATCCACATATAGCACCAAGAATACCACCACGTTTCCATCATGCTTTTTGTATACACATGACTTATCAGGGCATTAATCAAAACCATGAGATTTAATGGCTTGATCAAAATGGATGTTCCAAGACCTAGATGTTTGCTTAAGTCCATAAATGGACTTCTTAAGGTTGCACAACATGTGTTGTTGGCCTACTACTACAAAACCATCTGGTTGCACCATACAGATGCACTCATCAAGACTTCCATTAAGGAAAGCTGTTTTGACATCCATTTTCTAAATTTCATAATTGAAATGAGTTGCAATGGATAATAGAATCTGGATAGACTTTAGCATGGCTATTGGTGAGAAAGTTTTCTCATAGTCGATTCCCTCTTTCTGAGTAAACCCTTTCGCAACAAGCCTAGCCTTGAAAGTTTCCACCCTCTCGTCTGCTCCTCTCGTCTTTTTATAGATCCACTTGCATCTGATGGATTTTATCCCTTTGGGTGGCTTTACGAGATCCCAAACTTGATTAGAGTACATGGACTCCATATATGATTTCATAGCCTTGTGGTAGAGTTTTGTATCTTTATCTTGAAGTGTCATAGTAGTTGTAGGGTTCGGTATCTAGTTCATCAGGGATCCTATCATAAGATTAGATCATATACCGATCAGGCTGGTGTACAACCCTCCCACTATGATAAGGCACGTTTTTCTATGTTGATCCTAATCCTTATGCACCATCATTCTGCCCTAGTTGTACAACTGGTGTTTTGATGGTAGCTGCATGTGATGGCTTAAACTCTGCTCAAGTTACAACATTCCTCCCACTATGACAAAGTAATGGGGTGTCAATAACTTTGTCATGTGGTGGTTCTTCTTGCACTATTGGTATAGCTAGTATATCTCCTCTCAACTCTTCTAGAATAATCATACTTCTGAGCCTTTGGTTTATTACATCGTCCTCTTCTAAAAATTGAGAATTGGTGCTAACAATGACCTTCTGATCCTTAGGACAATAAAATAAACCCCCTTTCATTCCTCTAGGGTAGCCAACAAATAAATAGACATCTATCCTTGATTCCAACTTATATGTTTTCCCTTTTAGCATGTGTGCTTGACTACCCCATATCTGAACATGCCACAGACTAGGTTTGTGCCTAGTCCAAAATTTTGTGGGTGTAGTAGGTATTGACTTAGATGGGATCAAGAATATAGGCTGTTGTTTCTAGTGTGTGCCCCCAAAACGAATTAGGCAAATCTGAATAACTCATCATAGATCTTACCATGTCCATAAGAGTCCTATTCCTTTTTTCTGCTACACCATTCTGTTGTGGCATACTAGGTGTAGACAACTACGATTCCATTCCCTCCTCAGATAAGTAATCCACAACTTCTCCTAAGAGGTACTCGCCACCACGATCAGATCGTAGTGTCTTGATACATTTACCCTGACACTTCTCCATTTCTACCTTAAATGTAACGACCTGCCTATTTTTGTAATATATTTTTTTTCCACATAACAACATTTATAATAACCCTGATAACCTACAAAAACTGAACTAATCATGATCAACCTGGACCCATGAGTACCAGGGATATACTTGTCATACATCTTTAATACCTAAGCAACAAAAAACATAAATTATATACATGCCATACCACATCAAATACAATACCAAAGTTTTATTGAGCATGTCATATATATACAATCATCAAAAAAAGTCCAAAAAGTATCCTAGGGTCTCAATCCATAAAAAAAAAAAAAAAAAAAACCATCTGACCCTAGCTCAACTACTTACCCTTCTGACAGGGTGGCTCGATCAACTTTTACTGCTATGGGACTCTATCCACCTTCCTATCTGAATTTCCTGAAATGTTTGTAATGCTGGAGTGAGACACCTCTCAGTAAGGGAGATAAATTAACATCAGTGTGTGGCAACATGAGTAATGATGTGCTTGAACATGAATTATACATAATATAGATCAGGTAAAATTGTTTATATAATTTCTAAATAAAAACATCATTAGTTGTAACATAGCATATCATATTATATTTCTATAACATATAAAACATCTTTTATAACTATACGGATAGCTAGTTGTTGTCATGTCTTGTCCCCCACATGACAGGATTGTATGGCCCGTAAGCGGGACCTAGCAATGGCTGGCCGACCGTGCTAAGTCAAACATAGGTGTGTAAGTACGATGGGTCTGTTCCACTTGTGCCGGTTTATCAGGGGAACTACAACACTCCTATAAATTCACATCGACTGCCATCTCCCACACTCTATTTAAGATGTGTGGTAGCATTAACATAAACATAATCGTGGACATATAGCTACAGTACTGTGCTTCGTGAAACTAAAGTAAGTCATCCTGGTTCTGATAACACATAATACATTTCATGATATTGAAATATAGCAGTTTCAAATTTCAGAGTAAAACATGACATGATAATATTTTCTTGAATCTTGACATAACATGTATAATTACAACATTTGCACGGTCATATCATAACATATAAATCATGGCATTGGTGCTGGCATATCATAATATATTAAACATGAAATTCTTGTACTATTAAACATAATATTCTTAAAACCATAGATCCTGTACTGTGTTTATGGTTTTTCCAAAAACTATTATATCATGCTTATCTTGGAAACATCATAATATTTTAATATAACATAATTTTCATGGAAATATTATACTCATGCCACACAAATGTAAGTAGCCTTCTAAACTCATAATTTGTTCTAAAATGATATTTTCTTATAAAATGTGTTAAAACCATTTCCCTGTTCAACAATAGTATTTCCAAACATAGTTCTATAACATACGTATTTTTCTAAAAATAAATACTGTATGACAATAAATAATTTCATGAAAAATGCTAACTTAATTTATTCCCTTACCTGACTTATTGAGAAGCCCACAAAATTAACCAAACTTGCTACTATGCGTGTTCCCAGCTCAACACCCTGAAATTCACATTTTTCCCACAAAACTCTAGTATTATCTCACCTAAAACATTTTTCTCAATCCAAAAATACCAAATACCTTATAAAACATAAAATAACCAACTTATCCAAATTTTGGGATGGCGCCCAAGTTGGCCTAACCAACAATCTACTCTAGCAGACTTATAGAGAATCTTTCCAGGAGTAGCGTGGCGGCTTCCGAGTGTTGTCCTCGTCGACGAGCCATGTCACCTCATCGACGAGACCAAGAAGGAGGTTCGTCAATGAACACTTCACCCTTGTCAACAAAATTTAGGCCCTGAGAAATAACACTCTCAGTAAACTCTCGTCGATGAGACATGCGTCCACATCGACATGCCCAAGAAGGCTTCTCATCGACGAACACTCTGCGCTTGTCGTCAAGACCCTGTTGAGTCCCCCTTGGAATTTTCCTTTTCTCTCCTTTCTTTTATTATTTAATTACTATAATTTTTAGGGTCTCTACATTCTCCCCTCCTCATAAAATTTCATCCTTGAAATTTACTATCTCTATTGAACACCATCCTTTGATGAAAATGTGCTACTTATTTTATTATTTACCCTCACTTGTGGCGGAGGAATACCGTGGTTACATTCAAGGTTCTGGGGGATATATATATAAAAGAAAAATTCTCCCAAAACCAAAATACTACCTACTAACAGAAAATTATTACATGTACTAACTAACCTGCACAAAAGAAACTTAACATACTTATTTGCATTTTTCTAGATTACTGCTAGTCCCTACTAAATAGGTGTGGGTATTTCTGTCATATTTCTTCTTCAAGCTCTCAAGAAGCTTCTTCCACTGCATGATTCCTCCACAAGACTTTTACTAATGGATTTTTATCACTGCGCAATTCCTATTCCTTCCTGTCTAAGATCTACACTAGTATCTCCTCATAAGCCAGTGAATCTATAAGTTCTATCTCTGCATAACTGACCACGTGGGAGGTATCTGGGACGTATTTCCTTAACATGGAAGCATGAAACACATCATGCGTCTTGGATAAAATTGGTGGTAAAGCTAGCCTGTAGGCAATTGACCCCACGCTTTTAAGTATCTTGAAAGGGCCAATAAACCTAAGGCTCAGCTTTCCCTTCCTCCTAAACCTCATAGTTCCTTTCAGTGACATTATTTTCATAAATACATTATCTTCTATACAAAATTCCAATTTCCGATGGCGAGTATTAGTATAACTTTTCTGCCGACTCTGAGTTGCACTGACTCTATCTCTGATAAGTCGGACTTTATCGTATTCTTCCTGCACTAACTATAATCCCAAAACTCACTTCTCACCCATCTCATCCCAGTATAGTGGAGAACGACATCTCCTACCGTATAATGCCTCAAAAGGTGTCATGCCGATGCTGACCTGATATAGTGGGTCCAACTACCCCCAAAATCCAACATGTTAGACCTAGTGGCTAAGGTCTTTCATTCCATCCTTGTTTTGATGACAACAACCCATTAGCATTTCTTTAAGGTTACAAACAGTTTTCCTCTAGTCCATTCTAGATGCACAGGACAGTTCCATAGCAAGCATAAGAGTTAAACAAGTCTCAAACGAGTAAAGAGCAGATGACCATCAACAAAGTCCAACATATGACATATCCGAAACTTAGCCACTCAACCAAAGCGTTTATGGATCTTGCATAGCAAGCACAAGCTCTGGGTTGTGTGTGTGAGTAAGGGAGATTGATATTGTAATCCTTTATGTATGGTGCGGTTCAAAAGTAGTGAGCAAGAGATGGGAAAATTACATATGCATTTAGCTCACAATAAACTAGAACATAGGCACTAGTCTAACACATACATAACAAGTCAAGTAAATTGCACAAGATGTCTATAACCCTCAAACATATTTTATTAAACCCAAGACATCTTAAAATAAATTAAAGACCATTTCTAAAAAAAAGATGAAAACCTTCTACTTCAACATAAACCAAAGTTTGAACAAATTTAGAAGGAAAAGTAAAGGGTTCATCGACGAATAGAAGGGGTTTGTCGACGAGAACAACACATCACCTCGTCAACGTACATAGGGTACTCGTCAACGAGAACATACAGAGACCACCTAAAAAGTTCAAACCACCTTCATTGACGAATACAAAGGATTCAGAGACGAAGTCTATGCAAAGGTTTGTTGACGTACATAGGGTACACATCGGCGAGAATATACTGAGACCACCTAAAAGTTCAGAGCACCTTCATCAATGAATACAGTGGATTCGGTGACGAAGTCTATGCAATGGTTCATCGACGTACACAGGGTACTCATTGACAAAAATAAATCGAGACCTATCTAAATTTAGAACCAATGGTTCATTGACGAACACAGGGCTTAATTGACGAAGGGACTCATGGGACTCGTCGACGAAGTCATGACCTCGTTGACGAATGTCAAGCTATAGACAGCATTAAATGCACCAAAAAGGCTAGTTTTCAATTTATCTTATGTCAATAAATGTCCAACGGCTCTCCAGTGCTCAGCTCGTCCCTTTGGCCTTTAAAATAGATCTTATGCATTTATTTCAAGTAGTTAAGTATATTGGTTGTTGAGAACAATTATTGTGCATTCATACTAGCGTTTCACTTTGTGCCATCTTACCCTCTTGCTCTTGCTTTTGTTTACACTCCATTGACAAAGAGGGAATAGTGTGAGGTTTGTATTCGGATATTCAGCTCAAAGAGGAGCATTTTACATTGTATCTACTTGTTTTCAAATTCTTTATATTGGAAGGCTCTTTGTGAGCCATTATAAGGAGACTCTAGGTGAGCACTATTGTAAGAGCTCGTTGTGAGTAGCTGGTTGTATAGGCTTTTCTGCCAGGAAGGAGGATCACATAGTGGATTATAGGAATCCTTGAGTTGGTCTCAAGGCATGGATGTAGGCTTGGTGCTGAACCATGTTAACATCGTTGCGTTAAGCTTCTATTTTCTTTTCTCTCTTGTGTTGCTCAGTTATTGCTATTTGCTTTATATATATACTGTGATATAATACTCTTGTTCTTGTCAAGAAATCTTTGTTATTGTAGAAAAAGTTGTATATCTGTGAAAGATGTCTATTCACCCCCCTCTAGATGCATATTCGAACCAACAAGTGGTATCAGAGTGCCAGTCGCTAGACATTCAGAGTAATTTAAAGGCACAAAGATCAAAATGGCGGATATGTTTGCCCAAGGTCAATCCGTGGATCGTCCTCCCAAGTTCTGCCGAATTAACTATCTAGCATGGAAAGATCATATGTCAATCTTCATCCAAGCTTATAACTACCGAATGTGGAATGTCATCACCAAAGGAGACTACATTTTCAAGAATGAGGAAGACAACCGATTGGGAAACTTCCCGAGGCTGATGCAAACCTAACACAACTAAATTTCAAGACTAAAAACTTCCTTTATTGTGCTGTAAACGATAAAGAATACAATCGAATCTGTGGATGCAACACGATAAAGGAGACGTGGGAAAAGCTTCAGGTAACGTATAAAGGAACAACCAAGCTAAAGAAACCAAAAATTTATATTTTAGTTAAAGTATACGAAATGTTTAAAATGGAAGAGGGTGAGTCAATTACTGCTATGTTTACTCGCTTTACATATATTACAAATGGACTAAAAGCCCTTAGTAGAGAATATTCTATGGAAGATAATGTGCAGAAAGTCCTTGGCTCTCTATCGGAATCTTGGCACACAAAGTCCACAGCAATTGACAAGGCAAAGGACCTATCAAAGGTTACTCTCGACGAGCTAATTGGGTCACTCATGACCTATGAAATCAAAAATAAAAACGCTACGGCAGAAGCTGAGGCACCAAAGAAGGCAACCGAAATTGCCCTAAAAGCTGGAAAACAAAAGAAGCTCATGGAGGAAGAAGAAAATGATGATGATAATGAAGTTGCTCTCCTTACAAGAAGATTTAGAAATTTTTTGATGAATAAACGAGGTGGCAAACAAAGGGAGAAAGGAGAATCGAGCATAAGGAGCTACAACTGCAAAAAGATCGGGCACCGCATAGCTGACTGCCCTCTCTTCAAAAATAAAGGCAACAATCAACAAGGAGACAAAAAGAAGTTCAAAGCCATGAACGCAACCGGATGAGATGTGTTAAATGGAACCTCAACTGATGAAGAAATCGAAGAAGAAGTTGCTAACTTGTGCTTTATAGCGGACGAACAAAATGAGGTAAATTTTGATGACGAATACCTTCCATCATATGAAGAATTAGAAGAAAACTGTAGGAAGCTTTACATTGAATTGATAGCTGCCAAAAAGAAAAACAAACTTTTAGAAGAAACTCACGCAAGATGTAAGCAAAAACAAATTTGCTTATGTGACACTTTAAAAGAGGAAAATGCATCTCTTAATTTTGAAAACGAAAAACTTATCAAGGAGTGTAAAAATTACAAGGAGTCCTCTCAAAAAGAAGTTGGAAGTTTGAAAAAACATATTATGAGAATTCTTCAAGAAAATTCAAAATTAAAAAAGAAGGTTGAAGATCAAAATAATACAATTTACAAATTTACAAATGGAAAAGAGAATTTTGATAAGCTACTTGGAGTCCAAAGATTTGGAAATTTTCAAAGAAAGATTAGGGTATGGCTTATCGTTATCCGAATCAATTGAATTCGCAAATTCTTTGTGCTAAAAGAAGCTCCTTGTCAAAGAAAATCCCTGCACCTAAACCAAACCCCTTACATGCCAATAAAGTTTACTTATATTGTGAAAGAAAGGTTCATGTACGCTTTACTTGCCTCTTCAGGAGAACAGAGGAAAAGGCATGAAATACAAATAGGTGATTAAGAACACTAACCCCGTAGGACCCAAGACAATATAGGTATCAAAACAAATCACTTAGTGTTGTGTGCAGGTATGCCTAAAGACCAACTCCACAAGAAATAAATGGTTCCATGGTAGTGGCTGCTCAAGACACATGACGGGAGATGCAAGCAAATTCATCTCACTCACCTACAAGAATGAAGGATTGGTAACATTTGGAGACAATGCCAAAGGAAGAATCATTGGTAAAGGTAAAATAGGTAATTCATCCTTGGCTATGAAAATGTTGCTCTTGTAGATACACTTAAACATAACCTATTAAGTATTAGTCAGTTGTGTGATAAAGGGTTAAGCATTACATTCCAATCCACCCAATGCTTGATAAATGATTTAAATGGAAATACCATACTAGTAGGAAAACGTGAATTCAACATTTACATAATTGAGTTTGATGATATTAAAACTTGTGACGTTAGATGTTTAACTGCAACTAATGAAAATTGTTGGTTATGGCATAGAAGACTAGGTCATGCTAGCATGGATTTACTGCATAGGCTATCATCTAAGGAACAAGTAAATGGCCTATCGAAAGATAATTATGTAAGAGACAAAGTATGTTATGCATGTCAATATGGAAAACAAGTTCAATCATCTTTCAAAATCAAGAAAATGATATCCACTTCAAGACCTTTAGAATTGATCCATCTTGATTTGTTCGGACCAAATGATATTGCAAGTATTAGTAGCTTAAAGCCTATAGTCTCTCCCATACAAAGTTTTGTCATGAAGGATGAACATATGTTAGATGTGCTTAAATGAAATTCATCTTTGTTCGTAAATGCATTTTTGTGTGCTTGAGAGTATACTAGGGAGTTTAAGCCCCATTATTAAGAAAATGTTTAAAATCACCTGCCCCATGGACTCACACTATTATTGTTTTTACTTTTTGAGTCCGAAACCTTTTAGCTACCATGAGCATTATACCCTTTGCCTACTGAATCAACATTTAATATGGATTGTTCTTGGGGCATATGAACACCATGCATGACTTAGTGTTTGATTTTTAGAGCATGTGTGTTCTAGGAAATATTTTATTAGTGGAACACAAATCATTTAATGCATATTCAGTAAAATCTGTTAGGAATGAAAAATAGTATCTCCTGTTTGAACTCTCAATGAACTTTCATAATTAGCATCAGTATAAGTAGTTAAAGAATATAAGCACTTAGTCAAATTGATAGGGGGAGCATCTAAAATTAACTTTTCATCTTGTGTTGCTCACCAACATTTTAGGCTTAGACTTGTTTTTAAATTTTCTATGATTTGTGCCTAAAAGTTATATTTTTATTGAAAATTTCTAATTAAAATATACTACTTAGCCATAGCTCTTTGTTCTACCATGTGATCCTTGTTTTAAAATCACTATAATATTTTTAGGTTCTATATAGTTGGCTTTTTAGGGTATTTATTGAAATGTTTTGTGCGTATCTATATACTAGAAAAACATTGCTTGCTTAAAACTTTCATCTTAAAGTTTCTTTTTTCAGCAAGCATAGCCCCTAGTATTTATCAAATATCATAAGGGGATATATTTTTAATACCTATATATATATATATATATATATATTTACTATACTATAGTAAGAAATGCTTTTTAAATGAAACATACTTTTTGTCTTATTTGTGTGCTGAAACGCCTTCATGACTTGTGCCATTTCGTGTTAAAATCTTGTGTCATGAAATTTAATTTTTAAAAGGGTGTTACATAACTGGTTGATTGACTTTACATGAAATGTATGTGAACTTGTTAGATTATGTTTATGCTCAAACCTATTTTTTTCATTTGCCGCATGTTTTTAAATTCCAATCTTTGCGGGGTCTTACGTTGTGCTTAAATTGAAATGGTTTGTGTATATTTCTGATCTAACCTTGTTCATCATGTCATTTTAAACTATGTTGTGTGTTTAACTGCCATATATCTTTCAAATAGTTACACAATTTTTATGCCCATAAAGTAAACTAAAAAAGGGAGAGTTTGTCTAAGAAAAGTAAAAATTATTTTAAAAAGGAAGAGTTCTCTTTGCTAAGTCTGTTTTAAATACTCAAAATATTTTCTACTTAACTTAACTCTTTTTGCTGATGCCAAAAGGGGGAGAACTTTATGAGCAAAATGTTTATGACCAAAAAAGGGAATTTTCTTTGGGGCAAATATTATGGGGACAAATATATGAGCATATATTTTAAAGCAAAAGTAAATGCATAAAATTATTTGTTATATCTTCTTTCATGAATATGTTAGAGTTATTATGTTTATTTTTGCATTATGCATATTCTTAGAGGGTGCCTTTTCCGTCCATTTTGTTCTTATGTGTTTGTCATCATCAATAAGAGGGATATTGTTGGCTTTTTGAGTCCAATCTCTGTTTTGATATTGACAAACACAAGTGTCTCATGTGTGTGCCTAGTATTTTGAACATATTTACAATTCA
Source organism: Malania oleifera (assembly GCF_029873635.1). Lineage (NCBI taxonomy): Eukaryota > Viridiplantae > Streptophyta > Magnoliopsida > Santalales > Ximeniaceae > Malania > Malania oleifera. The sequence continues at coordinate 21,827,600 of NC_080418.1, forward strand.
AAATGCACACACAAAAGAGGAAGATGGAAGTCAGAAAGGACTTAAAGCTCACATCATACTAGCGTATTCCATCAAGAGAAGAGTAAAAAGAAGAAGACATGTTTCGAATTGTATTGCATTTAATTTTTATCTTTGGTCTGTAATAATGCATGCATCTACATGATATGAATTGAATACTCAGACGATCATAGACTAACCTTAGTGCACCTACACTTCATACAAAACCTTTTCACAAAATGATTAAATCTTACAAAGGTTTTAATATAACTTTAGGGTCAAATTAGGGCTTATAGAGACTTCGGTCAACCAATATTAAACTTTTGGGCTTAATTTAAAAGCTTGGTCGATTGAACTCCTTTAGTTATAATCAGCTTAGTCGGCCGAACACACCATAGGCAGAAAGTCAAATGTTTGAGTAAGTTTCGGTTGACCGACCTTTGGCGTTATAAATACCTCGGTCAACCGACCAAGCAGGAGGTCAAATCTTTGACTTGCCTCGAGCGACCGACCCAAATTTGAACTAATCTTCCACGGTCGACCAAACCTTAAAGCTGACTTTTTCTACCTGTCCCAACCAACCGAACTATGAGTTCAAAGTACCCTTGGTCCACCGAGCATACCATCTCAGCAAACCGAACCCCTTGCCGGGCGACCAAAACCACGAAACCTAAGGAAATTGCCTAGCTCAGCTGACCGACCATTGTCCATGGTTGGCTAAACTAGAAAGTTGCCTCTGGGCCATTGTGAGTGTTTGGACGACCGACTCTAAGTGTCGGGCGATCGCACCTCTCGAGTTGCCAATTTTTTACCGCATTTGACTGAGGTTAATTTTAATTAAACATCATTAATATTTTTCCAAAATGACCTCAATGTCCCCAACGATCACTTTTTTAGAAAAACTATAAATACCCCTTTCATTTGTTCGATTAGTAGCTTTGATTAATTACAAAATCCTTGCAAATTATTTTGTTAATCAAAGTTCCCCCAAACTTTTTTTAATGCAAAAATGTTTTCTTTGGGGCAAAATATTTTAAACTCTCTCACACTCTCTTTCAATATTTATTTTGAAAAATTATTTTGAAGAGAGTACATTTATTTTTAAGCATTCATATTGTTAATCCATAGCTTTTACTCTCACATATCTTTTACCTTGAAAATTACTTTTGAGAGTATTGTTTGAGTTTCTCCCAATTATTTTCTTGATAAATATTTTTTGGGAGATATTATTTATTACATAAACATTTTTTTCAAGCTTAACTACTTCCTTGTCCAAACATTTTCATTGCAAGATTTTTATTGGAGAACATGGTCATCACATTCAGATCTTTGAAAACACTTATTGCATATTTCATTTTTGAAATCAAAGATCATATGAATCTTTGTGTGCAAAAATTGTTTTTGAGAAAAACACCCTCACTCTACTGAGCATTATTTCATATTATATTAGAGAGTGTATTGAGCTTTAATGTGTACATTTACACTTGTATTTTTAGAAGCATTTTGCATGTACCAAAATGATTTTAATGTACCGGTTGGGTTCATCCCGTACATTGAACTGGGGAGTCTTAGCCCCGTAAGTGAGACCGATTTAATTCAACCCGATAAATTGAATAGGGGCGTCTTCGCCCCATAAGAGAGTCCAGTTAGGCTCAGCCTAGTAATACAACTGAGGTTTACCTCGTCCCGTAAGGAGAGGTTGTAATAGCTTCTACTCCGCCCGTTTAAGTGAGCAGGGCTAGTGGAATCCTTAGGGGGTATGACCAAGGCGGGGACGTAGGCTGGTTTGGCTAAAGCTCGTTAACAAATATCATGTGCTTCTCTCTTTCTATCTCGTTTAAATTCACGCACTTTAATTTCCGCACATGTATGCTTGTTCATTTCTCGCTATCATTACTTTTGCATACATGCCCTTTATTTAAATAAGATATGTGTCTTACGTGTATATTTACTTTAATTGCTTAATCATTTTCACATACACGCTTTGAAGATTAAATGGGACATGAAGTGGTGATTGTATGCAAGTATTTAATTTACTGAGAATGTCTTATTTGGCTTAAATTTTTGCATACGTAATTCATTGGGAATGCTTAGATTAACCCTAGGTTTTGAAATACTAGCTATGAATTGAGTTCAACCCAGGAGAAATTTTAAATACTTAATTCACCCCCCCCCCCTCTTGGGAATACACCCATTCTAACAAGTATCAACCGAGGCTCTGATACCAATTGAAGGGACTTGCGGAATAGCCCTAAGATCCAGCTGTAGTGCATGCAGATAACAACAAAATAATAATCTGATAATGCAAACCTTGATTTCGTGATTAGGATTATACCTGCAATATTTGTTTGGTTTGATCCCGAATCTACAAGTACGAAAACGAGCTCTTAAAACGACCAGGAATCTTCTATTGTATTCCTTGAACAGACATTCCTTCTGAGAGAGTGAGGTCGTAAGCGGTTGTTAGGGTTTTCTTCTCTCACAAAAACGTTTGCCTCTGTGAGAGTTCACTCTTCTTACCCTAACTGCTGAATGGAGTGTGTGTATATAGGCTACAACAGGGACCTCTGAGAAAATATGATTTGAGCTTCCTACCTAATTAAGAATTCCTAATCCGACCCGAATTTATCCTTAATTACGTTAATTATAATTCATACCACTAAAGAATTATAATTGCACTCCCTCTCATATTCAAAATTAAATTTCGAGCTCCTATTATTAAATGCTTATTTATCTCCCCATGTAAAGATTATAGATACCCATCTATTAAATTAAATTACTGACATTTTAATTCCCTGAGACCTTCCACTTAACTAGATTTGATGTGTCGGATTCAAAATCCACCTGTAGGGTTTGACACAATCAAAACTTATAAGCTTCCTCAAGGGGGTATCATCAATCCTGATACTGAGAAGTGGATTCCATCAATAATTAATGTTCACCATACACATAATGTAATCACCCTACTCACTGAGTCATAGCTCTTTGTTCTACCATGTGTTCCTTGTTTTAAAATCACTATAATATTTTTAGGATCTATATGGTTGGTTTTTCTGGGTATTTATTGAAATGCTTTGTGTGTATCTGTATACTAGAAAAACATTGCTTGCTTAAAACTTTAATGTTAAAGTTTCTTTTTTCAGAAAGCATAGCCCCCAGTATTTATCAAATATAATAAGGGGATATATTTTTAATACCTATATATATATATTTACTGTGCTATAGCAAGAAATGCTTTTTAAATGAAACATACTTTTTGTCTTGCTTGTGTGTTGAAACGCCTTCATGACTTGTGTCATTCTGTGTTAAAATCTTGTGTCATGAAATTTAATTTTTAAAAGGTGTTACATAACTGGTTGATTGACTCTACAAGAAATGTATGTGAACTTGTTAGATCATGTTTATGTTCAAACCTATTTTTTTCATTTGCCGCATGTTTTTAAATTCCAATCTTTACGGGGTCTTACGTTGTGCTTAAATTGAAATGGTTTGTGTATATTTCTGATCTGACCTTGTTCAATATGTCATTTTCTTTTGACTAGTTAAACTGTGTTGTGTGTTTAACTGCCATATATCTTTCAAACAGTTACATATATTTTATGCCCATAAAGTAAATTGAAAAAAGGGAGAGTTTGTCTAAGAAAAGTAAAAATTATTTTAAAAAGGGGGAGTTCTCTTTGTTAATTCTGTTTTAAATACTCAAAATATTTTCTACTTAACTTAGCCCTTTTTACTGATACCAAAAGGGGGAGAACTTTATAAGCAAAATGTTTATGACCAGAAAAGGAAATTTTCTTTGGGGCAAATATTATGGGGACAAATATCTTAGCGTATGCTTTAACGCAAAAGTAAATGCATAAATTTATTTGTTATGTCTTCTTTCATGAATATACTAGAGCTATTATATTTATTTTTTGCATTATGCATATTCTTAGAGGGAGTCTTTTCCGCACATTTTACTCTTATGTGTTTGTCATCATCAATAAGGGGGAGATTGTTGGCTTTTTGAGTCTGATCTCTGTTTTGATGTTGACAAACACAAGTATCTCATATGTGTGCCTAGTATTTTGAACAGGTTTACAATTAAGAATGCACACACAAAATAGGAAGATGGAAGCCAGAAAGGACTTAAAGCTCACATCATACTGGCGTATTCCATCAAGAGAAGAGACAAAAGAAGAAGACATGTTTCAAATTGTATTGCAATTAATTTTTATCTTTGGTGTGTAATAATGCATGCATTTGCATGGTATGATTGAATGCTTAAATGACCGTAGACTGACCTTAGGGCACCTACACTTCATACAAAACCTTTTCATAAAAAGATAAAATCTTATAAAGATTTTAATATAACTTTAGGGTTGAATTAGGACTTACAAAGACTTCGATCGACAAACATTAAACTTTTGGGCTTAATTAAAAAGCTCGGTCGGCCGAACCTCTCTAGTTATAATCAACTCAGTCGATCGAACACACCATAGGCCGAAAGTCAAATGTTTGACTAAGCTTCGGTCGACCGACCTTTGGCGTTATAAATGCCTCGGTTGACCAACCAAGCAAGAAGTAAAATCTTTGACTTGCCTCGGGCGATCGAACCAGATTTGCACTAATCTTCCACAGTCGATCGAACCTTAAAGCTGACTTTTTCTACCTATCCCAACCAACCGAATTATCAGTTCAAAATACCCTCGGTCGATCGAACATACCATCTCAGAAAACCAAACCCCTCGTTGGGCGGCCAAAACCACGAAACCCTAAGAAATCGCTTGGCTCAGCTGACCGAACATTGTCCATGGTCGACCGAATTGGAAATTTGCGTTAGGGCCATTGTGAGTGTTCGGGCGACTGACTCTAAGCGTCGGGCGATTGAACCTCTCAGGTTGCCAATTTTTTACTACATTTGACTGAGGTTAATTTTAATTAAACATCATTAATATTTTTCCAAAATGACCTCAGTGTCCCCAACGATCACTTTTTCATAAAAACTATAAATACCCCTTTCATTTGTTCAATTAGTAACCTTGATTAATTACAAAATCCTTTCAAATTATTTTGTTAATAAAAGTTCCCCCAAACCTTTTTTAATGCAAAAATATCTTCTTTGGAGCAAAATATTTTAAACTCTCTCACACTCTCTTTCAATCTTTCTTTTGAAAAATTCTTTTGAAGAGAGTTCATTTATTTTTAGGCATTCATATTGTTAATCTATAGCTTTTCCTCTCACATAGATTTTACCTTGAAAATTACTTTTGAGAGTGTTGCTTGAATTTCTCCCAATTATTTTTTTGACAAATATTTTTTGGGAGATATTATGTATTGCATAAATATTTTTTTTCTGAGCTTAACTCCTAGCTTCTCCAAACATTTTCAGTGCAAGATTTTTATTGGAGAACATGCTCATCACATTCAGATCTTTGAAAACGCTTATTGCATATTTCATTTTTGAAATCAAAGATCGTATGAATCTTTGTGTGCAAAAATTGTTTTTGAGAAAAACACCCTAACTCTACTAAGCATTATTTTATATCATATTAGAGAGTGCATTGAGCTTTAATGTGTACATTTATGCTTATATTTTTAGAAGCATTTTTCATGAACAAAAATGGTTTTAATGTACCGGTTGGGTTCATCCCATAAATTGAACTGGGGAGTCTCAGCCTCGTAAGTGGGATCGGTTTAGTTCAACCTGATAAATTGAATTGGGGTGTCTCCGCCCCGTAGGGAGTCTAGTTGGGCTCAGCCTGGTAATTGAGCTGGGGTTTACCTCGCCCTATAAGGAGAGGTTGTAGCTTCTGATCCACCCGTTTAAGTGAGCAGGGTTAGTGGAATCCTTGGGGGGTATGCCCAAGGCGGGGACATAGGCTGGTTTGGCTGAACCTCGATAACAAATATTGTGTTTCTCTCTCTCTCTCTCTCTCTCTATGTCGTTTAAATTCATGCACTTTAATTTCTGCGCAAGTATGCTTGTTCATTTATCGCTATCATTACTTTTGCATGCATGCCCTTTATTTAAATGAGATATGCGTCTTACGTGTATATTTATTTTCATTGCTTAATCATTTTTATACATACACGCTTTGACGATTAAATGGGATATGAAGTGGTGATTGTATGCAAGTATTTAATTTACTGAGAATGTCTTATTTGGATTAAATATTTGCATACTTGATTAATTGGGGATGCTTAGATAGACCCTAGGTTGTGAAATACTGGCTGCAAATTGAGTTCAACTTAGGAGAAATTTTTAATACCCAATTCACCCCCTCTTGGAAATACACCCATTCTAACAAGTATCAACCGAGGCTTTGATACCAATTAAAGGGACTTGCAGAATAGCCCTAAGATATGGCTGCAGTGCATATGGATAACAATAAAAAAAAATCTGGTCATGCAAACCCTAATTCCGTGATTAGGATTATAGCTGCGAGATTTGTTTGGTTTGATCCTGAATCTGTAAGTACGAAAACTAGCTCTTGAAGACGACCAGGAATCTTCTACTGTATTCCTTGAACATGCCTTGCTCCTTAGAAAGTGGGCTCGTAAGCGGCTGCTAGGATTTTCTTCTCTCACAAAAACGTCAGCCTCTGTGAGAGTTCACTCGTCTTACCCTAGCTGCTGAATGGAGCATGTGTATATATGCTACAACAGGGACCTTTGGGCAAATATGATTTGAGCTTCCCACATAATTAAGAATTCCTAATCCGACCCGAATTTATCCTTAATTACGTTAATTATAATTCATACCACTAAAGAATTATAATTGCACTCCCTATCATATTCAAAATTAAACTTTGAGCTCCTATTATTAAATGCTTATTTATCTCCCCACGTAAAGATTACAGATACCCGCCTATTAAGTTAAATTACTAACAATTTAATTAATTTAATTCTCTAAGACCTTCCACTTAACTGATTTGATGTGTCGGATTCAAAATACACCTGCAGGGTTTGACACAATCAAAACTTATAAGCTTCCTCAAGGGGGTATCATCTATCCCGATACCGAGACGTGGATTCCATCAATAATTAATGTTCATCATACACATAATGTCATCACCTAACTCACTTAGTTTTTTGACCCAGAAAGAATCTCACTCTTCTATGAGTCAAAGTAATAAACACTATATGCACTTATCCAATAATCATATCAGGATTAAGAGCATAAGCACTCATAATAATCATATGGTATTAATTATTTTATATAGTCAGTATAAAAACAATTACCCCAAGACAATCCTATTGAAACACAAAGTGTACTAGCACAAGGAGTTGGAATTGTGCCATTCCCAGTAGTTAAGACAGACATATTGAAACCTTGTGCTACACTCCTACCAATGGTGTGCCCAATTTTATTTAAAACCGTGAACAATAAACTTATATTCTATAAGAACTAATGATCTAATCTTCTGTGTATAAGTCGTACTCTACACTCTAGATCACCTACTATATAGAATAAAATACACACATGCATAATCATTAAATAAATAATGTCAGACAAACATTGCTCACAAAAATTCTCATTAAAATGGAATAACTAAAGTTATTAATAAATACTAAAACCGATTACATAAATCATGTCTTTCTGTATAAATCCATAATAGAAGGAGGGTGAGACTGGTGGTGCACTGTGTGTGCAATGACGTGAGGGTTGTTAAGAAGAATTGAACTGTCAAAGGGGTTGACTAGCTGAAGCTGTGAAGCAAGCGCAGGTGTAGTAGGGTTGTGATTAGATAGACCGACGACTATGTGCCTATGGACCTGTGTCGTGTCAAAACCTCAACTGAAATTGAATGAAAGATCAAAACTCAAAGATGCACTGATGACATGATCAAATTAGTGATGAAAGTTGGCTGGGCCTGTTGGCTTGCAATCTAGACTTCAGGCTTGGGTTGACTTGCTACCTAGTTCTGGGTGGCTGGGTGGGTTGGGCTTTATGGGTTTTGACTTTTATTTCTTTTGAATATTTGGACTTTTTAAGCGGGTTGGTGGATATCCGTCGGATAAACCCAACTCAACCCATTTAGGAAGCAGATATTTAATTCAAAACCATATCCGACTCATTTAATGAGCTGATCAATTATAAGTCAATTAAAGTAGGTCAGATTCGATTCGAATTAACGAATTTGTATCTATTTTTCTAGGTTTAACGACACAACTCGAATTGAGCTGAGTCTCACCCATCGGCTCGTAGAATCATGGGACAACTTGGCTGAGCTAAAGTCTACCACATGATTTAGATTGAGTCGAACTTCACCACATGACTTGGAATTAGCCGGAGTTTCTCCAGCGACTTGGCGAAACAACGGGTGGCTCAAATGAGCGAACGAATCCCATATGTAGTTAGGATGAGCCAGAATGCTTCTTCATCTTAGATGAGAAGATAGCTTGGATGAGGCAACGTCCACCTCAAGCGGCTCGTATTGAGCTAGAAACCGTCTAGTAGCTCGGAATGTCAGCCTATGACTCTAGTGAGCCGATCTCCCCCAAATGTAGCTCGGACTACGTTGGAGCTACAAGAAAATCAGCTCAGATGTGCTGATCAATTTCCAAACGGCTCATATTAAGCCATGAACCCCTTAGTTAGCGTGAATTGAGTCCAAAGGTCCAAAATAACAAGATGACTGAGCCTTTTTTTCTCAAATAATATATAAAATACTTTAAATTGAACCAAAGCCATCAACATAAAACAAACTCTCAATTTTTTGAACTAAACTTCTTTGATTCGAGAGTAAAGGTGAGGGACAATTGATATGACATAAAAATAAGATTGGAGAGGCAGATTAATGAAGGTGAAAATCAAGGTTTTCTTCCAGTAAGCTGAGATGAAATCTCCAAAGCAATTAACCTCCAATTATTACTATTAAACCAAGATGAAACGTCCCAAGCAATTAACCCCCAATTATTACCATTAAACCAAGATAAAACCTTTGCCATTGAAATAAATAGTGAATAAATGTCAAATTTAATACGGTCATGTCATCCCCAACTATGAAAGGGATGCCCAGAGAGAAGGAAAGTGTCTCATTCTCATCCAATCTTTCTCACCATTGCAATCTTATTCTCCTACAGTCCCTGACTTAGGCATCATTTCAATCCCTCGAAGTCCACCTTGGGTCGTCCAAGCCTCTCTTGTTCAATTCCTTGTAGGTGGTCATGGTCAAAGATTAGTCTACATAAACCAGCCAATTTTCAGCAACAACAAATTAAAATATCAAAAAATTTCCCTATAAATAAAATTCATGTGTTGGGTTCTCTTTGTCTCCTTACTTGCTTTTTCAAAAAAAAATTGAATCTCATATGTTAGGAAAGTTACATTTTAATTTCCTTAATAGTGTCTTTTAGTTTAGAATAATATTATACTTGCCTCTTTTCATTTTATAGCAATATATAATTTATCATTTTTTACTATTATTGCCTTTTAAGTTTATTTTTTTGAATGATTCAACACATGTTTTTTTTTTTTTGACATCGCCGAGCCCACGCCTACACCAGTCGTGCCCTTGATTTGGACTATTATAAGATATTATGTTTTCCTTATGTACCTTACTTCTTCAATAGCTTTTTTTGCATGGTTGTGTAATTTGAGTTCAATGAATGCTAATTTAACTAATCCAACGATGGATGCCATAGAAGGATGCACTAGCTCTCTTTATCAATTTCTTAAAGTGAATGAAGCCTTGTGTTCAAGATTGGATTACCACAAGGAATATAAGGTGAAACAACATTAAATGGAAGGAAATAAGAAATTAATTAAAGGATAATTGATGTAGATAGAAGATTATACATGGTTTAGTAAGTACTATTCATATAGGGTGTATAGGGAGCGCTATTACCTTCTCTTTGTGCAACCATACACAAACTTGGCTCCCATATGCATATTGTTGACTATCGGTTCGCTAGACCCTAAATTTAATTTAGAGAATAATCAACTTGTAATAATTGAGTGAACTAAACCATACCTAGGAAAATAATGTATTAGTGGTGAAATACAAATAAAAACTATAAATCATATTTTGGATTTGCATCCCCATCAAGGTGTTTGATTCCCCGTTCGCACTCATTGAAAAATATGAAAAGAGAAAAAACCTTGTAAAAGAAATCTTACCAATTGAATATAGACTAGCTTTTGATTTGAAAAATTTAAGGAGAAAACTACAAAAAAACAAAAAATAGTGGCCAATATTTGTGAAGAATAAATAGAAAAAAAAAATGGAGAGAAGATTAAAATACACCACAGGCATATTTGATGCAATAAATAGAAAAAAAAAAAAAAAACATAGAGAAGATTAGAATACATCACAGGCATATTTGATGCAATATTACATATTTTTTTAATTTAGATCATAGATAATAATTTACAATTAAATGCTACAAAACATAACTAAAGAAATAAATGAACAAAATTGAGTTGACACATTTGGTCAATTCATTGAGTACAAACTAATAGTTTTACGAAATTGTATAACGAAAAAGAATAGGTAAAGAGAACAAAAAATATAAATGGATATTACAAATTAAGCTTTTGCTGGCATTAGGAGATAGAAGGGCACAATAAGATTTGCAGCATAGTAAGCCAAAATTTACCAAAAAAGTAAAAATAAAAATTGGTGGGTAGTTTAGAAAAAGAAGCAAACGAAATGCTAAAAAGGAATATACAAAAAATAAAACTCTCAGAGAGAGAGAGAGAGAGAGCCACATATGTTGTATTCACAAATTTCTAGAGCACACGAACAGCCTAGAACATGAAAAGGCATATGTTAGTTGTCTTCAATATTATTTATGTACTTATTTATTTTTATAAAAATATTGATTGGTTGTTTTTTTTTTTTTTAATTCAAAATCATCAAAAATTAGGAATGGAATTCGAGGCCATAGAGAGTTCTTTATTCTACTTTTATATATGTATATAAATTTTACCTTTTTTTTTAATAACATAGGAAGTCCAGTCACCAACAAGTCCTTTTGACCCCCTAGTGCGGCACAAACCTACAGATCGGTGTCCTCCCCCTAGGTCTCGTTGATTAGGTAAAGTTTGGAATGCGAACACAGCTTTTGTACATCAGTTGGACGTTTGGCCAACCCGACCCCCGGGACACATCTTCATTACCATCCACGGTCCGCACTAGCTCACAAAGAACTCTCACCATCCACGGTCCTCGCTAGCTCATAAAGCGAACTCTTACCATCCACGGTCCCCGCTGGCTTACAGAGTAAATTCTTACCATCCACAGGTACCGCTGGTTCCATGAGTGTATATACTTGGAATTGAACCACCGATGCTCCTTCTTATGTGCTAATGCCTTTCCACTGCGCCATGCCCATGGGGGCTAGATTTTACTTATTTCTTTGTGCAATTGGGTGTACACATTTTTTTGCCACAACAACCAAATTAAAAGTTACACTTTAATCCTCTTAACCTAGGACACCTCCCCCTTTCTTTGCCTTTCACCTTAAGGCATGAACTTTAGAACAAGAGGGTTAAAGCCTACCATTGAAGTTATATTAGGGCTTTAACATTTGATCACAATGGTTAATTATATTTATGCTCTATTTAGAATTTTAAAGGATATATGTTTGCATGAAATATGCTTTAAATGGGACATTCACTAATGTTTTTTTTTTCAAATTAAGATACAAATTATGTTTATTTGCATATGTGAGCATCCTCTAATTCTATCTTATTCAATCAATAGCAAACACAATGGTTAATAAGATTCAACAACACAATTGATGCACACACCATCTACTATAGTCTCCTTTACTATCTTCCACGTTTGTCTATCTCTCCTCTCTCTTCCTTTCTCCCACCCTTAATAAACACCATTTCCACTTGATTAGTTGCATGACAAACCTAAATTAGTTGTGTCCAAAGCTTTTTCTGTGAGACCATCTAATGTTCACCTTTGGCTCATCTTTGACCTCTTGCCCTACTAGGGAAATAGAACATTCAACAACATTGAACAAAGCCTTCTTGTCATTATCAAGATAATATTTAAGTAAAGATATGGATTGAACAAATGACTCAGGAGTCCATAAGGGCTAGGACCTTACAATTCAAGTATAAATAAAAACATTGCCATGATACTAGCGTTTCACTAAACTCATTTTATGTTACTTTTTCAATATTTTATCTTCCAAGTATTTCTTTAGTTATCCAATGTAAGCATATAATTTTGTTTAGGATAACTTCGAGTATTAAATTCCTATTTTGAGTGATTGGCATCACCTTCATCTGTATTAGAAGGAAAATTTGATTCAATTTGAGCATTTTTAATTTAATTTAGGGTTGGCTTGAATTAGGCCTCAATCTGGAGACCAACTCCACATCACTATGATTTTTTTTCATTAATTATCTAATTGAGCCTTGACAATCATACAAGTCAACCACTATGATTAATTTTCTTAATGCTTTGATGGAAAGAGTATTGCTAATGTACTTTTCAAGAAAGAGCATCTCCTAAGTTAGGGAAATATGCTTAAACCCTATATCTATATAGGGGCTCGGGGGTGCTTGGAAGCACTCCTTCCAAAGGAGTGATGAGAAAACCCTAACACACACACATGTTCAAGGCTTCGGAAAGACCTAGAGAACAAAACTAAAATTTTGGAGGGAAAATTTAAGAGCTAGAAGACTGCAAGAGAGGTAGGCAACTACTCCCTCCCCTTTTCTCCATTGAGCAAGGGGATTAGTAAAGTATTTTTTTTTTCTCATCTCAACTTTGCATCTATCCATTTTTCATCACCATGCTTCATGATCACAAACAAAACATGATTTCCGTACTCTCCATGGTCACCATTTATTTCCTGTAACCATCATCATCCTTTATCTATCCTCATCCCTTTCATCCATGCAATTGTCATCGTCATCATTATTGTCAACGTTAGCACCGAAGGAGTCCATGAGTGAGCTTAATACACATGAGTGAGTACGAACTTGACCCAAAAGTTTAAGCCTATTGGGTTTTGAGCACAACCATGTATATAAACATCCATCATCCACTCAATTTTTCTAATGTGAGACAAACTTACAAGTGGAATTCTCAACAGTCAACTCTATATTGTAATTGATTTTGCCCACATACATGAAGGAAGTTCGGAGAGAAGGAAGTAACTTTTTGAAGTCTCAAACACAACTATACACACACAACAAAAGAAAAAATACAAGCGATAATAACATGTGAAAGAAAAATAATACACCACAATTAAGGTGGATTATTTTCTATTTTTATATAATAATAAACTTAGTAACATGTATTGTACCAAGGTTTTATCATGTGTTTGAAGTTTAAAGTTTAACCCTTAAATATAGATTTGTATGGTTTTAGATAATAAACAACACACATTTTGATTAAATTTTGTTCAAATTCATACAAATCAAATTCTAAGGTTGTGTTTAGGAGTATAGAGTTTAAGGCTTGGGTTTGAATTTGTGTGGATATGGACAAAATTCGGTACAACTTTGTACAAATTTTATTTGAATTCACACAAAACTTAATCTAAAGTATGAACTCCAAGCTCTTAATCATAAAGTAAAGTTTGAATTTTATACTCTCAAATGCATTCTCATTCAATGTTTGGGGGCTCAAAATGTAGACTTCATATTTAAATAAAATATGATACAATATTATATTAATTTTTATTATACAATTCTAAATTTGAGACATGAAATTTATATCATTGAATACAACTTAAAAATGTGAAGGTGAAAATAAAGAAAGAGAAAATAAAATAGAAAATGTCATTTTCCAAGGAAAAAAAATCAAGAAACTTTTAATATTGGGGTTGCAGTTTCTAAAAATGGTAGCTAGTTAGTAACTTATTATTATTATTATTATTATTTGGCAACATGTATTTCTTAATGACATGTTTGCATTTGTTATTTTTTAATTTAATATTGGGGGTTGCAACTTCTAGACACCAGGTTACGTTTGATCTTAGGGACATCATAAACATCATTGGACAAGAGATCAAATTTAAGTTTTAAATATATTTTTTATCTTTACCCAATCTCTAACGAGGTCCTAGTGTCTCCTAGGAAGACGAACTTCTTACCTGCTCTAAGTGTATAGGCAATGAACATTTATCTTTAGTTATAGAATGTGCTTGGTGGCTCCAATATCTACCACCTACGCTCTTTCTCCTAAAAGCATGCTAACTTTTGAGTTTATCGTTGCTATGAGTTCCTTGACATTGTCAAGTTATCTTGTAGCTTGGTTGAATTTTAGGTCTTCTTAGAATCTATTTGTTTGCATGGTGCTTATGTTTATTGTAGATGAAGCAAATTCCCTTTTTTTCTTCTTGTGCTCCTAGATGCCTAGTCCTTTGAAACCGTTCCCTTGCCCCTTGAAGTTATTGTGGGGTTTCTTGTGAGGAAATCTTTTCTAAGATCTTTTCACTATATAGGAATTTTGTTGCTCTACTTTGGACTCAACTAGATTTGTTTTGGAAGTTTCTTCCTTGGTCTTCTTAGCTTGGTCTTATAAATGATTTGTCTCTTTAGTCTGAATGTCTTGCAAAGTCATGTCTTTGTGCTTATATTACATGATCATCTTATTGTTATTCCAAGATGGAGGCAATTTATTGCCCGACTTCGAGACTTCCATCTATGTTGATCCTCTTTTCTTATATATCATTCACCAATATTTGGTATTTCATGATCTATCTTCTATTATGTTATAATTCAAAAATTATCTATTGCAAACTTTTTAGATTCAACATCTTCGATAATATATTTTTTTAGTAAAGCATTCCAAATCTCCTTAGCATTGTTAAGGGTGCATTAAATGTTATAGAACTAATTGGCCATGCTATTGATTACGTAGTTCTTGTTGGTCCTAATGCAAATAATATGATTCAATTTTGGGATGGTATTAAAAGGCCGTCTATTTTAATATAAAATTAATTTATGATTTTGTGACTAAATATTTAATTATATGTTTTATAATAAATGGGGAACATGACCATTAATTTATTATTTTCAAGCATGACAGTAAACTACAACCATGAAAACTAAAGAATAATTGCTCAAAATGGAAACAATAAGCCCAGAAATAAAACTACATAATTGGATTTTCAAGAACAAAAAATAAAACTTGTTGCAGTGTAAAAACCCACTTGGAAGTTAGTTCAATTAGAAGTTTTGAAAAAAGTAAGGTCTTACAGTAAAATAGGAATCAAGACCCATGTGCACAAAGTGGGCAAGGTGCCATGATCCCACATTGGATATGTACTAGGAAGACCTTGGGCTTATAAGAAGGGTTTGAGCTCCAACTAAGTGAGACATCTTTTATAGGATAAACTCCTGAGGCCAATAGACCAAAATAGACAATATCTCATCGAAGTTTGGCCCAAGACTGTTACATTTGGGGTCAAATCCTCCCTGTGAGTACTATCACGTGAGTGGATCCACCTTGGGGGTACTACCATGTGAGTGGATCTACCCTAGGGTACTATTATGTGAATGGATCCTATACATATGTGTAAGCCACTTTGACAAGGACATCGAAGATCGGACGAGAAGGCCTGTCGCGGTCTCACATCAGATTGTACTAAGGAGATCACATTGAAAATGATATCAAAAATCAGATGGGAAAGTCTGTCAAAAACTCACATCAGATATGTATTAGAGAAATCATGCCAACGAGGACGTTAGAGATTGGACGAGAGAGTCTATCACGATCCGACATTGGATGTGTACTAGGTAGATCATAAGCTTATAAGGAGGGTTTGGGCTCCAACTAAGTGAGACACCTTTTATAGGACAAACCTATGAAACTAGTGGGCCAAAACGGACAATATCTCATCGAAGTTGGGCCTAAGACCGTTACATAGGGCAAGGCAACACACATGTGTTATAAGATAGCCCCAAGGCCCATTCTCTAGCCTACTTGTAGAATATACAAGTATCAAATATATGTATAAGAAGAACTCCTCTCAAAACTAATGTGGGACTAAAGTTCCCATTCAATTTGAAGCACACTTACGTTATATCAGTGCTCCTTTGTGTCAAGATTTTTTTTTTGGTGGATACAAATGAAAATGCTATGAATAATGATTGGATAAAGGATGCACAACAAAATAAAAATGCAACAAGCAAATTAATCACAACCAATAAACAAGAAATAACAAGTACAACAATAAGATTTATGTGGTTCGGCAAAGCCTACATCCACAAAAACAATGACACAAGAATTTCATTAAGGAAATATCAAAGTACAAAATACACTTCACAAAATGATCACTCTCACTATCAATACATGCCCAAAATGACATATATAATAGTCCCTCGGAGGTTTCCCTCCAATTACCCAAACACTCCAACGTTTAAATTCAAAATTCAAAAAACTGCTCGCAGCCCAGAACTACTCGTCGACAAGAACGGTGGATTTGTCGACAAGACAAAGAAGGACACTCATCAACTAGTCTATCCACTTGTCCACGAGCCCATTTTTCTACTCTTGGTATCTCAAAAACACTGAGTTTTTCTTGCTCTCTAGATCTCCTCGTTGATAAGGATAGGGCACTCATCGACGAGTACCTGCTACAACTCTGCACCAACATCCACATGTTTTTCCTCCCTTTGTTTATAAACCTATGAAGTATAAGAGCCAAACCATAAACAATAATCTCCACCTTGGCGATTATACGCCCCTTAGGAAAATCCCTAAAAACATGTCTAACTGCTCCACCTTGAACTTGAACTGCTCGGTTGGGTTTGTCTCCCTTCTATCAATTGTATACATGGAGTAAGTCCAAGCAATGTTTGAACATCTCAAAAGTAACTGATTTCGTCAACATATTAGCTGCATTTTCAGAAGTGTGAACCTTCTCCAATACAAGGTTACCTAAAGTAATCAACTCTCGAACCTTGTGGAACCTCACATCAATATGTTTAGTTCTAAGATGGTATACCTGATTCTTCGCCAAGTAAATGGCACTCTGACTATCACAATGCAACACCACTCCATTTTGCTGTAATCCCATCTCTTTGACCAAACCGATAAGCTATAAGGCTTCCTTTGCAGTTTCGGCAACTGTCATATATTCCGCTTCAGTCGTGGACAACGCTACTAGAGATTGAACCATGAATCTCCAACATATAGGTCCTCCTACAAGGGTAAATACATAACCCGTTGTAGACCTTCTGTCATCCATATATCCTACATACTCAACATCAACAAATCCTACAACTGAAGGACAACCCTATTGTTTGCCAAACATAATGTCATATCCCAATGTACCCCGTAAGTATATGAAAATCCATTTAATGGCTTCCCAATGCTGTCTTCCTAGATTAGAGATAAACTTACTCACCATTCTCATGACATGTGCCAAATCTAGCCTCATACACACCATGACATACATTAAACTCCCCATAGCACTAGTATAGGGAACCTTTGACATGTCCTGAATATCCTCATTAGTACTTGGGTAATCTGTAGTAGACAACTTAAAATGACTCGAAAGAGGTGTACACACCGATTTTGCATCAGCCATGCTAAATCTCTCCAACACCTTATGCACATAACCGCCCTGAGATAGCAATAACCTCCCTGCAGTTCTGTCCCGACGAATCTCCATCCCAAGGATTTTCTTGGCTGAACTAAGATCTTTCATATCAAACTCTTTATGCAACATTTCCTTTAACTGATTCACCTCAGTTAAATCTTTTGCAGCTATCAGCATGTCATCGACGTACAATAACAAGAAAATAAGAGAACTATCATCAAGTTTATTCACATATATGCAACAATCATACTCACACCTTTTGTAGCCATTCTTGATCATGTAGGAATCAAATCTTTTATACAATTGTCTTGGAAACTATTTGAACCTCTAGAAAGATTTCTTTAATGTAGAAACTAAGTTTTCTTTTCCCAGTTCACTGAATCCCTCCGGCTTTACCACATCGATCTGTTCCTCCAAGTCACCGTGAAGAAACGTTGTCTTGACATTCATTTGTTCCAAATGAAGATCATAATGGGCTACTAACCCCAACACAATCATGATAGAAGTATGTTAGACCACAGGTGAAAAAATCTCATCATAGTCTATTCCCTTCTTCTGTGAGTATCCTTTTGCCACTAATCGTGCTTGAATTTCTCTTCTTTTTTTTTCTGAAATTGCATCCATTTTCCTATATACCCATTTGAACCCTATCGGTCTCTTCCCATCTGGAAGCTCCATCAAATCTCATGTTTGATTTTTATGTAGTGATTTCATCTCCTTAATCATTGCTCTCATCCACCTACCTTTCTCCTAGTCGTACATTGCCTCTTAAAATGTAGTTGGATCATTGCAACTGGTAAGAAAAACATAAGATACTAACTCTTTAAACCCATACCTTGACGAAGGCGTGATAGTGCATCTGGATCTCCGCATAGGAAGATTGTTGACTTGTTGGTTTCTCAAACTAGAGCTCCTAGCAACCATAGGACCATGATCATTGCAGTTGCCATGAGCTTCCAACTCCACCTAAAAACATGTTCATCTTTGCCACAGTTTTCTGGCTCCTATATTTGTTCATCACTAGTTTAAGTACGCTTCACCATAGCCTTCTCATCAAAGACTACATCCCTAGTGATCACCACCTTGTTTGCCACTGGCTCCCACAGCTTGTACTCCTTCACACCCTATGGATATCCAAAAAAAATGCAACAATAAGACTTCGGATTAAGCTTAGACCTCTCCTCACTAGACACGTGAACATAGGTTGGACACCCGAATACTTTCAATTCGGAGTAGTCTACTGCACTTTTCATCTATACCTCTTCTGTCACTTTACCCTCTAGTGACGCCATTGGTGATCGTTTTATCAGAAAACAAGTCATACTAACTGTCTCGGCTCAGAAATTCTTTGGTAGCCTTGCATTAAGCTTGAGACACCGAGCTCTTTCAGTCAAAGTCTCGTTCATCCTTTCAGCCACACCATTTTGTTGAGGTGTCCGGTGAACGGTAAAGTGTCTCTTAATGCCCTGCTACTCACAAAACTCCATAAACTGAGAATCAGCGTACTCGGTCCCATTATCAAACCTCAAGTATTTGATTCTCCTCCCTGTCTGGTTTTCCACTTCAGCCTTCCAAATCTTGAACTTGGCAAACGTATCAGAATTAGGCCGCATGAAGTATACCCAGACTTTTCGTGAGTAATCATCAATAAAAATCACATAATACACATCTCCACCCTTTGATGCAACTCTAATCGAGCCCCAAACATTGGAATGCACATAATCAAGAACACCTTTCGTCTTGTGAACAGTTTACTTGAATTTTGCTTTATTTTGTTTTTCAAGCAGTACACAAATTTTGCAAAAATCAAGCTAACATGATTTCAAATCCTTTAAAAGTTTTCTCTTGTGTAATTCTTTCATACCATGTTCCCCTATATGCCCAAGACGCATATGCCACAAGACGGTCTCATCAAATTCAGCATCTACAACTATAGCTCCACCTACAACTGTAGTTCCTTGCAATGTGTAGATATTCCCATCTAACTTTCGCCCTTTCATCACCATTAGATTTCCTTTTCAAACTTTCATAACTCCACCTTCGAACTTGTAATTGAAACCATTACAATCTAAAGTGTCAAGTGATATCAAACTCTTCCTTAACTCCAGTATATATCTTACATTGTTCAAGGTTTTCACAACATCATCAAAGATTTTTATCTTAACACTTCCTATGCCAATGATCTTACAAGAAACATCATTACCCGTAAGAACTAAACTTGAATTTACTAACCTATAAGTGTTGAACCACTCCTTGTTTGGAGTCATATGGTAAGAACAAGTTGAGTCAAGTATCTAAGAGTTTGTAAGGTTATCCGACCCCAATGAAACTGAAAGAACATCACCATTGCTGCAAATAGAACCTCTTTCTTGAATTACATTCGTTGATTTCGAAATCCCCTCATGCTTTTCAACATTTCCCTTCTTCCAACCCGAACACTCCGATTTAATATGCCCCTTTTTACTGCATTTACAATACCGAATTTCCTTTTTCTTCTCAGACTGATTGCGGGATTTCTAACTTGACCCACTTTTGAACTTTCCTTTGTCATGCTTATTATGACCTTTCACCACAAGCCCTTCTCCTTCATCACTTATTTTCAGCCTATGATGAAAATTCATAAATGCACTTGTTACCTATTGGTAACTAGATTTTAATAGGTATGAGTCAACGGCAAGGATTTCAACAACATCAAAGCTTTTTCTTCTTCATCAAACTTAACATCAACTCTCATCAAATCACTTATGATTTGATTGAAGGCACTGATATGTTGATCTAAGTTTGATCCTTCAACCATCTTAAGCCAATAAAGACGCTACTTAAGAAAAAGTTTATTATTGAGTGATTTAAACATGTATTGGCTTTCTAACTTTTGCCATATAGCCGTTGGAGAATCCTCCTCCATCACACGATAGAACACTTTGTCGGCCAAACACAAGCGTATTGTAGAAGCAGCCTTTTTTTTCAAATCTCCTCATGTTGCCTCATTCATTCCATCCGGCTGAATATCAAATAAAGTCTTAGTCATTCCTTATTGCACAAGAATATCCTTGACTCTCTTATGCCATAAACCAAAATTTTTGATTCCATCGAATTTGACAATGTCAAGTCTTGCAGAAGATGATCCCGATGCCATAACAACAATCGCTTTGATACCAATTTGTTGTGAATAATGATCGGATAAAGGATGCACAACAGAATAAAAACACAACAGGAAAATCAATTATAACCAGTAAACAAGAAATAACAAGCACAACAACAAGATTTACGTGGTTTGGTAAAGCCTACATTCATGAAAGCAATAGCATAATAATTTCACTAAGGAAATATCAAAGTACACAATACACTTCACAAAATGATCACTCTCATTGTCAAAAGACGCCCAGAATGACATATATAAAGTCCCTCAGAGGTTTCCCTCCAATTACCCAACCACCCCAACAGTTAAATTCAAAATTCAAAAAACTACTCGCAGCCTAGAACTACTTGTCGATGAGAACATGGGATTCATCGACGAGACAAAAAAGGACACTCGTCAACTAGTCTGTCCACTCGTCGACGAGCCCATTTTTCTGCTCTCGGTATCTTAGAAACTCTGAGTTTTTCTTACTCTCTAAATCTCCTCGTCGACGAGGACAAGGCACTCGTCAACGAGTACCTGCTGCTGCTCTAACCAACATTCACATGTTTTTCCTTCCTTTGTTTATAAACCCATGAAGTATAAGAATCATACCATAAACAATAGAAAAAAATATATATATTTTTTTTAAATGAAAGAAAAATAAACATTGGAACGTACAAAAATTGAGATTCTAAAGAATATTTAACTAGTCTACTAGTTTTCACATTAATGTTGTGTACATTTTAATACTCACTCTATCTCTATCCTTATTGCATAACCACTAGTTCAAAATGCAATGAGCCAAACAAATCCAATAATTTCCATCTAGTTTCACTAGTGAAACTTTCAAGAGAACTTGAGTAACCACTACTTTTAGTAATGCACAAAAGGAAAAAGGGGGAAAATTTTGTATAGGAAATGTATGGTTGGTTCAATATTGTTGAAGAAGCATTCTTTTTTTTTTGGGTATGTCCCGGGTGTCCACTACCATCAACGATGTCCGTTTTACGGTCCGTCGCACCGGCCTGTGACTAATCCCACGCCCTGTAGTATGGCCCCACACACCACAGAGGGGTAAATTCAGGTGCCCAGCCGCAGGAATCGAACCCGTGGTGGGAAGATCACTGACCTCGTGAAAGGCAACCCCTGGAGTCCGCCCTGCCAACTGAGCACAGCCTTGGGGGCGTTGAAGAAGCATTCTTCCTTGATGTTGAGGGTTGCTCAACAAGCCAATACTTGCATTCTCCAAAGAATGACAACACAGTTTAGCAACAACACTAAAGGAGTTTTGCATGAATGTCATCATCCCCTCTTCCTAACCTTGAAAATAAACAATCTATCCTTAAGATCTCCTACTATTTGAACCATACGTCGTCTCAAACTCTCTTAGTTTAGTAGCATCAATTTTTTAAGTACACAATCAGGGAATCTTAACATTAGTAATCCTAAGGCAAACTTAATTTGAAGGAAAATCTTGTCAATTTTGGTGACACTTAGGAAATTGTTTTTCAAAAACACAATTTCGATCTTATTATATATTCTATTTATATTCTAAAGTGATTAAAAAACATTCAAAAAATGAAAGCTCGAAAAGGGATCAAATCCAATGAAAATATATTTAAACTCTACATATTGTTGTAACAAATAAAATATTGCTCCATGTGCAATGTGCACGCCTTAAACTAGGTTTTTAAAAAGAATCAAAAAAATGTAAATTTTTTTTTCTATTTTAGTGGACCCTTTTAGCGAGATTCACACCAATAATGATGCACAACATTTAATAATAATTGATGGTGAAGCTCACTTTATTGGCCAGACAAATACCAACATTTATTACATTTAGACAAAATTTTAAAAAATCTTTATTATATTTTATATGCATCCATGCCTCAAATTTAATCTCATAGTTAAAGTATTTATTGCAACCAAGTCAAAATTGAGAGGAGATTGGAGCAATTTAATCTTTTTGTTTTTGTAGTAATATATTTTTACCTAGGCAAAAAAGTGGGGGCCGGGTTGGGCTGGGCCTAAGCAAGATATTAGGAATGCCCTGCAGAGCAAACTCTTGGCCCAAAAAGAAACCGGGCCAGCTTTTGACAAAGGGACTGATCAGGCCCAAGAAGGCCGGAAAAACATGCAAAAAACCTGCAAATGAAACAAACAAATGTGTTTTTCATCTAACTGGGCCAAGTCCATAATGGACCCGAGGCCCAGATTCCTTGGAGGTAATGAGCAGTGTTACTTTTCATGTACTGTAGCTAGTTGTATGATTTATTATATGATATTGCATAAATTATAAAATATTAAATAATTGAAATAAAAAATTAGAGGGTTTATTGAGTAAGTTTTAGTAATTAATTTTAATAAATATGTATAAATAAACAATGGAAATATTAGAATAAAAAAGCAATAAACGATTAAAATAGGCAAGCGATGAGGTGGGAAAGATAAGGGTCTTTCTAGTTTTTCAAAAATTATAAAAATGCGAGCTTATCAGTTTTTTAATACTTTATTAAAGAGATAGACAACAAAAGGGTTTTTTAGTTGTGAAAAATTTTTGTGGCTCATTTTTGTAACTATTCGAAAAATTATAGATGAAAAACAAAACTCTTTTCCACAAATAATTAGTATCAAACTTTTTATTGTTTTAGTTTTTTTAGTACTAATATTGAGAAAAATAAGATAATTTTTTTGTAAATATTTGAAAAATAAAAACATATATTTTTCACAACCAAACAAAACCTAAGTTTGGAGGGAAGAAGTATTTTTTTTAAGTATCAAACACAACTA
Source organism: Malania oleifera (assembly GCF_029873635.1). NCBI lineage: Eukaryota > Viridiplantae > Streptophyta > Magnoliopsida > Santalales > Ximeniaceae > Malania > Malania oleifera. Next base: position 21,851,016 of record NC_080418.1, read on the forward strand.
TATGCACAACATATATATATATATATATATATATATATATATATATATATATATATATATATATATACACCAGTGATTATAAAATGTAAAAGAAAAATAATACACAACGATTAAGGTGAATTATTTTTTATAAAGTTTGAAAAAATTTCTATACTCCCAAATATATCCTCTTCAATGTTTGAAAGCTAAAAAAATAGATACAATATTTAACTAAAATACAATGAAGCTTTTATTAATTTTATTTAAATTTATACAAGTCTGAAATTGAGACATGAAATTTGTATCACTAAACCCAACTTGAAGTATTGTGAAGGTGAAAATAAAGAAAGAGAAAATAAAATAGAAAAATGTAATTTTCCATGAAAAAACAAAGACCCTTTTATTATTAATTAGGGGTAGCAATTTTTTATTAGAATAGCTAGTTAGGCAATAGTTTGTAAGTTTAATATAAACATGATTTAATTATTGGATCTTCAAAACTCATAATTTTATACAAAAAACTTATAACTTGATCCATACTTCCTAGTGAATATCCTTGGACTGTATTTCTATCTCACAATCTTACGTTTTCTTGTTTTTTTTTTTTTTAATTTGATGGAAAAGTAGCACAAGCTTCCTAGGATGAGATAGGACCAACCCCAACCACCTTTATATACTAATCACTTCCATCAAGTGATTAATTAACATTCATAACTTATCATAATTATAACTTCTCAAATTCCGAGAAGTCATTAGAAATCATTATTGTAAATAGACTCTTCATATTTGGAAAACCAATATTATTATAACATTATTATATTTAAAAACCTTTCGTATCATATAAATAAATATAATCATAATTTAAAACCTTTCATATTACTTAAAATAAATATAATCATAATTTTATTTGAAACAATTTATTTATGTCTTACATAATCATCTTCGAAGTTAGGACTACATTGCTAGCTTCAAAATGTGAGAGTGTCCATACCTCTTCCAAGACACTTCTTCTTAAATAAAATTTTTTTCATTAATGTTTTATCATTTTATTATTTAAGTAAGAAATAAAATTATCATTTAATATATAAAAATAAATATAGGGTTTTAGTTATAATTTTTAGAGTGTCAATCGTATTTTTTTTAAATAATTAAATTATTTAAAATTATTATTATTATTATTATTATTATTATTATTATTATTATTATACAAAGCACATAGTGGTGACCCTTGTAACAACGACAACCTAAATCTATGCATCTTATTTGTCTTTCCCTTTACAAGCTTTTTGTAAGTCAGATTCTACATTTTCACATTGAGAGGTGAGACAAATGACAATAAACCTAGGCCTTACCCTGCCGTGATCCAAATGAATAAGTAATATATGAGAATGATTACACAATTTATGTACCATATCTTGAATACATATTTTTAAATTTTATTGAAGGGTGATTGGTCAAAACATGACATTTGGGATCAAGAATAATCAGTGAAAAAGTTTTTGGGCTATCCTAAAAAAAATAAAGGATTGCATATTAATTTGAGAAGATAAAGGGATGTGTAACTCTCACATAAGAGCTAGGAAGTGCTCCTTGTGGTATTTGTGGGATTTTTAGAAGCAATTTATTGGTTTATTAGAGGGAGTAGATTTTTCGATAAATCATTGGTATAGAGAAGGGAACAAAGTGGCAGATGCCTTGACTCGACAAGGCGTTATGGGGAGGAATAATTTGTTTATAAATAGTAGTCAACTCCTTAGAGTTAGCAATGGTTTGTATAAATTGGAGAAGATGGGTACGACTTATATGAGGTATGTTTAGTTGATTTCCTATTGGTTTTAATTTATACTTTATGTTGTTTATCTTTTGTTTGTTTTGTTGCATGAGATTTATTTTGTAAGTCCTGTTTTGTTTTGTTTTATTTAGACTTGTAACTCTATTTTTGGCTGGATGTTGGTGTTGTTCTTTGAGAGACCTTTAATATTTTGTCTTTTGTTATCTCTCATTGCTTGTCTTGTAACCACTGTATTCCTCTACCAAAAGTGAGCGGTTATTAATAAATAAATGGAGGTGTCATCCTTCTTTAAAAAAAAATAAAAAATCCCACATACTGACAATAATCCCCTATTCAATAAGGATGAGATTGAGGCATAATTCAAGTGGGGACAACTATAAAAAGAAGAGGGTGGAACAAGGTAAGAAGGGGCTCATTTTAAGAACCATAATCATAATTTTATATATTTTTTTTCGAAGGTCTCCCAAACTCCATTTTCTCCTTGATTGTAGGTATCAAGATTTGTGGATGCAAAGATAACTTTTGATTTTTGATATCAATAGTTTGTTGTGCTGGAGAGGGGAAGTTTGCTTCCCACATGGCAATCCTAGTATTTTGGGGGAGGGGGGGCGGGTGGGAAAGAAAGGAAGAAGTGGGAAGAGGACACCATGATCAACCTATCAAAACCAAGAATGACTTGGTCCAAGGCTTGATGAGGCAAAAAAAAATAAAGACAAAGTGAGCAACACCTTAGGACTGTAGAGATGCTCAAGGCGCAATTCACGATTTAAATGTGTTGGAAGTCCCAACCCGAAGTATATAGTCTAGAGGGGGGTGAATAGACTCCTTTTTGCGGAATACGTATTTTTCTACAAAATAAAAATTCTTGGCAAAATACAAGAAATTATATCGCAATATAAATATAAATCATGCACAAGATATAAAAATAAAGAGTATAATGGAGAAAAAGAACAACAGCGGTATTTTTACGTGATTTGGCACCAAGCCTACGTCCATGCCTTAACACCAAGTCGAGGATTCTACAATCCACTATAATCGCTCCTTCCACAGCGGAGCAAGCCTTACAAACTTGGGAACAAATTCCTACCACTCACAAAGAGCCTTTATCGATTCGGTTCACAAAGAACCTTACAACTTGGTTCACAAAGAACCTTTCGCAAGAAGATGGAAGATTACAAAGAATGCTCCTTACAATGAGCAAATATAATTTACAACTCAAACCTCACACTATTCTCTCAAGAATTGAATCAAACACAATAAGTGAGTAAGAGAGAATGAGCACATGTAATGAAGAACTAATATGCAATGTGCTAGGTTTTGTATAAAATGATGTTTTTTACTAACAATGATCAAAGACCTTCAAAACCTTGTTAATACAAGTCTAATTGCTTGTATTTATAGCCCAAGAACCTTAGGAACCGTTAACTAGCTGTTGGGGGGGAAAAAATTATTTTATTTGGCAAACTAGCCATTTTCCGCCCGTTGGAGCTCTTCTACCCATAATTTGTCGACGAAATCTGAATTTCGTCGACGAGATACCTGAATCAGAAAAAGTCACCAAAATAAAAGTTGTGGAATTTTGTTTTAACTTTCCAGGGACACTAAGATCATCCCATTTGGACTTTTTATAAAAAAGTTATGCCCAAAATACCGTAAGGTGTTCAGGACTCAAAACTGCACTACGGCAGTGACGATTACTTTGTTTTTCCTTGTCAAAAAGTGTTTTAATGACTCAAATCATTCTTGGACAAAATTATATGAAATATATTAAGTCTAATAAAGATTAAAATTTGTACAAATGAGTTTCCTTTTGAATATAAGATATTTTAATTAATAAAACACGTTTGAAAACTCATTTTGATATCTTATATGCTTAGTATGTCCTTTTGTAAATATACTCGACTTTCTTTGAACCTTTAGGACATTAAGCTTGTTTTAACACAATCGGGACTAAGTATAAAAATGTTCTTAAAACTAGGATGTTAAAAACTTGTCCCTTTGAAAACATATTTGAGTTTTAGGATTCATTTGACAAACTCTTATTTTAACTTACAAAGCTATGAAAGGTGAGTTTGTGTTTATGTCTTTAGTGCAATCCTATAAACTCATGTGTCCTAGTATGCGTGTGCTTTGCTCAACTCTTACTCAGAAATCATGCAAGAAACACACTCGCAAGAGTTACAAAACATACTATCTCACACAACTCTTATTACAAATAATTCTACAATTAAGTTTTCTTTGGTTGTGCTTGGGTCATTCCATGTACGTGTCCATTTAATCTTTCCTTCTTGACGTCTACTCGGTCCGATCTTTGCCTTTGATCCAATAATTCATGTACGAGTACCTGTACTAAACATGATTTGCAAAGATAGGAAAACACTAGGAACAACATATAGGTTAATATCATCAAAACACATTAAACAATGATGGTGTAGCCACTAAGGCTAACAAAACGAATATCTAAAAGATTTATCTAAATGACATTTGGGAAACATATGATTCATTTAAATCCTTGTTTGTACAAGATTGTACCTTACTTGAAACTACATTAAACTATCATTTGAAGAAACTAGATAACCAAATTTTCACTCAATGAAAAATACCATTACAAAATTGATATCAACATGATACAGGTAAGTGCAAAAAAAATATTTATATTCGAGCATAACTTCTTTTATCCAAGTACATGTTTCTTTCTTCATTTCCAAAATTCTTGAAGTAAATGCTTTTGTAGATGAACTTTGAGAGCCTTGTGTCCACTTGATATTTTCTTAGCATGTTAGTTTTATTTGAGCAAATAGATCTACGTTGAGAATTCTACTTATAAGTTTTCCCACATTAGAAAAATAGAATAGAAGATGATGAGTGCTTGTATACATGGTTGAGCTCAAGATTCAGTAGGTTTAAACTTTTAAGTCAAGTTGATGCTCATTCATGTATATCAAACTCACCCATAAGGACTCCCTTAATCCTAACAAGTGGATCAGAGTTGATGGATTTGTAACTTTGGGTGAATGAAATTGTAACGTTGTGGTGTGGAACTAATTCTCTTAGCGTGCTAATAGTTAAAGGATAAAGTGTGTGACTGAAACCAATAAGGATCATCCAAGCTCAGTAAATGAATCCAAATAGGGTTAGGATGTGGGAGGTTGGGTTGATTTGGAGATACGTGGAATGCAATGCGAGACACGTAAAGTACAAGGGTTAGACCCATTTGAGCAACTGTGTTGGAGAATTAGAGTTGCTTTTATGATGGAGAAAATTTTCGCTTAAAGGGGATAGTTTGAATCGGGCATGAGTATTTATGTCTGTGTTCTTGTGAATGTAGACATGTGAAAGATTAACGATGATGAGTGGGCTCTCATGGTTTCACGCCCTTGCCCATGATTGAGTAATGACTCTTAGTTAATTGCATGACATTGAGTGATCAAGAATGACTTCCTTTGAAGAAGGAATGGTTGAAATTCACAAGTGAATGGAGAATGAGTGCTTATATACATGGTTGGGCTCAATGCCTAACATGCTTAGACTTTTAGATCAAATTGGTGCTCTTTATGTACATCAAGCAACCATGCGAGTACTCCCCCAATGTTAGTAATCTCACTATTGCAAGAGTCTACTATGAGATCTAAGTCACAAAATAGTAATGCTTAGGGTAAATAATTATTTATGCTAGATTTAGAAGCACTATGGTTGAATTTAATTAAATTATAACTTCAATTATAAATGTTTGCTAGTTTTAATTACATGAAGTACTAGGAAGGTCTCGTAAGATGATGAATTTTCATTGCTAAAGTGGATAGCATAGAGTAAATTTAAGAACTCGAACGCATCTAAGTTAGAAGACAGTTGAATTTTTTATACATAAATAGATACACTAAGAAGAGGATTTATAAAAAGCACTGTTGTCAAATTGTTGTTTCACTTAGAGGATTCTTAACATCAAATTCTAAGATACTATAAAGTTGAACGATTTTTAGGATTTTTAAATGTACTTATGCTGTGTTTGGGTACATGAATTTCATAACTTAGATTAGAATAGATTTGAACAAATTTCAATAGAATTTTGTATTACATTTTACTCTTATCCAATGCAACTCTAAATCCAAATATTATCCAAACATAGGGTTATAGTACTTGTAAAACGTCAAAATTAAGTTTTAGACATTCAACTTAGTTTTTTTTTTTTTACAAAGGAAGAGAAAAACCTTATTTTGTAATTTTCTTATCTTTAATTTGTTTTTCTTATTATATTATTAAATTTTGGAGAAAATACATTAAAAATAACAAATACAAACAATTCACTGATAAATACATGTTACTAAAACAATACCTTAATGATATTGTGAGAATGCACTTTTATCTTTGAACAACTTATGGGTTGAAAAATACTAAGTAGAAGACTTAGCTCTAAAGGGGTTTTAGAATGTGGTTGTGAAGATTTAATTCTAAAGGACAACATAATGAGGTACAAATTATAAAAGCCTAATAGGCTTGTTAAAAGAATGAATAAAAACAAAAAGACAAATAGGTCCACTTAGCTTGTTCCTCCGAAATCTCGTCTCATTTCTTCCCTAACTTGACGAACTATTCCTCGTAACAGTCGAGAGGTGGCAATCTCGTCCTCGTTGGAAGCTTCCATTTCGCTTCCTCCTCCTTCATCCACGCCTTTGCCTCTAGGATTCATTCCTGAATATAAATATATATAACAAAAGTCATTTAGAATCTCCACGTCTTAATATATCTTACATAATCACAAAACATGAAACCAATTTAATATTCAAATCCTCTTTTAAATATCTGACATCAAATATCCACAGTCATCTTAACTTTCAAATTCAAATTCCAAATTTTAGTTCCTCCGCTTGGAAAAATCACCGTCGATGGATTTACTGTAGAGACCCGAAGAATAAAGTATTTAAATAATAAAAGAGGGAGAAAAGGAAAATTTTAAAGGGGGTCACAGTAGGATCTCATTGACGAACGCAAAGAGTTCGTCGTCGAAGCGGCTTATTGGGATCATCGACGGGAACATGTGTCTCGTCGACGAGAAATTACTGAGAGGGGTAATTTCAGGGTCTGAAATTCGTCGATGAAGGTTATGAGTTCGTCGATGAACTCCCTTCTTGGCCTCATCGACAAAATGACGTGTCTCGTCAACGAAGCCAGTTGTATAAATGGCTCAAATTCTAATTTCAGCAAGCAAATTCACACGCAATTCCTCTTTTCTCTCTCTACTTCGTCCTCCACCCCTTCACTCTTGGGTTTTTGGCTGGTTCTTCGTTGGTTCAACAATCTGAAGCTGCCACGTCACTCCTGGGAAGATTCTTTTCACATCTGTTGGAGTGATTTGTAGGTTAGACCAACTTAGGAACCATCCCAAAATTTGGGTAAGTTAGTTAATTTCAGTTTTATTAGGTTTTTGGTGTTTTTGGACTGAGGAGAATATGTTAGGGAAGATAATACTAAAGTTTTGTTGGAAAGATATCAATTTCAGAGTTTTGAGCTGGGGACCACACAGGTGTAATTTTGGAGTAATTTGTAGGTTTTTCCAAAAGTCAGGTAAGGGGATAAATTAAGTTAGAAATTTCATGAAATTATTTATTATTATTCAGCTTTTATTTTCAAGGTAATTATATATGTTATAGAACTGAATTTGAAAATACTACTGTTAACAGGAAAACAATTTTAACACAGTTCAACATGAATTAAGACTTTGTGTAAATTTTACGAATGGACTAATATTCACTTTTGTGTGGCATGAGGATGAACTTCTATGATTTTATGTAATATTAGAATATTATGTTTTCGAAATAAGCATGTTATTACTGTTTTTTAGGGAAATATTAAAAATGGTACAAGGATTACAAACTATGAGTTTTATATGATATGTCGGCGTAAGGGCCGTGGTTTTATATGATATGTCAGCATAAAGGCCGTGATTTTATATGATATATTGGCGTAAGGGTTGTGATTTTTATATGACATGCTATGCCGGCGTAAGGGTCGTGATTTACAAGATACAAAATGCCGGCGTAAGAGTCGTGAATTTTATATGATATGTTATGCAAAATTTTATGAAAATACTATCATGACAGATATTATTATGAAACAGCCATGTATCATTATTTGGATATATACTATATGTTAGCAGAACTCGAATGACTTGGTTTAGGCTTTCATGAAGCATGGTACCGTAACTATATGATCACGATTATGTATTTGTTAGTGCTACCACATGTCGTAAGGGATAGTGGGAGATCGGCAGTCGATGTGGTTTATGGTAGTGCAGGCGTCCCTTTGTCATCCAAACCAGGAGGGGCAGACCCATTGTACTTACAGACTTATGTTGATCTAGTGTGGTCGGCCAACTATTGATAGGTCCCGCTTTCGAGCCGCACTACCTAGTCACGTGGGGGTAAGACATGACATCGGCCAACTATCCATCCAGGGTGTTATTTCATTTACAGATATATGAGATGATTTTTATGTATAGAAATTCAGTATGTTATACCATGTTATGATAAATCATGTTTTCCCCAGATATGATACAGACAGTTTTACCACATATGATTTATATACTGTTATATGTATAACACAAAAATACTCATGTTGCCACACATTGATATTAGTTTATTTCCCTTACTGAGAGGTGTCTCACCCCAACTATACATAAACATTTCAGGAAATCCAGGTAGAGGAGCAAATAGAGCTCTACGACAGTAGAGTCCGACTGAGCTACCTTGTAAGAAGGGTGAGTTGATGAGTTAGGGTTAGATTTATTTTTGGGAAGTGACCCTAGGCTACTTTTGGTCTTTTGTGGATGATTGTATATATATAACAGTTTTAGTAGGACTCTGATATTGTGGTTGGTTGTATGGTATGTTGTAATTTATGTTTCCAGCTGCTTAGGTATCTGAGTTGTATTTTGGGTATATCCTTGGTATCCATGGGTCTAGGTTGATTATGTTATTCAGCGGTACAAGATTATTATATTAAATGTTATTATGAAAGAAAAAAAGTATTAAATTGGTAAATTAGGTAGGTCATTACATTTATCGTGCTTTTCTTAAACCGTCGACCGATTCATAAAAATCACAGAAGTTCGCCAAAGGATTTCTACCTCCAAGTTACGAAACAAACTTAAACTCTTGTCAACACCCTAATCTACCCATTCCTACACTTATTCAACTCAAACCTATACTCTGGTATTGATCCTTCTAAAGTCCGCAATACTGTTATGCTCTGATACCAACTGTAACACCTCAGACCCGACATGTGGGGCCTAGAGTGTTATGAGACAAAATCGCATCTTTGATACCATTCATGCAACAGAAATAATAAAATAACCTCGAATATAATTTCAAAATTCTATATTTGCACATGCAGATTCATAATAATTACAATCTCATTCTTTTTTAATACAAAACCTGAATAAAATATATTAAACATAAAAAAAACTAAAAACATATCACCTGGATAACTTGAAAATATTAAATCATCGACAGGGTGAGACACCTCTTAATAAGGAAGAAATAATTTATAACAGTGTGTGGCTGAAGCGTTTTATAAATAATTAAAATATCCATACAACCGCATTCATAATCCACTAGCAGCCAAAATAACACACTCATAATCACACCATGGTCAATGTCTGTGTCATCCAATCACATGCCCACATACATAATTATTTTACTGATAATTCTCGAGAATATGGAAGTCTACCCGCCCATACAAGTAGATTCCCTCTGCTCCAGTGCTAACATCAGGGCACTCACCTTTCTTAACAAGCCCTCGAGTTATGTATCCAAGTAAAGTCACCGAGAATAGGGAAGGTCACCCGCCCATACAAGTAACTTCCCTTTACACTGGTATCCATAAGTAATTACCAAAGTACTCGCCTTCCTTAGCAAACCCTCGGGTAGAGTAATCTACTTTACCATAATACATAGTTAGAGTTATTCACAACCATTGCCAATCCTTTCACAAAGTTCCACACAAGATAATCCACACAAAATGTAATCGTCCACACAGGACTGGTCCATATAGGACTGTCAGTTATACAACATATATGTCTACACATGACTGGTCCACACAAAACTGTCAATTATACAACATACATGTCAATATAGGACTAGTCCACACAGGACTAACCAATCACACAGATTACATGGTCCACAGAGGACAAATCAAACCATATAGATTATAGCACGGTAAACACAAGACAAACCAATCACACATCATACATGTCCACACAGGACTGGTCCACACAAGACACAACACAAACCACCCTGTTCATGGTAACTAGGTAAGCAACCTCCTTATACCACTGCCAATGTTTACCTCCTAATATAGACGCCCATATAACGACCTCCTCATACCATTGCCAACGTTATATGACGGATATACCAAGTACAATATAATGACCTCCTCATACCACTGCCAACATTATATCATAATTTACATGAACCACAATACAAATCAATAACAACCTGACCATTCAATCACATTCACACAATTACCACAGTATACACAACATCAGTATCCACAATCAACCAGTATAATCAACCAGACAGAAATCACAGTCAAACAATATTCGTAGTCTCAATGATTCATCATTCCACAATGCTCACAGTCATTTAATTAACAAGAATGGTTTCAACCACACGATTTTTCCCGATATAATATATATATATAATTAGTATTTTCAATACCAGTATGATTTAGAAAAATTATACCTGAATATGTAGAAATTATATCCAAAATAAGTCGTTTCAAAATTATTAAAAAGCTATTATAAAATATTTTCTCTTACTTGCTCCTTAAGATTCGGCCTAATATTAACAAAACGAGACCTTGTATTTCAAAAATTCCAAATTCCTCAAATCTCAGAAAAATACCCATATAATACTTCCTAGGCTCCAAATACCTGAAAATAATAATAAAATCTTAAATTATCTCACTTACCCTAGTTTTGGGATGTTTCCCAAACTTCTCAAATTGAAAATCCACTTCGCCTATATTGCAAAGAATCTTCTCAAGAGTTTCGTGGTAGCTTCTGATCGTCGAACCGAACTAAATCTGGTTTGGAATCGAAGAGAGAAGGTAGATGAGCCATGGTTTAGAGAGAGAAAGTGAAGAAAATGAAATTTCCTCCACTGAAAACTGATTTCTCCCTATTTATAAGCAACTAGTCTCGTGGCCTCGTTGACGAGCTCGAGAACACCACTCGTGGACGAGACCAAGAGCTCGTCGGCGAACTTCAGGTATTCAAAACTCTCTCTCGGTAAACCCTCATTGACGAGACAAGCATACTTGGCGATGAGGCACAGAAGGTTACTCGTTGACAAGAAAATCTAGCCTGTCGACAAGCGCCTGCCAATTACCCCTTAAAATTTCTTTTCCCCCTTTCTTCTATTTTCATTTTTTCCATATTATCCTTATCATTTTAAATAGTTTAAATTTCCCAAGTCGTTACTTGATGGTTCCTATGGTCATTCTAAGGTATCTTGAGCTAACCCAAAAAATCTGGCGTCGGTCAACCGAAGATGAACCCTAAGGTCAATCTATGGTTTAGAGTATAAAAACATATCATGTAAATGCATGCAATATTACAGACCAAAATAATAAAAATTAATGCAATACAATTAAACTCAAATGTCTTCTTCTTCTCCTCTGCTCTTTGATATCATGGAATACACCGATTTTAAGCTTTTAAGTCTTGTCTTGGCTTCTATGTTCTCTTAATCTTATGCATGACGTGAATTATACATGTTCAACACTTAAACACGCATAAGAAATACTTGTGTTTGTCAGCATCAAAATAGAGATTGGACTCAAAAAGTCAACATGACCTTTCCCTTAATGTGTCTTATGTTGTAAAATAAGACAATTACAATTCATCATTATACAAATAATTTTACTGTTAACATAAAATAAATAACAAACTAATTTTTTTTTTTTTGCAAATTCATAAGAAGGAACATGTAAGAATAGCTATTCCCAATTTTATAATGGGAATAATTTTATTAAATTCACATAAATCCATGTTCTTAAGTAGTATTTCCATTTTTTTATTTTATTTTATTTAAAAATAGAAACAAAATACTATTTTTATGAAAAACAACTCTTTTGGTCTACCAAAAATTCATTTCACTTTGAATTTCAGTGGGTGCGCTCCTACTCACCTTCTTGGAGTTTTTTTCCCGTTTTATCTTTATTTTAAAATAATATATTAAATAATACCCTATTTGGGAAAATATTTTCCAAAATAACTCTAACATAATCTCGCTGCTTGGTCTAGTGAGATTTAAACAAATCTCGCTAAACCAAGCAGCGAGATTTAAAGGGTTAGGATAGTTGGGACGATGACATGTGGCAAGCAAATCTCGTTGGACCATCTAACGAGATTTGCCTGAAAATAGTACGACGCCCCTTACCCCCCTAACCATGTTGTCTCCCACCTCTTCGGCTACTTCTCCTTCCTCATCTTCGATCACTCCACTTCCACCCTAGCGGATTCTTTTATGAAAATAACAAGCACGGTGGTTGGGGGTTCTCTACATCCACAAAGTTTCTACAGAATCCTCCATTGTCGTCTCTCTCTGTTCGTCCTGCAGGGGAACATTAATCTTCTTTTGGGTTTCAATCATCAGAGGTTGTTTCCAAGAAGATTAAGCTCACATCCTTTATTAATCCTCAAGTTAATTCCTCTGCATTCCCTCTCTCTGTTTTGCTGCTTCAATTTAATTTGTGTTCAAACCAGCATTGATCTTCTACTTTCTTTTCTTTCTCTATCCCATTTCCCTTTTCGTACATCTACGTTTCTTGTTTCCTGCATGCATGGAATTTAGGAAAATATAGATTTCATCCATTATTGGGGCTCTCGCAATCAACATATATGCATGCATGAACTATGAATGCTTCTTTCCTATGCCATTTCGTTTAGCTACCTTTATATATATTAAATGGCTTAAAAGTAGTTTGATCAGCTGGGATTTTATGCTATGATTTTCCCTTAGTTCTTTTTATTAATTTTTTTATTATTTATTTCCCAGTTTATTTTTATTTCTTCCCTAATCATTATGTTTGAGAGAAATTCAATGATTATAAATTTAGCAAACACCTTTATTTATTTATTTTCTTGGACAACCTTCAATATTTTCTCTCTGGGTTTTAACAAGAAATGGTTTCTTAATTTGCATGACTTTTTTCTAAAAAAATCTTCTTGTTAATTTTTGCAGGATGAAAAGTTAGAAGCCATGTCAGAAATAAAACCTTTGGGTTTAAATATTTTGTTATTGCTTCCAACCCTGGTTGCTCAACTTAGCTGCAGAGGAAATTAGAGAACTATGGCAATTTGGTCGCAAAATGCCACTTTGTGAGGCGAAAATTGGTGTGGGAAATTCCGGAATATGATTTGAAGAGAAAGATGGAAATACCCTAGTCTAAAATATTGACCATTAGAGCTACTACCCAAGACAACCAATCTGGAATTCTAGAACTCGAGATCATCCATATTAAGTCTAAATCCTATTCAACTGTGCTCCAATGTAGCGTCGATTCGATTTGAATTCAACCCAATGCTCATGTGAAGATCGTTCTGCAGCCTCGCCTCTGCATGCTCAGATCGTACGGTTCGGAGCCCGCGGGAGTGGTTAGGAAGAGGCGAGATGGCAATGTGGGCAACGACAATGGAGGATTCTGTAGAAACTCTGTGGGTGTAGAGAACCCCCAACCACGTGCTTGTCATTTTCATAAAAGAATCCGCCAGGGTGGAAGTGGAGTGATTGAAGATGAGGAAGGAGAAGTAGCCAGAGAGGTGGGAGACGACGTGGTTGGGAGGGTAAGGGGCGTCGTTCTATTTTTAGGCAAATCTCGTTGGATGGTTCAGCGAGATTTGTTTATCATGTGTCACCATCACAACTACCTTGACCCTTTAAATTTTGCTGGAACAAGTAGCGAGATTACGTCAGAATTATTTTGAAAAATATTTTTCCAAATAGGATATTATTTAATATATTATTTTAAAATAAAGATAAAATCGAAAAAAACTCCACCTTCTTACCGTCACGGTTTGTCAATGCCCAAATCAAAACTCGATTTCTACGAACGGCAAATGTTATCAAGAATATAATATCTGAATAATTTTTGTAAAATTAAATAATTAAAAAAATAAATTTTTCACAAGTAAGAGGGCCCGCATTAAAGTGGCATGACAGACGAAATATAAGTTGCTTTGATTGTGCTCCGCCACGGTGTCAAGCACGAAGAAAACCCTGACATGGTCAATAATCAAACTGGTCCACGTGGCCTCCCATTTCTGGTTGCGACACCACGCCTACGTGGCACGACGATCGGCCGCTCGTTGTAGTCTCACCAACGTCGTCGTGAGGTGGCTCCTGTAGCCAATCAACTCTAAAATAGATGGTGATCGCGTGCTCGCCTCGTGGTCTTACAGTAGACTTGGGAATGCGGACCGGGAGAATATTACAACCTAATTCATTTAAGTTGCGGCGAGATAAAATAATGATGATGAATAATCTGTTATTCTCATTCTTAATATATAATTTTTACTATCTAATAGACAATTTATTCTTATAAAATAATAAATAATTTTTAAAATTATAAATTAATATATATTAAATATTTAATAACTAATTATAAAAATATAATTTTTTATTTTTAATTTTTCAAAACATAAATTTAAAAATAATCATAAAATAACTGAGTATTTAAATTAAATTTTAATATGGGCATAAAATAGAATTAGAGATATATATCATAGTATAAAAGTTGAGTGTGAGATTAGATTTTGATTAATAGATTTTGTGTTAATTAATTTAATATTTAATAAGTATGAGCATATTTAATTATTAATAAATTTAAATATTAATTATTAGCGAATATGTGGAAATGTATATTCAACACATTTAATGTGCTCAATTTAAAGTTGATTGGATTCGGTTTAGATTAGCGAATTTTTATTTATTTTTCTAGATTTGCTGGACAACCATTCAAAACGCGCGGGTGAGATATGTCCCTGGTATTGCCGGGTGATCTGATCGCTGCCGAGAAGGAATCTTTCGTACCCGGACGCATTCACACTTGCAGGTAAGGTGCATTTTTGGGCGTGGAAAGGGACAAACTGATTGAGAAGTGAAATGTCCTCTTTGACCCTTCACCGTTTCCCTCTTTAAGAAAAACCAATGGATTTCTAGTAAAACCTTTAATGGAGTGCTTTTGATATTTTACCAAAATTGTGTTAAAATAAAACACACCAACTTGATATGTATCATTATTATATTTTATTTTCTATTTCTCCACAGTTAAAAAATAAATTATAAAAATTTGTTTGTTTAAGTTGTCAATTTTATATTTTTATTATTGATTTTTTACTATTTGCAAAAAAAATAAATTTAAAATCAATATTTATTATTTTCAATTATTTTGACAACTTGTTATAAAAAAATTTGATATCTAAAAATTATTTTTAGATTAAATAATTCATTTTATATACTTAAAATTAAAATAAAATGATCATATAAACTCAAATATAATTGAAATAAAAATATACATAAATTTCAAGAAATAATATTAAGCCAATTACAAATATTTTTATTATTTTTTAATTATCATGTTCAATAATATTTTTGTTGTAAAGTAATATTTGAAAGTATAACAATGAAATAAAATAATTATAATATTTTTATTTTTATTGTAGTATTTTTTAAGGTGTATTATTTTTTAATTTTATTATTTTAATTATATTTTTATAATATCATTTGATTTAAAGATGAAAATGAATATTTTCAATTAAAACTTTAATTTATTTTGATTTTGTAAATATTACCCAAACAGATTAATAATTTTTAATTTTTAGTTTTAGTTTTTGATTTTTAATTTTTATTTTTGTAATGTTTGACAATGATACCAAATAACCCCAAAACATTCATGAGTTTTTCATGTGAATATTTTTCATCGGATAATTTTTAGATATTTACAATACAAAATAAAATATAATTAAAAAAATTTATCACAAAAAAGATATAAATTCAGTCATGAATTTGAAAGCTTGAAATTCTAACATTTATCCAAAATAAAAATATAAAAGAGGATGTATTTTGCTCAAATTCAAGAATTTAAAGCAAAATGTTTCAATTAAAATTTAACAAAATTAATTTAGTATAAAATAATATTGTAACGTCCAATAATTAAAGATTAAATATTAAAGATTTTAAGTCCAAATTATGAAATAGGTGAAAAAAATTAAAAGTTCAAGATATTGGATTCAAGGTAGGGTTCACCAACCTAAAAAAAATAAAAAAACCCTTAAAATGGTATTAATTATGTATACATTTTAATTATATTCCATTTAATATGTTCATGAATGGGTGCAAATGTAGGATATAAAAATTCATTTTATTTTTTTCCTATTAATGGAGCGAAGGGGTATTTAGGTCATTTTAAGATTTTAGGATATGCCCAAAAATTCGAATTCATTTCTCCAATGGACCTATGGACTGACTTTAATTCGTTTCCTTTTTCTATGTCCGCCACCAACCACCCAATGCTAACCGCACATCTGTTACTTCAGAGCGATCTACACCGTTCAATCACAGACGCAACAAGGACCGCGAGATTCAATCGATCCTACGGTCGAAGCAGGCTCTTGGAGTCTCCACGTTCATCCAAACTCTTTATATCTCGTCCTCTCTAGCCATCAGTTAAAGGCAGACAGCTGGGGCTTGTGTTCAGCCCGTGCCTCTTTCTTCGAGCTAGGGTTTTCTGGTTCTCGCTCTCTTCCATTTTGAGCTCTAGCACTTGCGGAGGTACACAGCTTTTCTTCACTGGCAGATCTCTTCATTTTCACTTGGATCCGTTTTGGTTTGAATCTGTGTTCCGATTTCTACTTCAAATGCTTATCATTTTCCTTGTCTTTGATCTCTTTGTAATCTGTATATGATTTATGAATGTTTTTTTTTTTCTTATGCTTTTACCATTTCGAACTTCATTTCTCGTGTTGCCTTTCTCAATATGTTAATCGCATCCACAAACACGCACTTCTGTTTATTTGCCTTATTGTTCTTCGAATTGATCATTTGGAATTTGGAGTAAGCTTTTGGTTTATTGTTTTGAATTTCCTAGAAAATCGAAGCCATGGGGAAGTCGTACCCGAAAGTGAGCCCAGAATACGAGAAGGCCGTGGACAAAGCAAAGAAGAAACTCAGAGGCTTCATTGCCGAGAAGAACTGCGCTCCTCTAATGCTTCGTATCGCGTAAGCTCGTCATCTTTGATCTCCACGCTCTATTTCATTTCAAACTTGTCAATTTGGTTTTGCTGCAGTGATCGGTGGGAATTGATTGGCCGTTTGATCACGTGGTTGCAGGTGGCACTCGGCTGGGACCTACGATGTGAATACTAAGACCGGAGGACCTTTTGGAACGATGAAGCACGCTGCTGAACTCGCCCATGGCGCCAACAATGGTCTTGATATTGCCGTTAGGCTGTTGCAGCCTATCAAGGACCAGTACCCTATCCTCTCATACGCAGACTTCTATCAGGTAATGATGACGGTTTATTCTCAATGTTCCTTAATTTCATAGTTTTAACTTTTAAACCTAATGATAGAATTATTTGGAATTTAGTTTCTTCATTTGTGTTTTTGATTTTGATTTTGATTTTAATTGCGTTTGGGCGAATGCCGTGTAGTTAGCAGGAGTTGTCGCTGTTGAAGTTACAGGTGGACCTGAGGTCCCTTTCCACCCTGGGAGGCAGGTAAGCGAAGGCTACACTCTTGTTTCGTCAAAACCTGTATTTATTGTTTTTATTTAGTTTTTGATTCGAATTATTTGCTAAATTTTTCGAATATTGTCACACACCCTATTATGAATTATGTCTCTCTTAATTAAGGCAGCTTGATGAATTATGTGATAATATCCCCGAAACTTTAGGATTCCTGTATCCATTAGTATCTCTTTGTTTTTCGTTTGTGATCTGTTTAGACTCGGAGCAGTGTTCCCTAGTGACAACTACTTCAACTGTGGTTTGGTGCTACCATATGTATTACAGTATCTAATGATTATTAGAATTAGTAAAGGAACACGTGTTTAAAAGCTCAGATAGATTATGGACAAACACAAATAATAATGTCATTTTGATGTTATGCTATGTTTGAATGGGGGAAACGAAGAACAGTAATGATAAGTGATTTCTTTTTAATGTAGAGAAAAATGGGTGTTTTTTACTTGGTTATTGAATTATTATTCTTTTATGTTGTTTGGATTGATGAAGAGACAAGAAAAGAGTTAACATTATTTTACAAATTAGGCTTCACTTTATTATTTTACTTGTGGGGTAATTTTGATATTCTCAAATATATTTTGGATTGATGAAGAGACAAGAAAAGAGTTAACATTATTTTACAAATTAGGCTTCACTTTATTATTTTACTTGTGGGGTAATTTTGATATTCTCAAATATATTTCTTAGAGAAAGTAGTATCTTTTTTCCTTTCAAATAGATCAAGGATAGGGTTATAGGGGGTTGCAATCTCCCTTCATTTCTCTCAATTTATTTTGCAGTGCAATCCCAGTGTGTGGTTTGTACTTAATAGGCTTCTCCAAATAACTCAACCTGAACAAAGCATGATTCAGGCTCTTTCTTGCATTTCTTTTTCTCCCATTCACAAGTGTTTACATGCAATGTCTGTGGCGCTTGGAGTTGGGGATTTGTCTCTACCCTCTGAAATGTTTGGAATGTGTCCTCTAAGTGGATTCATGACTCGTGATTCCATGTCATGAAAGAAATTGAATACTTTATTTTTTCTAAATTTGATGAATTGCTAATGTGGTATCGTTTGAGTTGTTGGGTTTTGTTTGGGGAGATGGTGTCAAGTGTCTTTGTGCTCTCCTCCGGTGCAAAAAGAACAAGGGGGGAAAGGAGCCTTTCCTCGCTTAGGGGATACTTAATGGTGGTGTAACAATATTTGTTCAAAGCTTGTTTCTTGGCTGATCCAAGTTTTGTGTTGCGTCATCTTTAAAATTTTACTAGTGGTAAATTGAGCCATCTAGCATGTTTTCCTTGTTAGCGTGTAAGACAAGATGCTGCTTTCAAATGTACAAGATGCTGCTTTCAAATGTAGGAAAATGAACTTATATTTTCTATGGTAGTTATTTCCAATAATCTAAATGTTTATTCATGGTGTGTGCCAAGAATTGTGTCTGCCTGTAGAATTTTATACACATTTCCTTCTCTCCAGGATTTGCAATCATTATTTTTACTTTGCTGTACTGTATTAAAATGCTGGTAATCCATTTTCCTTGTATATTTTCAGCCTCACCTTGCTGATGTTAAATAGCATAGATGAATATACATGATGTACTTTTTGGATCTATATTTCTTGCTTCCTATTGTCACATTAGATGCAAAAGTGGTTTTGTGGTGTTTCTCGTTGTCTATTGATCATACTCTTAATTTGCGTTAGGACAAACCTGAGCCCCCACCTGAAGGTCGTTTGCCTGATGCTACAAAGGGTTAGTATCTTTGACATTTTTGTATCCCTGCTCTATAGGAATGAAAGAAAAGGAAAAGAAATGAACGATTGTGAAGTAATTGATTTCCTTATTGTAAATCTGTGGCAGGTTCGGACCATTTGAGGGATGTGTTTTATCGTATGGGCCTCAGTGACAAAGACATTGTTGCACTCTCTGGTGGCCACACGTTGGTGTGTATTAAATTATGATATGATGTCATTTTCCATTTATGTAATAGTTGTGAATTGCAAATGTTGATTAGAATGAATTCATTTTGCAGGGGCGATGCCACAAGGAGCGGTCTGGATTTGAGGGACCCTGGACTCCTAACCCTCTCATCTTTGACAACTCCTATTTTACGCAAGTCACTGTTCTCATGGCATTTGTCAACGGGCATATTGCCTCCTAGATTCTGCTGAATTAATTGAGCAATTTGCTTTTAAAATGTTGCTAGCAGAGCCCGCAATAATGCCATACTACTTCCACATTTTGACAGGGTACTTCTGGCTGGAGACCAGGAAGGCCTTCTGATGCTGCCAACAGACAAGGCGCTCTTGACAGATCCTGCCTTCCGTCCATACGTGGATAAATATGCTGCGGTTTGTATTTTTTTCAGTGCTCTTAATTTGGAAAATTTCCACCTTACAAATGATGGTTCAACAATGACATGGGGATCTTCATTATAGTTTTTATTGGGCGCAGTTACTAGCATTGTTCAGTTTTTTTGATTTTTCTTTAAAATTTTCAATGGCAGGATGAAGATGCCTTTTTCGCTGATTACGCAGAGGCTCATCTGAAGCTCTCTGAACTAGGGTAACTTTTATTACTCCCCTGATCTGTTCTTGTATTAAATCTCTGGCAATATAAGAGCAGATTTGAATTACTGGTTTGCATTGTTTTGCAGATTTGCTGAAGCCTAAGGTGTTGGCGAAAAGAAGATGGGTGGGATGGTGGCTGGCTGGTGGGCTTGCCCTTTTCATCGTTTTGTTTTTGATTTTGAGGGAAACCACCCTGGTTAATTGATTGAAGTTGTTGGAATGGTATTTTGTTTATTGTTGGTCATGCAAAAACCAAAATGTTATGAATGCTGTAATGATCGTCTTTAAGAAATAAATTTGTTGAAGGTAGTTGCTACTTCTATTTGAAAAGGGTTACGACTCTTCCCTGTGAGCAGGGAAAGGCTCCCTTGATTCTGAAAGGGGCATTAATGATTTCTGTAAAACCTACTAATAATATACAGCCTTTTGAATCCCTATGTAATAATTTACTCCTGGTTAAAGTGGAAAAAGAAAGGCACGAGGTATGTTTGGTGGAAGACTAAAGTAACGTCGTTTATTTGCTTTATAAGAGTGGAAAAAACGAAAGCACAATGCATTTGTAGCGAACACCGGCGGTGATGAGGGGTCAAGAACTGACGTGGCAGTAGGAGAGTGGAAGGTACACGGACGCGTTCTTTTCTTTCATTTTCTTCTTGTCATGTAGTCTGACAATGTGCTTGATGAGTGGAAAAGGAAGAGCCACAAAGCATGACCAGCTCCGGACGAGTAAATATCTGATGGTATGCTCACGTGACAACTGCCCCGGGGTGGGGGTGGTCGAAAAAGTTGCGTAAAATGGAAAAGATACTTTTGAGGGAGAGGTATCTAGAGTGTTTTTTCATTTTATTATTAAAAATAAATAAAATATTAAATAATACTCGGATTGGTAAAATTTTTTTTAAATTAATACTCATGTAATCTCGAAATTTGATGCTGCGAGATTTAAAGTGATGGACCGTTGGAAGGACGATGCGTGGCATAGAGAAAAACAAATCTCGGAATTTGGTGCTGTGAGATTTAAAGAGAATAGCCAACGGAGAGGTGACGTGTGGTAAGGCTAGAGCAAATCTTACAGCTTGGAGCTGCGATATTTAAAGGGAGCGGCAGAAGGCAATCTTGGGAGGGCCTTCAAAGTTGCTTGGGCGAAAGAAGCGAGATTTGTGAGCGAGGGTAAGGGAGGGTTCGGACTGAGAGCGCAATCGGAGAAAAGCCAAAATGCAGAGAAAAATCGGAAGGGCGATAACGAGCTTCCAGCCGAACTAGAAGGCGTGTCGTCGTAAGGGTAGAGGAGGTGGCTTTTTCGCCATGGCCACTACCAGAGCTCCTACTCTTGCAATTGAAAATTTATGTGAAGAAGAAGATCAAATATAGCAATTCATTTAAGGTTCGGAGAGAGAGAGAGGGAGAGAGGGAGAGAGAGAGAGAGATCACATTGAGGGGGCGTGGAGGGTTTTGAGAGCATAGTTGCAGTGGCGTTGAGTTGGGAGAGGTTTGAACATGGCAACCGGCAGGCCATTTTAAGAGCCCTTTGCAAGAATGAGAAACCAAATACATGAAAACAAAATACAAAAACAAAAGCAAAAGCCAGAATGCCGCAATTTTTACGTTTCCCTTTTAAATTTTTGGCAAAATTCATGTTGATAATGTTATTGATTTAGAGGTGTCAAAACAAAATGCGAGATTTGGCTTCCTGCATAGGTTCTGATTCATTGCGAATAGGGACGAATTCTTGAAGCGAGAGCCCAGGCTTGCTGGGATTTCACCTTGGAGGTTATTGAACGACACATTGAAGTGAACCAAGGCAGAGATGAGTGCAAATTTTGGGGAAATCCTACCCGTCAAGTTGTTCATGGAGAGATCCATAGTCGTTAGGCTCAACAAATTAGACAAAGATTCGGGTATTCCCTCGAAGAGATCGTTTCCGTCTAGCAACAGAGATAACAGGGACGAACATCTAGAGATTTTTTTTGAGATTTCACCCGTTAAATTGTTTCTGCCTAGATCAAGCTTGTTCAAATGTGAAAGGCCGGAGAGGTCGATAGGAATGCGGTCTGTTAAATAATTTGACCACAGACTAAGGATTTTGAGATTAGAGTAGTTGCTAGGTTCTGGCGGAATGGAGCCAGAGATGAGATTGTAAGACAATGAAAGAACGGCCAACGAATGCAGGAACCAAAATCTCGTAGGTCTATCCTGCGAGATTATCCACGTGTCACAACGCTACTGGATTTCAGAGACAAATCTCGCAGCTTGGTGCTGCGAGATTTGTGCCACGCGTCACCTTCCCGTTGGCTGCGAGATTTGCTTCTCTCCATGCCATGCGTCGTCCTTCCAGCGGCCCATCACTTTAAATCTTACAGCATCAAGCTGCGAGATTACGTGAGCATTAGTTTGGGAAAATGTTTCCCAATCAGAGTATTATTTAATACTTTATTTATTTTTAATAATAAAAAGGGAAAAAACTCGAGGTATCTTCCCCTGCTTAGAGAAATTCGTAGGAAAAATTTTGTTATTTTTATGACAACTCCTTTTTGCAGTGAGTAATACTATTTTTCTACTGGATTGTTTTTTAACTTTTTCCAAAAAAATAATATAGATTTTTCTCCATATTTTTTTACTTTAAAAAAAAATATTTTGTTTGGAAATATGAACCAAGAGAGTCGACAAAAAAAAACTCACAACTTGAATTTCAGTTGCATCTGCAATGTATTTCAAAACTCTTATAGCTTGTTTGGTTGCAAAAATATATTGGTGAAGGAATGTAATCAAAATGAAAAGGAATTTGCATTTCCGTTCTACAATTTAAATTCACTGTGGAATTATAATTGGAATGTTCCATTGCATAGAATCGTGGTGCAATCGGAACTAGAGCTGGAGTTGTTGGGATATAAGGTCATGGTTGCCTTGCAAGCCAATATATCTCTACCTCCATCGAATGATGTGTGGATTGCGACATTGCCCAAATTGTCGCACCTTTGTAAGCCTTTGTCATGCTCTTCATTGCACCTTTTATTTGCATCATAAGCCTTCGTTGCATTTCTACAAGTTATAGATTCATCCCTTTGTTTGACCATTGAAAAATGCACACCTTCCTAGTGGAATTCGCAATTGGGAAGTTGTTGGTTGGAGGCAAAAGAGAATATAAGTTGCCTAGTGCTCAAGTGGGAGGAATGGAGTTGAGGCATGGCACGAGGGTTTTTTTTGGGTAGAGAGAGAGAGAGAGAGAGAGAGTACTCTCATCTCCTATTGGATTGGGGGTTATGTGCCCTTTAACTTCTCTTGAGCTGGGTGGGAGGACTGGAGTTGGAGCATAGTGTGGGGGAGTTTTGTTAGAGAGAGAATGCTTTTCTGTCTTATTGAGTTTGGGGGGGTTAAATGCCCTTTTATCTTCTTTTGAGCTAGTATGTACTCCTTTGTTTCTTGGGGTAGCACACAAGCCTTCCTCTCAATTATAATTGATCCCATGCATTATATTTTGTTCCCATCAGATGCTATGCTGCCCCCCCCACCCCCCCCCCCCCCCCCTCCCCCAAAACACGTTTGAGCCTTGTAAGACACTTAGGTTTGGGAGTACCTTAAGAATTAACCCCCAAATTAGCTAATGTTGTTCCAACAACTTGGCTCTGATACCAATTAATGTATACAAAACAAACAATCAACACTCTGATACCAATTGTTGTTGTTGAGTGTGTGAAGCGGAAGACCTCACACAAACTTTCTAAACAGTTAATGGAACAAGCAAGGCAAGCACTCAATGATGAGAATAAGGAAAGCAACAATCAAAGACATAAGAATTTACGTGGTTCGACAATTTGTCTACGTCCACGGGAGCAGCAACTGTTTTTCACTATCACAATGATGCTTACAAGAAGCTCATCAAACTAAGGTTACATAATAAAGATTAAATACTAATCCTATGCATACAAAAGACTTCTGGTAAATCTAAAACATTTCTGTAACAATCCCCCAGAGGAAATTCCTTCAAAAACTCTCAATCTACTGATCACTAGTTCGAAAATCCGTAACATCCGCGAACGTAACTGTCAATGGTTTAGGTCAAATTTTTGACGGTTTGAAGTTGAGAAGAATACCCTGCAACACTTCCTGAATCCATCGACGGTTACACCCAAATCGTCGACAATTTGCCCTCAAACATGCCATCTTGCAAACCTCTCTGTTGTTCCCTGCTTCATGATGCTTTCCCGGTGCATGCATTCTACTCAAATATGAGTCACATCCCCAATAATATCTACCTTGGTGAATATTCACCACTTACGAGAAATTTGAAAACATAACCCCCCAACTCCACCCAAGCCAGTAAATTGGGACCACCTTTCGTCTAATATCTGGAGATGTAAACCAAGTGATTATGCGCCGAAACTGCGTAATTGAACGCTTAACTCGGGCTTTATGGTTTATATTTTTAATTAAATTTTCAAAATTATCCAATATTTTAATAAAGTGCCAAAATCATCATTCTTGAACTTTATTGCACTATTTATGAAGTTTTGGTAATTTTTTGTCGCAGGAAAATTCCCAAGAATCAAAACCGACACCTGTTCGTATTTTGTGTATAACTTTTTCATCCAATCTCCGATCGAGACGATTCAAATTTCTGGAGAAAGAGAAAAGGATCATCTACAACTTTTGTGTTTTGAGTTTTATGAGATACGGGCTCTAGAAGAACAGAATTTGTGATGAACAGAGAATGAAAAAAATGAAAAAAATCAAGTTGACGGGTCAACCCTTTCCCATCCGGGTCTAGGGCACCCAATGCCTCCTATTTAAGCTCCTCTATTTCTTCCCCCTAGGGAGGCAGCCCCCATGGCTCCCCATTCTCCTCTTTTCCTTCTTCTTCTTCTTCTTTAGTTTGTTTTTTTTTGTTCTTTTCAATTCTACTTCTCTCCCCTTGTCTCTCTTCCTTCCCTTTGTCTTTCCTCCCTCACTCTCCCCCTTTCCTCTGTTTCTCTTGGCCTCCTCTGCCCTCTTGCAGTATGGCCAGCCTCCTCCACCATCTTCAGCAGTCCCCAAGCACAGCAGAACACTAGCCGACTCCATAGCAGGACCACCAAAGCGCAGCAGCAATTTCTCCAGCACAGCAGCAACTTCATGGCTCCGTGGATTTATTTCTCTCTCTCTCTTTTCCTTTCTTTCTTTCTTTTATTTACTTTTCTTTGAATCTTGGAATATTGAAGAAAGTTTAGTTTTTTTTTAATGTTATTGGAGTTTTCTTTCTTTTTGTTTAAGTTGAGTAATGTTGAGTATTTCATTATTGTTAAATTAATCTCTTTGTTTATCTAATTGATAGTTATTTTAATTTAGCATTCTTAATTAAATTCAAATATTTTTTTGTTGAAATTCGATTTAGTTAGGGTCTATGATTAGTAAAGGTTGTGTTTTTATTGTGTTCCGTTATTGTTTATGCCTTTTAAATTTCCGTTGCGTTCATGTTTACATTTAAATTGTGAGTCTTGATTTGATCTCTTAATTGTGCTAAAGGTTCGATTTTTAGTAGGTTTGGTTTTTTTTTAGTGTGTGTCTAATTTAGTTTCCATTGTGTGTTTTTAATTCCATGTTCTAGGTTACCATCTTTAATTAGTGCGTGTGTCAATGTTTCCTTAGGTAGATTAGAGTTTCCATTCTAGCGTGTTTTAATTCCTTATTTGTAGTTTCCATTTTAAATTAGTGTGTGTCCCAATGTTTCTTTAAGTAAATTAGGATTTCTATTCTTGTTTCTTTCATTTAGTACATGTTAGTTTTAGGATTTTTTAAATTACGTGCCATCTAATTCGTCAAAAGTAAAATTGAACAACTCTGAAAAACTCCGAATCTGAACCGAGTTCAGTGCAATTTAATTTTGATTGGAAGAACGTTAAATCTGAGATTAAACGCATTCCCTGAGGAGACGATTTAGCCCTTGGGCTTAATATTACACGACGTAACTCCTATACTTGGGATAGCTTTCGAGCTGCTCATTTTTTGAGTGAGTCAAGTTTTTGGCGCCGTTGCCGGGGAATGTTGTTCTTAGTCTCAAATTTGCGTTTTTCCCGTCATCTTTATTAGTTTTAAGAAAAAGAAAAAAAAAATCAGAAAACAAAAAAAGAAAAAATTTCGAGTTTTGAAAAATGGCTGCACCTGCACCGCGCACGATAATGGATTTTATGCAACTTGAATATGCAACTGCATCCTCTCCCACTGTTTTGCCTTATGATGAGCTTAATTTCATGATGCAGCGCGGGAGGACGTCATTGCTACCCGAGTTCTATGGGACAAAATCTGAGTGCCCATATCAGCACTTAGCAGAGTTTATATTAACCTGCAACATGTTTTTCTCTCATGCTAGAGCTGACGAATCTACTAGACTAAATTTATTTCTTGCTACTTTGCAGGATAGGGCACTGATTTGGTTTCATTCCTTAAGACCTCACTTTATCACTAATTGGACTGATATGGAGCGTGAATTTTTGCATGCATTTTGTCCCTCACAGAAAACTCAATTTTTGCAGGAACAGATTCTTAATTTTGTGCAGCAAGATGACGAGACATTTAGGGCTTGCTGGGAGCGATTCAAGGATCTACTAAGCACGTGTCCACATCACGGGTTTGACTCATGGAGGTTAGCTGATTATTTTTATACTGCTCTTACCCCTGATTGCAAGTGTTTTGTCCAGACTATGTCTAATGGAGAGCCCGTCAGCGAGGATCCAGATCAGGTATTATCATTCTTTGATTACTTGGCTGACAATGTCCCACAGTGCAACACACGATACACTCAGGCACCCATGACTGCACATCCTATCAGCACAATTAGTGGTGGTGATGCATATGAACCACCAAACTGCCCGGATATTCCTCCGCCTCAATATCAGCCACAATAGATCCCTTCGAGCTGTACGTCATCAGACCTTTTTGAGGATAGCATAACACAGATGGCGAACATGCTCCAACAATTCATGCAAACTCAAGTCGATCATAATAATGAATTGCGGGACACCATTAATGCGATAGGCACGCAGTTGGATATCTTAGAAAATAAAGAATTGCTCGCAGAACCTCAGCCTAGTCCTCAAGAGTACCAGCAACCACAACAACAAATGCACGATGATCTCTTTGAGGCAGCAGAGGCCGCCATCACTTTAAGAAGCGAAAAAGAATTTCCCCAACCTGAGATGCTCATCGTCGAACAACCAGTTGTCGCAGCACTAGAAGTCATGGCTGAACCAGAAGAGGTCAAAGAAAAATCAGAGAAAACGGGGCTAGAAGCGGAGCATTTAGTTGATGAGGAGACTGATACTCATACGGAGTACCAACCTGTGGTACCTAATACTCCGAACTCAGAAATCATGAAACCGTCACTCCCACCTGAATTAGATGTTAAGGAGCCTAATGTGGAGGCAGACTCTTGCAGTGGTATGATGATATGTACACCCGATAAAGAGGGTGACCAGTCTGCTGAGCATATAATTTTCAAAGAACCAGGTATGACGACTGATCGATTGTGGCGGCTCAAATTTGGAGAACCACCGATGCAATTTATAGACCTGCGGCCACCAGACGAAATTCCTCCAGTGCCTCCGCCAAGACAATTGTGATGTTTTTCTTTCCCTTATTTTCCTTTTATTTTATCTTATTTTATTTTTAGTTAGTTTTTAGGTCTATTTTCTCATAGTTCGATCTTTGTTTTCCATTATTTCGCCACTCAAGTACGCCTTACTTTTCCCGTGCACAGTATTTTCTATTTCCCTTATACTTTCACATTGAGGACAATGTTCCACTTTAGTTGGGGGGGATGAGCATTCGCATGTGACACTGTGCACGTACACGTACCGGGTTTTTTTAAAAAATAAAAAAATAAAAAAATAAAAAATAAAAAAAAAAAAATCAAAGAAAGAGAGAAAGAAAGGAGGAGCACTGAGGAATTACATTGCAATATGCCATGCTTAACACTGACTCATACCCTTCACATACTTGCATATAACTTATGAATGACACTTGAGTCAATCATGCGTAGTTTCTCTCTATATGATCTTATGACTCCATGAAGAATCGATTGGTAGTACATTTATGTTAATTTGACTATATAATTTCCTGTATTTAGACGGCTTCTCACGAGGCTGAATAAACACATTCACGTGATTCATTGCACTTAGGGTTTCCTGTGAGCATTGAGAGAACATCCGTGGAGACTATGACACTTTGTGAGATATTCTTGAGCTATTTATCATCCTTTTGAGCGTTAATATCAAATCAGAGTTCATAGAACTCAATTCTCTTTTTCTGGATGATTCCTTGTACACTAGTCTTTATTTTTGATTTGCTAGCCTAGAGGTGACACCTAGTGGGGAGATAGAAACCTAGGTCTTGTAGCCTACTCAAAATGTGAAGGCTGAGCCCACCCCTAGAGACAAACTTAATTCATGGACCCCTATTCGAGCTCAATTCCCATTGATGGTATGAAGATTACAAAAGAAGTGTCATAATGTCCTTATGGATCAAGAAAAGACAGAAAATGAAGAATGAGCAGAAAAAAAGAATAAGCAACACACATGCACATGAAATGAAATGTCAATGCCGGCCCAAATACATATCACAAAAAGTCAAGGACGCACATATTTTCTACGTATGAAGATTCTTCAACCGGTTAATGCCTCAGATGTATTCACGACAAGTTTGTGAATGAGTTGATTTAGGGTGGTCTCAGTTGGATATGGCGAGTAGGTGAGAAGATACTAGGGTGAAGGACCCGACACCTCATAGATAGGCTAGATCCTTTCAAGACTAGTTCACTCCAACCAGCCGTGAGCCAACAGCCACGACCCCCCCCCCCTGCGACACCATTCTTCTCTTTCCCCTGTTTTATCCTTTCCCGTCCCTTTGGCCTCCTCTCCAGCAGGTACACAGCAGAGCACAGTATCGCTGAAACTCCTCAGGCTCCCTCTGCTGCAACTCCTACCCGCAGCCCCCTCTGCAACTTCATCACTGCCAGCCGAGCACACCCCCTGCCCAGCTCCTCTGCAAGCCCAAAGTCCCTCCTGCACGACTGTTCACTTCATACCAGCATCTCCAGCGGCAGCAGACTCCACGGCTGTCCACAGAGTTACAAACGGCTAGCTGTGACTCCTCCCTCTGTTTTTCTTTTTTCTCTTTTCCTTCTCTATCTCTCTCCCTTTGTTTTTTTCTTTTATGTCTTCTTTTATTATTAAAGTGGTTATGATCAATGTTTTTATTTAGTGAAGTTAATTGAAAAAAAAAAAAATTGATTTTGAATGTTATTGTATTTCAATTATTTATTTGAATTCTCAAGTAATATTAGCAGTGAATTTTATTCGTTTTAAATTAATTATTTTTATTCGTAATTTTTGCTAAAAGTTCGGTTTTTATTGTCTACGTATGTGTTTCATTGAGTTTTTATTGGTGCGTGGTTTAATTTCGTGTTCAAAGTTAGTGTCTTTAGTTAGCGTGAATTCTGATACTTACTTGATTAGACGTAGGATTTCCATTTTTTTTATTGCAAGCATGAGTGGCTAAGTTCGGTAACTCGGGGTGTGGGTCGATGTCGTTTGCGTTCCATGGTTTATTAGTTATCCTATGATATCATTGTTAAACTTTTATTTAGTTAAAACCGAAAATTGAAGGGATCGTTGATAAATCGCTAGCTCTTGCTTCTTGTTTTGTTGTTGACGTTAGGCACATAAAAACCTTGATTTAATCTAAGATTTTCATCAACTAATTTATACGACATTCGGTTGATGCGTAATAAGAGTTTTTTTTATTTTCTTCCGTTTGGATGTGGCCAATTTACTCGATTTTTAGTGACAAAATTTCATCTTATTAATGCCCTGATTGGATTAACAAGAAGAGGAGTAAGACCTAGGAAATTAGTAAATGGTGGAAGCAAGTAGACATTGACCCATAACCCGAGTGTTTGGTAAAACTGTTTCAGTTAATTTGTTTAGTTTTGGTTGCGTTATTAGATTTACATTTTTGCAAAATTGATAAAATTTCAGTTTCATTTTGATAGTTTACTCAAGCATCTCCCACTTTGTTTACTGTTTTCAAAATCATAAAATACCAAAAAGATTTTCAAACCCTATTTTTCAGCAACAGGATTTCACTAAACTTGCATAAATACTTTGATACTCAGTGGTCCCTGTGGAATACGATCCTGGACTCATCCTTGATACAACTTGACACTTCTGCACTTGGAAGCATAACTCAGAACGAGTCACCAAGTCTAAGCGATGCTTGAACTTTTCTGTGGTAACAGAAACTCCACTTAGTTGAATACCCTGCTCCTTGAGCGATCCTTTAAACCACAATGCTACCTTGGTAGCCTCAACCACTGCCTAGAACTCTTATCCAATTTTAACTAGTGTAACCTAAGACCGTACCCTGGATTTCCAACAATCAACATACCCCATTGTAGGCCTCTTGTCATCCAAGTCCCCTATGTAGTCTACATCTATGAACCTCACAACTAATGGATCACTCTGTTGCCTGCCAAAGTACCCCACTGCACTGGCGTAGGAAACCTTTGATACGTCCCGAACATCACCATCCATCCTTGAGTATTGAGCAGTAGACTATTTACTTTGATTCACCAAAGGTGTACCGATGACTAGTTTAACATTAACTATGCTAAACCTCTCCAACACCTGATCCACAAAACCACCCTGAGATAACCACAATCTTCCTGTAGCTTTGTCCACACAACCACCCTGAGATAATCCCATTCTCCCTGCAGTTTTATCCTTGCAATTTTTCAACCCAAGAATCCTCTAGGCAGCACCCAAAACCTTCATGTTAACTTCCTTTCTCAACAGAGTCCCTGACTGATTTAGCTCAGTCAAAACCTTCCCAACAATATGCATGTCACTCATATAAAACAATAGAGTAATTGCCCATTTGCATCCTATCTCCCTATCTCCCTCTAGGAGCTCCACCAACCCCCACATTTGATTCTTTTACAAAAACTCCATTTCCTCCACCATGAAACCTATCCACTTACCCTTCTCTTGGTCATGCGCTACCTCTTGAAAGGTAGTACGATCCTTCCTACTAGTAATGGATGCATAAGACATCAGATCATAAGACTTATACTTGGGCGATGGCCTGATAGTGCCTCTGTAATGACCCGAATAATCATGGTATTTAAATATTAAAGAGGGAGTGTAATGAACCGAATAATAATAATGTAATTTAAATAAAGAGGAAGGAAAATGGAAGTAGTAACAGAAGGAGGCAGTCGACAACATTGCACTTGGAAGGAATAACCAAGGAAAATTATCAGGGCCTCGTCGACGAACACAGGGGATTCGTTGACGAGGGTATAAGAGGACCTCGTCGACGAAGACAAGATTCGTCGACGAGAAGATACCGAGAGAGGGTTTTGGGGAAGTCTGAAATTCATCGACGAAGGTGTAGGTTCATCGACGAACTTTCTACAGGACTCGTCGACGAGGTGACGTGTCTCGTTGACGAATTCAGTCCTATAAATATCAGGATTTAAAAGTCAAAATTAAGAAATCTCTCTCACTCTCTCTCTCTCTCTTCCCCTTTGATTTCTCTCTCCTCTCTCTTCGATTCCGGCTCCGTCGCTCGTCAGATCGACGATCCGAGGCCACCACGACACTCATGGAGAAGTTTTCTGCATATCTTTCGAAGCGGATCATCGGTGGAATTCCGTTGAAATTCATCCCTGAGTTGAGGTAAGACCTTTTATGCCGAATTTGGTCTTACTGTAGTTATAAGAAATGATATTTACGTGAAATTACTGAAATTTAGTTATGTGAGTTTTCATTTTCAGGGTATTGATTAGGAAATCCTACGGGTGTGATTCTAGGAATACATAGGGGTTTTTTAGTTGTCAGGTAAGGGAATAAACTAAAGCGGTTATTTTTCCACACTTATTATTAATATTATCAGAAAAGTAATTTTCAGGGAATATGCATGATATTTGAATATTATTGAGAAAATGTATGTTATTGGAAAAATACTGCTATTGTATGGAGAATAAGATTTTAGAATGAAATGTACGGAATTACTTAACTTTGTGTGGCATAAATGTTATTTTCATGAAAGGTAATGATATGACAAATTTTACGAGTAAAACATGTTTTCAGGTATTATGAAAAGATATAGTATGATATGATAATTTTGACAAATATATGATAATTGATTTATTTTTAGAATGAAATGTACGAAATGATTTCGGCGCGAGGCCGTATATACATGAAATGATTCCGGCGCGAGGCCGTGTATATATGAAATGATTTCGGCGCGAGGCTGTATTTATGAAATATTCGGCACGAGACCGTATTTATGAAATTATGAAAGATGCTATAATATCATGTATTATATGTTATCAGAACCTGGATGTTAGTTTAGTTCAGTTTCAGGAGTTCGGTACCGTAGCTATATAGATCAGATATCTATATTCAGACTTGTGCTAACCACCCCACGAGGGGGTGGGAGATGGATAGTCGATGCAGCTTTTCAGTGTAGAGTTGTAGACGTCCACTTGGCAATCTGGACCAGGGTGTGGCGGGACCATCATACTTATAAACATTTTTGACTCTACAGTGGTCGGCCAGCCATTGTCGGGTCCCCCCTTCGGGCTGCATAACCCATTATGGGGGGTAATACATGACATCAGCTAATTATTCATCCTGAATATGTTTTTAGTATTATCAGTTATAACAGATGTTTTATGTACGATATAATTTAGTAGCAAATATGGAAGTATATGATTATTCAGTACGATATGATGAACGTTTACAGAAATATGAAATGTACTGTATATGTATAATTGTCTTAAATGTTCATGTTGCCACACAACTGTATTTAGTTTATTTTTCCTTACCGAGAAGTGTCTCACCATCGAACCTAATTAATTTTTCAGGAGACCCTGAGAAACCGGCGGGTTGTAGCCGCCGTTGAGCTTATTGAGTTACCCCACTATGAGGGTAAAATTTTGTACTAGGATCAGGATTATTTTGTTGTGAGATCCTACTTATATTTGGAATGTTATGGGAGATTGAAATATATATATATATATATATATGTTAGAATTGGTGTATTCCCAAGAAGGGGTGAATTGGAAATTTAAACTTTTTCTCCTAGGTAGATCTATCTAGTGGCGATATATGCACGACCTAGGGTCTGTCTATGCAATTTCCAAATGCGTAGATAAAAATGATGTGAAAATTAAATCAAACGCATCATTCACACCATAACATACATGTGCGGTAAATATAAAGTATAGAAATATAAACAAGGCACATGGTATGTTATCGGGGTTCGGCCAACTGTGCCTACATCCTCGCCTCTAGCTCACAAGTTAGAGGATTCCACTAATAGCTCACTTAAGGGTGGAGCGGCACCGTTTACAACTAGGTCAAATTAACACAAGGCTGACCTCAACCTTAACCAGGTCAATTAGCGGGGTTGACCTCAATCTACACGTCTTAACAGGACAACGCACCTAGCTTTCCTAACCGAGTCTAAGCTAATTCGGGACTATTCCAAGGCTAGTCTCCCTCTTCAGGCCCGTGCCTGAAAATACAACAGATGTGTATTACAATCAAATGGTACAGTGATTGTGCTTTCGTGTAAAGCAGATATGTACCCAAATACGCGCAATAACATACACCACAATATGATTCAATATGTAAGCTCAGTGTGGTCTAGATAGTTCAACTCTCAAAGGAATTTTCTATTAGTGTAATGCGTACGTGAGAGTGCGAACACTACAATCTTTGTATCACAAGATGTATTCAATCTAAGTGCTCAAACAAAGATATCAACCAAACAATATATATATATATGAAGCTCTAGCAATGTATAAGTTTGGTTTGCAAAAAGAGTTTAATCTTTGTATTCAATTAAAGATATAGATCAATGAATATTGTAACAAAATTTTTTCTCACACAAACAAATATCTCTTCAAAGATTTATCAAGATAAAACACACTAGATATTTGAAAGTATTTTGAATATATTTTGCAACAAAAAAAAATATATAATCTTCTCAAGATGTTGCAATGAAAGTGCAATACTCAGAAGTTTTATAAAATCCTTCTTAGGAGAGACTTATTAACAAAGTCCCCTAAGAATACTAAAGTTTAGCTTTCTATAAAATCAGATCAATCAAACAAGGAAAGGAGAGCAAACCTATGAAAACAAACACTTAATCCACTTACAAATGATGTAGGCACTAATAAATGATAAGCATGAGTGAATGAGGCTAAAAAATGAGTAGTATAGACTTTTGAGTTTTCAGAGAATTCTCCCATAATCAAAGTGGGTAATCCATCGTCATTTTCATAAAATGATCATATATATATATAGGCATAGGAGAAAATATGATCGTTGGGGACCTATTAGGTATTATTAGGGAAGTTTAATGATATTTAAAGCATTTTAATCCTGTTTAAAAAATATTTAACTGTGGTAAAAATCAGGGCAACCCGAGAGGTCCGGTCGACCAGAAATGTTTCGGTCAACCAAGTCTCATATGGTTCGGTTGACTAGGGAAATTTTGAACTAACGGCTCGGTCGACCAGGAGAGGGCGATTTCTTAATTTTCTAAGATTTGGTTGACCAAGCCATTTTGAACTGGTTGGTTTGGTCGACCAGACCGCTGGGATATCTCTTGAGGACCGTTGGTCGACCAGGTAGATGGAGTACAAAAAGTGCTCGGCCGACCAGATGGTCAAAATGTTGACCCAGGGAGGTTTCGGTCGACCAGGAGTTTTAAACTGAAATGGTTCGGTCGACCGGGACCTTGGTCAACAGTTGACTCAGGTCTAGTTTGGTCGACCAGGCCAAAATGAACTGTCTTGGCTAGTCGACTGAAAGTGCATCAAGTGTGCATTTAGGTCCCATTTTGAAACATACAAACCCTATTCAAGTGCCTAATACATACAAGTGCAAAGATGAGTGTCCTAAGGTCACTTGGGGTCCAATTTTGAAGACATCGAAAAAGTCCGGTGTCGTTCGACCCTAAGGTCTGTC
This sequence comes from Malania oleifera, assembly GCF_029873635.1. Lineage (NCBI taxonomy): Eukaryota > Viridiplantae > Streptophyta > Magnoliopsida > Santalales > Ximeniaceae > Malania > Malania oleifera. The sequence goes on from NC_080418.1 coordinate 21,886,154, forward strand.
TAAGGTCATTTTCATTTTGAGCTTACATATTAAGCCATACAGGTGATGCATGCAATTATTACAATCAAAGCCCTATTTACTATTACAGATCCTTTAGATGATAATGAAATAGAGTACAACATGTATAGGGTCTTCAAGGTCTTTATTTTCCTCCAAGGGTCTCCGAGTGCCATCATATGATACACCAGGATAAACTTGCACATCAACTCGGCAGACATTAAATACCTGAGTATTTGTCATAATCAAAACAAGTATATGACCTATAGGGTTATATATATATATATATATATATATATATATATATATATATATATGTTATTTTGGTGTAAGTAGACTCTGGTATTATGTTTTATGGTTGGATGGTTGTAATTTTATACTTACTGCTGCTTAGGCTTTCACTGTGATTGACAGGTGTCCCCGCTACCCATGGGTTTGGGTTGACTTTTCTATTTATTATGTTTCATTTTATATTAACATTTTTGAGGTCGTTACAGTTTGGTATCAGAGCCTAAGATACTAGGTTCTGTAGACTCTAGAGTGCAGCAGTAATAATACCAGAGTATAGGATAAGGGAATTTGAGGTTTGGTTTTGTAGTTTAGATGCAGGACTTCCGTGGTGGTTTGTGTGATTTGCCTAGGGTGACGATTTCAGGAAATTCATGGTAAACTATCTTCGGGTTGGGTATCTAGGTTGCAAAATTAAACCCTGAATTAAGATCAGGAGGGACGAATTAATTAGGAGAATGTCTTATATGAGTTGTGTGACATATATAGTGATGGGGTTTTGAGTTAAGTTATTTTCTTTTCAGGATGGACCCTGGTAGCAGTTGTGCCCACGCTAGTGGGAATGAGGGTGCTGGACCCTCAGGTACTGCAGGTAGTGATTTGAATGCAGTCTTACATAGTGTGACAAAGCAGGTTATGACCGAAATTGCTAGGAGTTTGAGGGAATAGGGTGGTCTGTCGGCAGGCCACGGTAGCTCGATCAAGAAATTTATAAAGATGAATCCTCCGGCTTTCTCAGAAGGAATAGATCCTGCAGTTGCTAAAAACTGGGTACAGGAGATAGAGAAAATATTTGCAGTGCTGCAGTGTTCAGAGGAGTAGAGGGTGCTGTTTGCCACTTACAGACTGACTGGGGAGACTGAGAGATGGGGGCGGTGGTGAAATTAATAGAGCAGTAGAGGACAGTATCTATGGAGATGACATGTGAGTGGTTTAAGGAGACGTTCTTCGATAGGTATTTTTTCGCCTCATCTAGGGAAGCTAAAATTAAGGAGTTCCTGAATCTGAAGCAAGGACAACAGACCGTACAACAGTACGTGGCGAGATTTATCAAATTATATCGCTTTGCCCCGTACATCATACCAGATGAAGCAAAAAAGTACGACAGTTTGAGAGAGGTCTGAGGAGAGAAATTTATAAGCAGGTGTCAATATTAAAGTTGCAGGATTTTGCTGAGCTGGTGGATAAAGCCACTATAGCGGAGATTATGGAGCGGTTGGAGGCTGAGCAGCAGAGGCAGAATAAGAGATCCGCACCTTCCGATTCCCAACAGGGGATTGGACGTGGTTCGTGGAAGTGAGGTGGCTACCACAGAGATCAGAGGCAGGAGATCGGGAATTGCGGTTTCCAAGTGTGCAGCCATCTCCAGCTTGCCTGACTTGTGGGAAGAGGCACCTAGGGGAGTGTCGTGTTGGGTGAGGTGTTTGCTATCGATGTGGGGAGCCAGGGCATGTGATGAGGGATTGCCAGGCTCATATTGGTGCTGCTCCTGCTCCTAGACTTGCTTGCGGAGGCTACCAGGTGCCACGTGGAGGCCAGCAGAGGAATATGGCCCCAGCTAGGGTTTTCGCTTTGACGCCTGGCGATGCTGAGATGGCCGGCGGCTTGGTGATAGGTATGGTTAACATGTATTTATTTAAAGTTATTGCACTTTTTGATTCTGGTGTCATACACTCGTTTGTGTCCTTGGGGTGTGTTAAATTGTGTGGGGTTGAAACACAATCATTAGATGTTAGGTTATTAGTGGCTACACCGACCGGATCAGTGGTGAGATGTAGTAGGGTATTCCGTGGTTGTCCCGTTGATGTTCAGGGAAAGATTCTATCTGCTGAGTTGGTGGTGCTAGATATGCACTGGTTGGACATCATCTTCGACATAAATTGGCTAGCAGCTAATTCTGCTATTATAGACTGTTGTGCAAGAGAAGTGATATTCAGACCTCCAGGGAAATCAGAATTTAGATTTACAGGGTCACGAGTGCAATCTTTACCTCAGATGGTCTTAGTTGTTTAGGCGAGGAGACTGCTCCAAAGTGGCTGTCAGGGATTTGTGGCTTTTATGAAAGAATGGTCAGGAAATGAATTGAATCTTATCAATACACCTGTGATGAAAGAATTTACAGATGTGTTCCCAGATGAATTATCACGTTTTTTGCCTGATCGTGAGGTAGATTTTCCTATTGATCTACTTCCAGGTACAACGTCGATCTCTAAAGCACCGTATTGAATGACGCTAGCAGAGTTGGTAGAACTAAAAGATCAGTTGTATGATTTTTTTGATAAGGGCTTCATACGACCTAGTGTATCTCTGTGGGGAGCTCCAGTGCTATTTGTGAAGAAGAAGGACAAGTCTATGAGGACGTGTATAGATTACAGAGAGATTAATAAAGTGGCAATCAAGAACAAGTATCCTCTACCCTGTATCGATGATTTGTTTGACTAGCTCCAGGATACATGGGTGTATTTGAGGATCGATCTTAGGTCAGGCTACCATCAAGTAAAGGTGCGAGCAGAAGATGTATCGAAGACGACCTTCAGGACTAGATATGGGCATTATGAGTTTCTTGTTATGCCATTTGGTCTGACGAATGCTCCTGCGATATTTATGGATTTGATGAATAGGATATTTCATCCATATTTAGATCAATTTGTAGTTATTTTTTATTGATGATGTACTGGTCTATTCAAGGAGCTATGAGGAGCACGAGATACATCTGAGGCAGATTTTGCAGATGCTCAGGGAGAAGAAGTTGTATGCAAAGTTTAGAAAATGCGACTTCTGGCTCGAGAAAGTTGTGTTTTTGGGGCATGTAATCTTAGGAGACGGAATTTCTATGGATCCTAACAAGATTGAGGTGGTAGTAAGTTAGGCTAGATCGAGAATGTACAGGAGATCAGTAGTTTCTTGGGGTTAGCCGGATATTACCGTCGTTTTGTCGAGGGGTTCTCAGCTTTATCAGGGCCTCTGACACGATGAACTAGGAAGAATGGCAGATTTGAATGGGACGACAGCTGTGAACAAAGTTTTCAGGAACTGAAGCAGAGGCTAGTCACAGTGCCAATATTGATTATCCCGTCTGGGTGTGAGGGGTATACAATCTATAATGATGTGTCCTTGAAGGGACTTGGCTGTGTATTGATGCAGCATGGTAGGGTGGTGGCATATGCGTCTAGAAAGTTGAAAGACTATGAAAAGAATTACCCTACCCATGATCTTGAGTTAGCTGCAGTGGTACACGCATTAAAAATTTGGAGGCATTATCTGTACGGTGAGCAGTATGAAATTTTCTCCGACCTCAAGAGCTTAAAGTATTTCTTCACCCAGAAGGAATTGAATATAAGACAAGAAGGTGGTTTGAGTTAATTAAAGATTTTGATTGTACTATCAGTTACCACCTAGGGAAAGAAAATGTGGTAGCTGATGCACTGAGCAGGAAATCTGGGGAATCAGCATTGAGGGCTATGGAGATCCAGGATCCGATCATAATGGACTGGAGAGACTCAGCATCGAGTTGGTTGAGAGTGACCCACAGGTATATATTGCCAGTCTAGTGGTATAGCCTACACTGCAAGAAAAACTAAAGCTGCTCAGAAAGAAGACCCAGAATTAGTAGAGGTGATTGACAGAGTGCAGGATGGTCAGGGAAAGGAATTCTGCATTTTAGATGATGGAACTTTACGGTTCCGTTCTAGATTATGTGTTCCTACTAATGCTGGCATTAGGAGGACTATTTTAAAGGAGGCTCACAGATCTTTGTATATGAAGAGGGAGATTGACGAGTATGTAACCTAATGCTTGACGTGCCAGCAGGTAAAAGCTGAGCACTAGAGGCCGGCAGGCCAGTTGCAGCCGTTATTTATCCCAAAGTGGAAGTGGGATCATATTTCCATGGACTTCGTTTCAGGGCTGCCGTCGACATCGCATGGCCAGAATGCGATTTGGGTGATAATAGACCGGTTGATTAAGACCGCCCGTTTTCTCCCTATCAAGATCAGCTATCCCCTTAGCTGATTTGCAGAGAATTACGTCCAGGAGATAGTTCATTCTCATGGGGTTCCAGTATCCATAGTGTCAGATTGAGACCCACGTTTCACGTCACATTTTTGGGGAAGCTTGCAGGAAGCTTTAGGATCTCAGCTATCTTTTAGTATGGCATTCCATCCTCAATCAGACAGGCAGACTGAGAGGATGATACAGATACTAGGAGATATGCTCCAAGCGTGTGTATTAGATTTTTGGGGTAGTTGGACTCAGTTCATGTCGCTGGTAGAGTTCGCGTATAATAACAGTTACTAGTCCAGTATTGGCATGACACCATTTGAAGCACTGTACGGTAGGAGATGTCGATCTCCTTTGTATTGGGATGAGATGGGTGAGCGGTGAGTTATGGGGCCAGAGCTGGTACAATAGGAGTATGATAAAGTTCGACTTATCAGGGATAGAATCAGTGCAGCTCAGAGTCGACATAAGAGTTATGCCGAAAATCGCCATAGGAATTTGGAATTTGATGTGGGTGATCACGTATATTTAAAGATAGCTCCGTTAAAAGGAGTCATGAGGTTTGGTAGGAAGGGTAAACTTAGCCCTAGGTTTATCGGTTCGTTTGAGATTTTACTGAAAGTGGGGCTGGTGGCCTATAGGCTAGCTTTGTCACCTACACTATCCAGGATGCACGATGTATTCCACATATCTATGTTGAGGAAATACGTCCCAGATCCTTCTTATATTATCAGCTATGATGAGTTAGAGCTTAGTGATTCGCTAGTCTATAAGGAGGTACCAGTGCAGATTCTGGACCGAAAGGAACAAAAACTACGTAATAAGAAGATTTCGCTGGTAAAGGTTTTATGGAGGAATCATGTAATAGAAGAGACTTCTTGGGAGCTCGAGGAACATATCAGACAGAAGTATCCACAAATTTTCTAAGAAGTCTATACGTAATTAAGAAATGTGAGAAAATATGCAATGTTTCTTTTGCAGGTACATGTAATGTTTTAGATAATATGTGGCATTTTAGTTTTGGGGGAAATTTTCTTTTGGTATATGTAATCTCCCAGCACTTGAAATGTAACCACGGTATTCCTCTGCCATAATAGAGGGTAAGTAATAAAATAAGTAGACCATTTTGCCTTTATAGGATGATAGAAGGAAATACAGATAGTAAATTTCTAGGACGAAATTTTATAAGGAGGGGAGAATGTAATGACCCGAATAATAATAATGTAATTTAATTAAAGAGGAAGGAAAATGGAAATAGTAACAGAAGGAGGCAGTCGACAACATTGTACTTGAAAGGAATAACCAAGTGAAATTATCAGGGCCTTGTCGACGAATGCATGGGATTCGCCGACGAGGGTATAAGAGGACCTCATCGACGAAGACAAGATTCGTCGACGAGAAGATATCGAGAGAGGGTTTTGGGGAATTCTGAAATTCGTCGACGAAGGTGCAGGTTCGTTGACGAACTTTCTATAGGACTCATTGATGAGGTGACGTGTCTCATCGACGAATCCAATCCTATAAATATCAAAAAACTGAATTTAAACTTCAAAATTAAGAAATCTCTCACTCTCTCTCTTCCCCTTCGGTTTCTTTCTCCTCTCTCTTCGATACCGGTTCCGTTGCTCGCTGGATCGACGATCCGAGGTCACCACGACACTCCTGGAGAAGTTCTTTGCATATCTACTGGAGCGGATCATCGGTGGAACTCCGTTGAAATTCATCCCTGAGTTGAGGTAAGACTTTTTATGCCGAATTTGGACTTATTGTAATTATAGGAAATGATATTCATATGAAAATACTAAAGTTTAGTTCTGCGGGTTTTCATTTTCAGGGAATTGATCAGGAAATCTTACGAGTGTGAGTCCAGGAATACATAGGGGCTTTTTAGTTGCCAGATAAGGGAATAAACAAGTAATTTTCAGGGAATATGCATGAATATTATTGAGAAAATGAATGTTATTGGGAAAATACTGCTATTGTACGGAGAATAAGATTTTAGAATGAAATGTACGGAATTACTTAACTTTGTGTGGCATGAATGTTATTTTCATGAAAGGTAATGATATGACAAATTTTACGAGTAAAGCATGTTTTCAGGTATTATGAAAAGATACAGTATGTAATGATGATTTTGAAAAATACATGATAATTGATTTATTTTTAGAATGAAATGTACAAAATATTTTCGGTGCGAGGCCGCATATACATGAAATGATTCCGACGCGAGGCTATGTATATATGAAATGATTTCGGCGCGAGGCCATATTGATGAAATTATGAAAGATTCTGTTGAAAAATTGGGTATTTAAAAAATTTCTTTGAAACTTATTTACCAATCAATGCCTATTTCTATGTTTAACTAATTAATGGCTGGAATTTGATGTTGGTTTGAATTACTAAATCAATGAATTCCCGTTTACCCAATTAAATGGGTGTAAAGTTATTCAACATACACAAGCAAGCAGGAAATTGAAATATGATGCAAAAAATGAAAAAGATAAGGGAAAAGAGAATGCAACCACGATTTTACGAGGTTCACCCAACCAGGCCTATGTCCTTGCCTTGAGCAACCTACCCAAGGATTCCACTATAATCCCTACTCCTTAAATTGGGACGGAACTTTCCTTACAATCCGTTGCTTACAAGAGGTACACCTCCCTCATAATCCGCTGCTTACAAGAGGTACAACTTCCTCCTAATCCGCTGCTTACAAGAGATACAACTCTATCCTCAACCCTGGTTCACAAACCGAACCTTGAATATAATTTAATCTGCCAAACACTCAATGTTGCTTCTAACAAAGCTAGTGAGTACAATTTAAAGTCCTAGTACATAATCATATGATAAAACTTGAAGTTCAAAATGTATGAAACGATACAATCATTTTATGTATGATATGCTTCAACACACAAAACCCTTTTTATCAAAAACTCCCAAGTAAAGAAATATTTGAAATGCTTTGGAGTATATTAGGGTTCTAGTTCACTTTGTAAATATGCACAAATATGTCTAATGTGAACTTGTTAAAAGCTTTATCTTGAATGTTTTATCAATCTATATCAAAAAGCTTTTTATCAAATATTTAATCACAACCTAATCTTTGTAATATGTAAATATATACGATATGTAATTCAAAGATCAAAATATTGAGTATAAGGTTTTCCAAACAAAATATCCTTCAATAAGATAAATATTTATGAATACCAAGGATATATATTCAAGTGTTTTAATATATAAAAATTATGAATCTTTTAACTTAATACACACTTGAATCAAACCATTCAATCAATCACACAACCTTAATCAAGTAATGATCTTGTTTAAAAAATAAATATGTATATGTATATGCACATCCAAGATCAACCTTTTAATACTTAATCAAAAATAGATTTTCAATAATAAGCTCTATGAACACTATATGTATATACGTATATATACTCTAGAATCAAAAACGAATCAACCAGAAACTAAAAAAAAAATATCTCAAGTAATGATCTTGTCAAAAGCAATTTTTATATGTATGTGCACACTCAAGATCAAACTTTTCTAACGATATTCAATAACAAGTGATGAGATGAGGAGTTCTTGAAAATAATAACTTGAATGATCAAACCTCAATACTAGAATGAAAAACTAGATGAGTAAACAAGTTCCCTTTGAGATTCTGAGTTGATTTGCCCAAGCTTGATGATTAGAAGTTGAAGTGTAGGCAATCGTATAGCAATAAGAGCAACTTTCTCAATATTCTTTCAATAATATGTATACTTCTCTTCCTGTGTGTCTTAGCTTTATTCTAGGGTTTAGATATTCAGTATATATAGTATCTTACCCTTAGGATTGATCTGAGCCGTTGGATCAAAGAAATAGCTTGCGAGTTCTTTTAATAAAAATATGATTTTTTAAACTTTCCCGCGACTTCAGGCAACCGAAGTGGGGTTCAGGCTCCTAAAGTGGCAAGTTCAGGCGCCTGAGGTCCTTAGTTCAGGCGACCGAAGTGCCTCTGCCAGGTTCTATGTTTCCCATTAATTCTTCAGGCTACCGAACTTCATCTTCAGGTAACCGAAGAAATTCTTCAAGTGACTGAAGTTGAGTTCAGGCTACTGAAGTGCCTTTTTTCTCAAATTTTCTTTTCTAACTTAAAAAAATCTGCTTTGCTTTCTTTCTTGGCTCTTTTATAAAATCTTTTTCCAAGATTTTAACAATATTTCTAAGTCCATGAATGTCCCCTACATATATATATATATATATATATATATATATATGAAATGCATGAATCCTAAAGTCTTTCAAAGTTATGTTGTGCCTCAAATTAAATCATATGACGATGTAGGTACATGAGTTCTAAATACCCATTCCCAAGATGTTCTTGAGCTTTGCCTCTTGCATCTTGATTCTCGTACTCTTTGAGTTCCATGGATCTTGCCAAGATTTGTAAATTTTACTTGAAGGCTTCCATGACTCGTTATCTTTCCGTGCATGCTTAATATAGGTCATGTTCACAAACTCAATGCACAGATCAAATACCAAGTGTTTTGTCATTATCAAAATAGGATTGGACTCGTAGAGTCAACAATCTCCCCCTTTTTGATGATGACAAATATACGAGCAAAAATAAATAATGGGTTATGCCTAACAAGGCTCCCCCTCAATTAATGCATCAAATATTCAACGAATGACAATATGCTTATGTTCATACACAAGTATTTAGCCTGAATCCAAATGAAATATGAAATATGCTCATGATCAACCATGACATCAACAACAGTTTATCCCCCTTTGTATATCTCATCCTTTGCATAACATCAATAACATTTTTGGCTCATTCTTCTTTGGTTCTGATTTTTTTTTTTTATTTTTGCTCCTAATTTTTTTCCCACTTTTGACATCAACAAAAAGGTGTATAATAATAAGACATGAATGGACATACCCTTATATTCTTCTCTCCTTTGAAATTTTAAAGTTTTAATCTTGTTCAACCATCAGATTTGGAAAACTTTTACTTCTCCCCTTTTACATCAACCATCCCCCTTGCATAAGTTTCAGCGATTATGTGAGGATACCAATTATTGATTGATGGGATATCAAATGTGAACTAATGTTGTATCAAATGTGAGCAAAATGTTGATACCAAATGTTAATTGATTTGATACCAAAAGTTGATTGATCTGATACCAAGTTATCACATCTTAAGTGACGTTGTTCCCCTTGAATTATGTCATATAATATAATTCTAGGCAACCACACTTATTTTACCTAGAAAAGCTCTCCCCTCTTTTACTTATTTAAGCTTATACACATTACAGATTATGCAATTTAAAAAAATCTCTCCCGCTTTAGTTCTTATCCAAAAATTTACTTTGGTATATATCTCTCACCTTTTCGAATCTTCAAAACAAGTTTTGCTATAGATATTTGCTTTACGTACATTTCGAAAAGAATTGTAACCATAAAGACTAACCATGCAGATCCTCATTATATCAATGCATTTCAAAACCAGGTCATGTGGTTAACTTAAGCAATTTTCAGCAAAGTAATATATTTCTCATTTTGCATATTCAATAGAATCATCAAAATTGAGTGCATGCAACAGAAAGTTCACTACACATCTAAGCACAATACATATTGGCAAGCATAATAAGATAGGAAATCATTTTGAGATGCTCCCCCTATGAATTTTAATCCTTGTGTAGATGAAATGAAATGCTTATACTTATCGAAGATTTATGTCACTACTAGTTCAAAGCCATATAAGCAATCATTGTGAAATATTTCAGACCAACTAGAGTGATACTACGATGTACACGAGTTCTTTACGCTTTTTCTCTAGGAATGGAGCTAAACTCCCCTAAGTATTTTCAAGCATGTAACCAATTTAGTTCATTATAAGAAAAAATCATTTTGGTTAACATGTTGTATCAAATATGCACACAAGGAACATACCATTCATGGCTTGATACCAGATGTAAGCACAAAATATGATACTAAATGTGATTATGCTTATGTTTCAAAGCCATAGTATATTCAAGTTAATTTACTCCCTTTCAACTATGCACTTATCATATTCTTATGTCTTTTCCTTGTAATCATTTTTCACCAGTTTAGCCAAGTGTTCTAAGATCTTGAATGATTTATACTTGACTTTGCCTGCTTTAGCTTAGAAAACCAAAAAGTTATAAAAAATTTTACTTCAAGGTCATAAGCCTATACTGCTTCTTTTCTTATGGATCTCAATGCACAGGTTTCCTAGTCATTTGCATTTTCATATAGATTGAAACCTATAGCATATAACTTAGCCATTTGACACATTGAGACTCTTCTAATAGATTTGACTAGAAGTTTGAGAGCTTGTGAAGTGAGATTTTGCAAATACTCTTAACAATTTAATTATCATTAAGTTCAGAAGAATATTCATTGTGTTGTGGAAGCGATTATATCCAACTGCATAGGCCAAAGAGCAAATTGAATAATATTAATTTTGAAATACTGCTCTTTAGGTATTTCTGATTATCCAGTTATTGGACGGTACCTTATAAGTATGTCTTCAATTTTAAGCAAGGGTACGACCCTATAATGGATGAATCTTTACCGGATATGATCATTGTATGATAAAGATTTCTTGTGGAGGATGTTGTTTAATCACATATCAAACTTAGGGATTTTTATGTTTTAAGGACAAAGAGAATATTTATTAAAAAAAAATGTCTAGGTAGCAATTTGATTCCCTTAGAGAATGCCCTGATTTGATTATAACAGGATATCTTTTAATAAGCATTAGAAAGATGTAGAGTTTATGATTCATTAGTGCTTGTGGCTAGAATAATGACTAATTTAACCAGTTGAAGCTCCAAGCATGAGTTTAGGATTAGATGATTTTTAATATATGATTTATTCCTAAAGGCTCAATCTTATGCATTGTACATGATCTGCTTAACTTGGGATTTTAAAATTTATGCATAGGTTGAGCAATAAGAATTGTTCGTTAACCAGTAATACTTTCATTCATTTGGAAGTGGATTAATTCTTCAATGATATGATGTATGTTACTCACTGCAAAGATATAAGGTTCCTAATATTCTAACAATCAATCTCTCAACCTTCACTTTGAATATATCAAGATTTGCATGCTATTCAATGTTTTAACATTTTACCCAATCATTATGATATATAAGCATTAGGTAGTTAGATTGGATATATTGCTCACAAGAATCATATTAACTTAACTTTCTTTGAGGATTCTTAGTATAATAATAGTGTAGTATGCACATACTAAGATTTTACATTTTAAGCATACACTATTCCCAAGCCTATTAGTTATCACTACCCTCTTTTGTTTATATGGCTGATTTCACTAAATTCTCAATCCTAAAATCTAAAAGAGGAGTTATAGACATCTTGTTTTTACCCTAACCAAATAGAACAAGGGGTTCCCTTTTATTACTTTATTATTATTAGTATTTTTATTATCGTTATTTTATTATTACTTTATTATTATTATTATTATTATTATTATTATTATTATTATTATTATTATTTTACTATAATTATTCTGGATTATTATTACTATTATTTTTATTTATTTATTTTACCTTATTATTATTATTATTATTATTATTATTATTATTAGTATCTTATTTTGGTTATTATTATTTTTATTATCTTTATTTTTATTAGTAATGTTATCATTATTATTATTATTATTATTATTATTATTAGTTATTACTTTTAATATTAGTATTATTACTTTATTTTTATTAGTATTATTATTATAATTATTATTATTTTACTGATAGTATCTTTATTATTTTTATTTTTACTATAATTATTTATTATTATTTACTATTAGTAGTACTATTATTATTATTATTATTACCTTATTATTATTATTATTATTATTATTATTATTATTATTATTATTATCCTTATATTATTACTATAATAATAATAATTATTATTTTTTATATTTTCATTATTACTATAAGAATAAAAGAAAAAAAAAGAAAAAGAAAAATAAAATCAAAAAAAGAAGTTTTTTTTAGGGTTTTCAATTTTTTTTTTTTTTATATAAGGGCAGGGGGTGCTACGTGCAGAATGCGGAGGAAACAAGAAGAAAACTTAAAAAAAAAAACCTATCTTTCTCTCTAGGCTCTAGTCTCCTCTTCCTCTCCTCTTCTCTCATTCTTCCCTGTCTTCGTCCCTGCTCTGTCTCCCTCGATTTCCAATTTCTCTGCCTCTGCGACTCCCCGAACCCTTCAATACCAGCAGCTCTTCCCCTGCTCCAGCTCCAGCCTCCATCCGAAGCAGCACCACGACCAGCACTGCCGTGAGCAATCCACCATCCAACACCTGCTCCGGCCCAGACACTCCAGCAGCAGTTCTGTATCTCTGGCAACCACCCGAAGACCCCACTGCAGCATCTCCATCTTCCAGCAGCCACCACCAACTGCCGAACACTCCATCGCCGCCCCTCGTGAGCTCCGGCCACCATTCACCAACCTCAGCGACGTCTGCTTCATCGTCTCCCACGGCCACACCACCTGGAGTTCAGGCGCGCACAGCACAAGGTGCAGAGCCAAAGCAGAAAAAAAAAAAAAAAAACAGCTTCATCTTCTGCTTCTGCTTCTCCTTCGTCGTCTTCTTCTTCTTCCCGAGCCTTGCACCACCGACTCGTGGCCTCGCTGTTCCAGCCATCATCTCTGGCAGCCAATCATCGTCGCAACACTCTGCTGTTCTACCGCCGGTCCCCCAGCAACCTCCACTTCGACCACCCTCTGCTCCACGAACCTGTTTCTCCATTCCGGCACCCCAAACTCCAGCCATACTCCACGGCCAGCCTCCCTTCTCCGATAGTAGCGGCGTCTTCGGCAGAACCTCATGGCTACCACGGCTCTGGCCTTAACTCCGGTTGCCCTGCTCCGGACATCCGAACGCCGCACTCCTGCATCATTCCCGAACGACCTCTCATGTCTCCGTCTTCAACCTGCAAACCACTTTCACGGCACCGTCTCTCACGCACGAGCCACCTTGCTGCCAGCTCCACTCCGGAACTAAGTGAGAACCTGCTGCTGCTCAAGCCACAGGCAGCCGGTGCATCAACCCTTTGCCGGAGTCCTCTGCTCCGGCCATCTGCCGCTAGCCACAGCAACTCTCAGACCAGACCCAGAGCTCTGGCTTCTCCCTGGTGTGTTCCCTGCCTCCAAACACACATACACACACACATTGTACATGTACAGAACACACACACACATGCCATTTAATTTTATTTTCGTCATTTTGTTTTATTTTATTTTTATTCATTTCTCGTCTCGTTTTGGTCATTACTAATATCTAATATTCAGTGTTTTTTTTTTTTTTTGGTTTTATTTATGCAGGTATGTGTAATATTTAGTGTCTTTTTTTTTTTTTTTTTGGTAATATATAGTTTTCATGTTTAGACTCTTATTATATGTATTAGTATTATTGTTGGATTATTTTTTTTTTAATACCTTATTACATGTCCATATTTATTGTTTGAATATCGGTGTAAAGTGTTTATATTATCATTATATTTTCAATCATTGTAATATACTTATTTATTATTTAGGATATCTTTGTTATTGTTGTATACTATCTTGTGGTATGTTATTTATTTTAGTATATATTGTGTATTTAGGGTTTAAATTATTACGTGTTGTATTTAGGATTTTAATAGTATATTTAGGGTTTTGTTCATCATATGCTTTATTTAGGGTTCGATTGGTCTCTCATATTGTCATGATATATTAATGGTAAGGTTTTAAAATTATTTCCATAATTATTGTCGCGTGTTTTATTTGTTAACTCTAGGATTTAAATTGCTTCCCATAATATTACTTGTGTAATAGTTTCCATTATTGTATATATTGCATGTGTATTATAGGGTTTAATTTTTTTCCACATTGTTATTGTACATAAATTGTAAGGCTCTAATTATTTCCAAGCTATTATTAATTATTATACATATTACCTATTATATTTAGGGTTTTGATTGATTTCCATGTTATTAATATTTTTAGGGTTTAATTACCTTTATATAGATTGTTTATTAATTTTAGGGTTATGAGTGTTTCCATATTGTTATCACATTTCAACTTTAGGGTTTCATATGTTTCCAAATTATTAGTAAATATTTTTTAAGATTTTTGATTTATTTCTATATTATTGCACGTTTGATTATTTTCATATTATTGTATATATTATTGCGGGTCTGATTGACATTGTATATTTATTTTAGGGTTTGTCTAATTCCATAATTTCGTCTTATTTGTTTCCATGTTTGTTTATATTACCTTTAACTTTTAGGGTTTGATTTATTGTCATGTTCTTAAATGTTTCCTTTATTGTTAACATTAGGGTCTTATTAGTGTTATGTTAAAGTTTTGATTATTTGTAGTTAGGGTTTTTGCATATATTTGTTAAGATATATTATCATATTGTATAGTTATTAAAATTATGATATATATGTATTATTAGTCTAGTAGTATTATTATGGTATAATATTAATATTTACGTGTTATGATGTATATATATTAAAGTGGTATTATAATATTGTATTGGTATTTATGTGTTATTAATATTATGAGATATATGTGTGTTATTATTATAGTAGTATTATTATTATAGGTAATGTATTATCATTATAATATATTAAGGCTATTATTTTCACATATTTCTGGAATTTTCAACTATATCTTATATTTATATTTTGTATTGCGATATCCATTATTTCTAGTATTTTGGTATTATTTTAATAAGTATTTTTGTGTGGGTGTATCCCTATGATTTTATTGCGGGGGTATGAGCCTTCGGGCATCACGTACTTTAAGCTCTGAGGGAATATATATGTATATATTATATTTATTTATTTATTTTTCATGTGTATTTATAAATTCATAAAAATGAGTAATTTAAAGACTTATTAGATTAACTTAGGGATAATTTCAAATTAATTAGGTACCATTCGTAAGAATTGGCGCATAGGGGGTGCTTGTACCTTCCCCTTGCGTAACCGAACTCCCGAGCCTAACTCTGGTAACGTAGACCCATTCTACCCCTAACGGGGTAGTAATCATGTGTTCTAACCACACTAAAAGGTTAGTGGCGACTCCGACATTCCCTATTTTTTCTTGAAAATTAAAATTGATTTTTATTTTGTCGCCCGGGGCACACGCTGTCCCGGGACGTCGCGACAGGAGTGTTTGGGGTTTGTTTGGTACTCATTTTTGTTTGACTTGCCAAACCTGTTTGAGCTTCACACCTTTCCTTTTAAATGGACAATCAAATTTAATGTGTCATTTATTTTTACATGATACACAGGTGGTGTGAGGATACGGACCGTAGGAGGTACTAGCATAGAATTTTGACGCTTTAACAAAATACCCCATGTATAGGTTCTTTCTTCTCCTATTTTCAATTCCATTGTAACCTATACATTCTTTGTATAAGGTCATCTTTTCGGAACCTAAGAGTTTGTCAAAATTTTCTTTTCCCTTAGTAAATGTGTAGATGATCTTAACTTGATCCTCTATTTTTCTTTTTAGGTCTTGAATTTTTGGATTCTTTAAGCCTTTGCAAATAGCTTGTAATTTTACCAATTCATCGGTCACTTTGTTTGCTTTGCATTCAAATTCAAAGATTTTAAGATCTTTTGCATTATCACTCGAAATCTTAGATCTTAACTCTTTCAGCTCTTTTGCCATCATATCATTCTTGTTTTCTAATTTCAAGATTTTCAAGTCCTTTTCTTTTTCAACACAACTTTTAAATTTTAAATCCTTCAGTAATGCCTCATTCTTGGTTACTAGTATCTTAATTTCTAAATCCTTTCCAGTATTTCTTTTTCCCAAGAAGTATGAGACTCTCGAAAATCTTCTAACTAGTTTGCTAAGTTTTTATTTTCACTTTTCAACATTATTTTCTTTTTGGACATCTTTGTTAACATTTTAAGAGCCTTAGCAAATTCCTTTTGTAATTTCTCATAAGATAACATGTTATCATTATCAGATTCATCATAATATTCACTACCAGAAGTATCACATGATGTATCACAGTCATTGCATGAATCATTTTGAGAATTTGAATAAGAAGTAGAATGAGTAGAGTGTACCTCTTCATCAACCAATGCAACAAGGCCATAGTTTTCTACTACCTTATCATTTGAGTATGGATCTTCCCAAGTAGAGGACTTCTTTCCTTTGGTCTCTCCAAATCTCCTATCGAGTTCTTCCCACATCTCCTTAACACTTTGACATGACTTGATTTCATGAAAAACATTAGTATCTAAACCAAGCAATAGAATGTTCATAGCATCGAAATTTATTTGCATTAATTTCATGTTAGTCTCATTTAGCTCATATTCAGATTTAGGGATTTCAACATTGTCAATAATTTTCATAAGAACTAGGTTTCCTTGATCAATTACTCTCCAAGTTCTCCAATCCATGGATTTTACAAAAATAGTCATTCTTATTTTCCACTTGGTGAAGTTTTTACCATAAAACATTGGAGGTCTTGCAAAGATTTGTTCCACACCAATTGGGGATACACCAAAATAATCCATGTTATCTTTTTACAAATTAACAATTACGTCTATATACACCTGCTCTGATAGCAATTGTTGATTAAGGTGTAATCCCAAGAGGGGGGGGGGTGAATTGGGTATTTTAGAAAATTCTTTGAAACTTATTTACCAATCAATCCCTATTTCTATGTTTAACTATTTAATGGCTGGAATTTGATGTTGATTTGAATTACTAAATCAATGAATTCCCTTTTACCCAATTAAATGCGTGTAAAGTTATTCAACATACACAAGCAAGTAGGAAATTGAAATATGATGCGGAAAATGAAAAGGATAAGGGAAGAGAGAATGCAACCACGATTTTACGAGGCTTAGCCAACCCGGCCTACGTCATTGCCTTGAGCAACCCACTCAAGGATTCTACTATAATCCCTGCTCCTTAAATTGGGACGGAGCTTCCCTTACAATCCGCTGCTTACAAGAGATACAACTCCCTCCTAATCCACTGCTTACAAGAGGTACATCTTCCTCCTAATCTGCTGCTTACAAGAGATACAACTCTCTCCTCAACTCGGTTCACAAATCGAACCTTGAATACAATTTAATCTGCAAAACACTCAATGTTGCTTCTAACAAAGTTAGTGAGTACAATTCAAAGTCCTAGCACATAATCATATGATAAAACTTGAAGTTCAGAATGTATGAAAACGATACAATCGTTTATGTATGATATGCTTCAACACACAAAACCCTTTTTATCAAAAACTCCCAAGTAAAGAAATATTTGAAATGCTTTGGAGTATATTAGGGTTCTAGTTCACTTTGTAAATATGCACAAATATGTCTAATGTGAACTTGTTAAAAACTTTATCTTGAATGTTTTATCAATCTATATCAAAAAGCTTTTTATCAAATATTTAATCACAACCTGATCTTTGTAATATGTAAATATATACGATATGTAATTCAAAGATCAAAATACTGAGTATAAGGTTTTCCAGACAAAATATCCTTCAATAAGATAAATATTTATGAATACTAAGGATATATATTCAAGTGTTTTAATATATCAAAAATATGAATCTTTTAACTTAATACACACTTGAATCAAACCATTCAATCAATCACACAACCTTAATCAAGTAATGATCTTGTTTAAAAAATAAATATGTATATGTATATGCACATCCAAGATCAACCTTTTAATACTTAATCAAAAATAGATTTTCAATAATAAGCTCTATGAACACTATATGTATATACGTATATATACTCTAGAATCAAAAACGAATCAACTAGAAACTAAAAAAAAAATATCTCAAGTAATGATCTTGTCAAAAGCAATTTTTATATGTATGTGCACACTCAAGATCAAACTTTTCTAACGATATTCAATAACAAGTGATGAGATGAGGAGTTCTTGAAAATAATAACTTGAATGATCAAACCTCAATACTAGAATGAAAAACTAGATGAGTAAACAAGTTCCCTTTGAGATTCTGAGTTGATTTGCCCAAACTCAATGATTAGAAGTTGAAGTGTAGGCAATCGTATAGCAATAAGAGCAACTTTCTCAATATTCTTTCAATAATATGTATTCTTCTCTTCCTGTGTGTCTTAGCTTCATTGTAGGGTTTAGATATTCAGTATATATAGTATCTTACCCTTAGGATTGATCTGAGCCGTTGGATCAAAGAAATAGCTCACGAGTTCTTTTAATTAAAATCTGATTTTTTAAACTTTCTCGCGACTTCAGGCAACCGAAGTGGGGTTTAGGCTCCTAAAGTGGCAAGTTCAAGCGCCTGAGGTCCTCAGTTCAGGCGACCGAAGTGCCTCTACCAGGTTCTATGTTTCCCATTAATTCTTCAGGCTACCTAATTTAATCTTTAGGCAACCGAAGAAATTCTTCAGGTGACTGAAGTTGAGTTCAGGCTACTGAAGTGCCTTTTTTCTCAAATTTTCTTTTCTAACTTAAAAAAAATCTGCTTTGCTTTCTTTCTTGGCTCTTGTATAAAAACTTTTTCCAAGATTTTAATAATATTTCTAAGTCCATGAATGTCCCCTATAGATATATATATATATATATATATATATATATATATGAAATGCATGAATCCTAAAGTCTTTTGAAGTTATGTTGAGCCTCAAATTAAATCATATGACAATGTAGGTACATGAGTTCTAAATACCCATTCCCAAGATGTTCTTGAACTTTGCCGCTTGCATCTTGATTCTCGTACTCTTTGAGTTCCATGGACCTTGCCAAGATTTGTAAGCTTTACTTAAAGGCTTCCATGACTCGTTATCTTTCCGTGCATGCTTAATATAGGTCATGTTCACAAACTCAATGCACAGATCAAATACCAAGTGATTTATCATTATCAAAATAGGATTGGACTCGTAAAGTCAACAGATGCTATAATATCATGTATTATATTTTATCAGAACCCGGATGTTAGTTTAGTTCAGTTTCAGAAGCTCGGTACCGTAGCTATATGGATAAGATATCTACGTTTAGACTTTTACTAACCACCCCACGAGAGGGTGGGAGATGGATAATCGATGCAGATCTTAGTGTAGAGTTGTAGACGTCCACCTGGCAGTCTGGACTAAGGTGTGGCGGGCCCATCGTAGTTACAGACATTTTTGATTCGGCAGTGATCGGCCAGCCATTGTCGGGTCCCACCTTCGGTCTGCACAACCCGTCATGGGGGGTAATACATGACATCAGCTAACTATTCATCCTGGGTATGTTTTCAGTATTATCAGTTATAACATATGTTTTACGTACGATATGATTTATTAGCAAATATGAAAGTATATGATTATTCAGTACGATACAATGAACATTTACAAAAATATGAAATGTACTGTATATATATAATTGCCTTAAATGTTCATATTGCCACACTACTGTATTTAGTTTATTTTCCCTTACTGAGAAGTGTCTCACCCCCGAAACTAATTAATTTTTCTAGAGACCCTGAGAAACCGGCGGGTCGTGGCCGCTATTGAGCTTATTGAGTTACCCCACTAGGAGGGAAATATTTTTTACTAGGATCAGGATTATTTTGTTGTGAGATCCTACTTATATTTGGAATGTTATGGGAGATTGAAATATATATATATATATATATATATGTGTGTGTGTGTGTGTGTGTGTGTGTGTGTGTGTGTGTGTGTGTTATTTTGGTGTAAGTAGACTCTGATATTATGTTTTATCGTTGGATGGTTGTAATTTTATACTTACTGCTGCTTAGGCTTCCGCTGTGATTGAAAGGTGTCTCTGTTACCCACGGGTTCGGGTTGACTTCTTTATTTATTATGTTTCATTTTATATTAAGATTTTTGAGGTTGTTATAGGGAGGGAAATAGAAGGTGGTAGCAGACTTCGCCGGCGAACACTTCGTGTTCGTCGATGACGTGGCAACTTAGGCAACTCTGAATTTCGTCGACGAAGGGGGAGTTTGTCGACGAATTATATATTGACCTCGTTCATGAGGTGACATGACTCGTTAACGAGAAGATACCAAGAGGATATTTGGGGTGACTCTGAATTTCATCGACGAAGGGGAGAGCTCATCGACAAATTTCCTGTTGACCTCATCGGCAAGGTGACGTAGCTCGTCGATGAAGCCCCTTGTATAAATAGCCCAAAACTCGGATTTAAATGTTGGAAAATCATAAATTCTCACACACTCTCTCTCTCTCCCTACGATTTCTCTCTCCTCTCTCTTCTATTTCGGCTCCGTCATTCACCGGTTTTGAGAATATAAAAAATTAGATATTAAGCGCTGAATGTACACTTGGTAAAGTGGATTGGGTTGGATAATCTGTCCTGGATTAGGCGGATTATCGCGTAAGGATATTACAATCCATATCCGACTCATTTAAGTTGCGGATTTATGACAGTTCAAATTGGATAATCCATGGCGGATGACGGATAATCTATCTTTCTAATTCCTAATATAATTTTTTTTATTATCCAATGAATAATTTGTTTTGTAACACAATAACTAAAACTATTTTTAAAATTATAATTTGGTAATATATTAAACATGTTAGCCTTGGTGGCTACATGAGTTTTATTGTCTTATTTTGATGATAACAATCCATTAGTGGTTCCAAGTAAGTTTTTCTTTGCATGTTAAGTTATGATAAGTATAATCACAAATGTAAAGATTACATAAATTCTTAATACATTAGACATCATCAAAAAGGGAGAGATTATTAGCTTAGGTGGCTACACTATCATATTTAATGTGTTTTGATGATATTAACCTATTTTTGGTTCTTAATGTTTTCATATCTTTGCAGATTATGTTTAATACAAGTACAAGTGACACATTCACGAAGTACTGGATCAAAGACACAGATCGAACCGACTTGACATCGGATAGGAAAGATCAAAAGGACACTCACTCGGAAAGGACTCAAGCACAACCAAAGGAAGCTTTATCTTGAATTATATGTAATATTGGTTGTGTGAGGTAGGAATATTTTATAACTCTTGCGATTTTGTTTCATACATGATTTCTGAGTAGGAGTTGAGCAAATGCACATGCCTACTAGGATACATGAGTTTATAGGATTTCACAAAGTCACAAACTCCACATACATAGTTTTCAAAGTTAAGTTAAAGAGTTTGTCAAATAATTCTAAACTCAAAATATGTTTTCCAAAGGGACAAGTTTTCAATATCTTGTTTTTATAAACTTTTTCATACTTGGTTCCAGCTTCGACGAAATAAGATATCTTATATTCAAAGGAAATTTCATAAGGACAAGTTTTAAATTATATTAGTGTTATAATTTTTTACAAACTTGGTCCTAGTTGGGTTTAAAACTTCAGTTATGCATCTATCCAATTTCATGAACACCCTTTGGTATTTGAGACATAACTTTTGTTAGGAAAGTCCAAAAACAACGATCTTGGTGTCTATGAAAATTTAAGAAAAAATCCTACAACTTTTATGTTGATGACATTTTCTGATTCGAGGCAATCTTTGACTATTGGGTGCAATTTGTCGACGATTCAAGGTAGAATGTTAATGATTGCTGGTAGAGTGTTACTAGTTGACGAATGGGGGCCACTCGTCGATGAGCGGGTATCAACAGTTGACGAGTGGGGATCAATAGTTGACGATTTGCATCATGAACAACGCACCAACGGCTAGAAAACGACCAGTTTCTTTTGAGATTTGCTCCCAACGGTCGAATAATGGCTAGCAAGGGTTTTTGGCTATAAATACAAGTCCTTAGACTTGTTTAGTATAGTTTTTTATCCTTCTTAGTGAAAAATATCTTTGATTACAAGACTTAGGCACTTTGGATATTAGTTCTTCATTACAAGTGCTCATTCTCTCTTACTTTCCAATCTTGTCCAATTCAATACTTGAGAGAATTGTGTGAGGTTTGAATTGTAATTGATTTCAGCTCATTTGAGGAGCATTTCTTTGTAAATCATCTTCTTGTTGTAAGGTTCTTTGTGAATCGTTTGGTGAAGGTTCTTTATGAATTGAAGTGAAAGCTCTTGGTGAGCATGGTAGAGATTTGTTCTTGAGTTGTAAGACTTCTCCGCCGGTGAAAGAGTATCCTTAATGGATTGTGGAATCCTTAGCTTGGTGCTAAGGCGTGGATGTAGGTTTGGTGCTGAACCACGTAAAAATCCTGGTGTTGATCTTTCACTACCCTTCTCTTTATTTTATTTGTCTTGTAGTTGATTTACATTATGTACATTGCAATATGATTGCTTGCAATCTTGTCAAGAGCTTTATTTTGTCGAGAAAATCAAAATACGCATAAAGAGTCCTTTCACCCCCCTTTGACTCTATATACTCCTGGGTGGGACGTTTAACAAAACATTTAATAACTAATCACAAAATTATAATTTTTATTATTATTTTTCAGAGCATGAATTTGGAGACTTTTGTTTTGATCACAAGAAAATTGAGTATTTGGGTTTGAGCTTTAATGTGGGCATAGACCTAGAGACGCATAAAGTGGTGCAAGAGTTGAGAGCGTGGGATTAGACATTGGCCAATAGGCTTATGCTTATATGAGATTATCAATGAATTTAGAGGTGGATAAAAAAAGTTCAAATCATATTAAGCTTATTTAATGTGTGGATCGGTTATGAGACAATTTAATCGGGTCAAATTTGATTCAGATTAATGGATTTTTATCCATTTTGCTAGGTCTAACTGAATGCTCAATATAATTTTGAATTTACCAACTGGATTTTAGATCATGGTTGAACTCCCTATACACTAGAAGGTTTAAGTTGTTTGGTTGGAGTGTTTAACAATTTGATCAACTCGGCCAACCAATCCTAGCCAAATCAACGCAAAAAAAGTATTTCAAATGGTTTATAAATTGGTTGGTGATTTTCCATTTTACATAATTCCATCATTATGGTTTTGCTTGTAGATTTATTGTCAAACTCACCTAACCCAACCTAACCTGAATAACCTCTTTGTATATTATATGCATACCATTACTCAAACTTATGAAATAGGATAGACTATGGGGTGGGCACATGCATTTTAAAATGTTTTAATTTTTATGTTTTTAGTTTTATTTTTATTATAATAATTCTTATAGATATGATTTTTTAGTCGTTTAGATGACAACAGACATTTTTTTGCATTTTTTATTTGATTAGTTTTAGAACTTTCTTTATATTGTATTATCAACGTAAAATTGAAAATTATAATTTATTTACTGTGTTAGTCATACTTTACATTTAAACTATTATCTTTTTCATAAGAAGCCTATTAACTTAATTTAATATACTTAACGTGAATGATACTAGTTTAAATAGTGTTTTTAATATAAGCTATTTAGTGTTTTCTTTCTCTTTTTCTTTTCTACTTTGTCCTAAAACAAGTTAAATCAACAACTCGAACCAAACTACTGATATCCAAACCACCAGAGCACTCAAATCATGTAATTTTCCTTCTATTTTTCAATTAACCTCGACAATCTAAACATATATTTGCTCTCTTTATAACAAAAAAAAAAAAAGAAGAACAAAATTCTCAATATTTTCAATCAATCTAGAACGAGGAAAAAATAAAAGAAAATAAAACCCAAGTCATCCTTGATCTATATCTTCTCTTTGTCGATAAACCCCAAAAATCACACACATCTGCAGGGCACCAATAGCATGTTAGTGTTGCCATCATAACTGTTAGAGAGAGAGAGAGAGAGAGAGAGAGAGAGAGTCAAAACTTTGGTGCAATAAGATGGTAGATCGATATGTTGACCTATGTATACTAGCAACCTAGTCGATTGTTGTGAGAGGGAAATAGACAAGAGAAAGGAATGACGGTCTGATATAAGTTTGTGAGAGTGAAAAATGGGGGTGGGAGGGGGGGTGATGGTCTGACCTATCATTGAGCATGGAGAAGATGGGAATGAATTATGTTGAATGAGATTAAACATTATTTTTGTTAAAGTATGTGACTCATATCAAGTGGAACATAAGTACAGAGAAAGTAGGCTGAGGAAAAAAAACGAAAGTTGGACTTAATAAAAACCGTCGAAGGTTTGTAGAGTACATCAACGGTTACTTTGAAGGTTTCTTCTAGTAGCCAACTAGGAAGAAAACTGACGACGGTTTGATGCAGGTACATTGGCATTTTCTTCTAGTGAAGGAAAAACGTTGATGGTTTGATGAAATTGTTAATGGTTTTGTTCGGCGTTGTTTTTGAAATTTGAATTGGGAAGATCAATAGGTTTGGGATATGGAGGCAAATCCTCCATGGATTGATACAAGGGTATTTGAGGGATTCTCTAATACCTCTGTACGTTTATGAGTTAGTATAAATACAATGTTGCAACCCTATTTTTGATTAATAGTGAATTTCATCCCCCGCTTGCTCTCGTGGACGTAGGCATTCTGCTAAACCACGTTAAATCCTTTGTGTCTTTGTTGCTTTCATTATCTGCATGTGTTTACATATTATTCATTGTGATTACTACATTGCATATTCGTCATTAATTTCGCAAAAATAATTGCTATTGGAGCCATAGGTTACAATGGTTGGGATTTCTTCTACAAAGCTCGACATGGTTAAGTTTGACGGAACTGGAAATTTTGGATTATGGCAGAGGAGGGTTAAGGATTTGTTAGTGTAGCAGGGTATGGTGAAAGCGTTATATGAAAAAAAGTAGGAAGGTATGTATGACATGAGTTGGAAGGAACTAGAAGCAAAGGCTGTAGCAACTATTAGGATTTGTTTGGCTAAAGACGTGATGTATCACGTCATGGATGAGGAATCACTAGCGGCAGTTTGGCTAATACTGGAAAGTCGGTATATGTCCAAGTCGTTGATGAATAAGATTTATCTTAAGTAGAAACTATATGGCCTTAAGATGTTAGAGGGTTCGGATTTGAACCAGCACACGTATTCAATTAGATCATCAATGATTTGAAGTGAGTTGATGTGAAGTTCGAAGACGAAGACAAGGCATTGATGTTACTGAATTCTCTACTTGCGTCTCCTACGTATGAAAATTTGGTTACAACTTTGATGTGGGGAAAAGAAACTCTCAAATTGGAGGAGATCACCAGTGCTCTTTTAGGTTTTCATCAGAGGAAGAAAGCTAGCGATGAGAATCTACAAGGTGAAGGCTCGTGGTAAGGGTTAACCAGGAACGTGGGAGAAGCAAGTTTCGGAGTGGACCGAGTAATAATAAATCTCGGTCCAATTATAGGAATAGGAATGACATACAATGTTTTAAGTGCGAGAAAAAATGGCACATAAAAAAAAATTTCTAGAGAAAAAAAAGGGAATACAGAGAATAAAGAGGGTCCATCAAAATCGATGAATGTAGTGGAATAAGTAGACTCAGAGAGCGGTGACGGGGATATGCTTTCAGTATCATCCTGTTCAGATCATCTCATAGATTCTTGGATTCTGGATTCAGCATGCTCTTATCAC
Source organism: Malania oleifera (assembly GCF_029873635.1). Lineage (NCBI taxonomy): Eukaryota > Viridiplantae > Streptophyta > Magnoliopsida > Santalales > Ximeniaceae > Malania > Malania oleifera. The sequence continues at coordinate 21,911,923 of NC_080418.1, forward strand.
ATGACACCCAATAAATATTGGTTCAACACCTACATATTAGTAAATTCTAGTTACATTTTGATGGGTAATTATGAATCATGCAAATTTGTTGGAATAGGAAATATTAGAATTAAAATTTTTGATGGTGTTGTTAGAACATTGTGTGATGTTAGACATATATCAGATTTAAAGAAGAATCTAATTTCATTGGGCACTTTAGATTGTAATGGATTTAACTACGAGTTTGCAAGTGGAGTAATAAAGATGAGTAAAAGGATCCTAACAGTGATGAAGGGGCAGGAATTAGCAAGGAATATCTATACACTGTTACATACCACAGTTGTAGGTGGAGCTGCAACTGCAGAATCTGAGTTAAATAGTACATTCTTGTGGCATATGCAGTCAGGTTATATGGGTGAGTGTGGGATGATGGAGCTTCATAAGAGAAATCTTTTGAAGGGTGTCAAAACATGCAAATTGAATTTCTGTAGGCATTGTGTTCTTGGGAAACAGAATAGGGTGCAGTTCAAGACAACCATACACAAGACGGAGGGAATTCTTGACTATGTTGAAAGTGGAATAGTGATCCCAAGAGGGGGGGGGGTGAATTGGGTTATTAAAATCTTTAAGTTCCTTTTACAAATTTTTTACTTACTTGTTTAATACACACACCAATACTTAAGTAAACCAATCAATTCACAATTAAATCTCAAACAATCCACAAATTAACTAAAAACTTAAATAACCAATCAATTTAAGAGTAACCAACCACAAATACCAAACCAATCACAATTTGAAAACCTTTGTGAAATTTCAACTTTTGCTTTTGTAAGCACCCCTGTAAGTAAATTTCAAGCCCTATTTTTGAATTGATTTTATTGTGTTCTCTTAATTAAGATTTCCTCAAATTAACCAACATACTCCCTTGTGGGTTTTCGCAAATGGTTAATTGAAACGTACTTTTGTTAAATTAAGAGTCTTCTTTTTAATTCAATGTTTGAACCCTACAACCTGCAGTTAGCACATACACACACAATATATGAAGTACTAAAATTTAAAAGAACAAGAAAAGAAGAACACCACGTTTTTACGAGGTTCGGCTTATCCCTAGCCAACGTCCTCCCCTTTGGCCAATACCACCAAAGGATTCCACTATGAACGCTCCTTTCCGGGTGGAGCAAACCTTTTACAAAAATCCATCTTTTTCAGGAAGAGAAACCACTCCAAGTGATTAACCCATGCTTGGTTCAACGATCCAAATTAGCCTTGAACCATCAAAGTACAACAAGAAAGGTACAAGAATCTGTGTACAAGATAACTCTCAAAACATAGCAAATTTGTACAAGTTAGAGCACTTAAATATACTTGAATGAAATATAAAGATAGAAAGTATGAAGTTCAAGATTAGAGATCAACAAGGGTTCTTTAATGATTGAGAATACTCAGTATTAGAACCGTAAGCTTATGAATTAGCAGCAATTCAGATGAATTCTCCCATATAGAGCTTGAGCAAGAAATAGTTTTGTGAGAGATTGAGAGTTGAATGCTTGAATGCTATGTGATTGCTTGGTGATTTGATTTCTTGGGTTCAAAGAAGTATTTATAGACTTTTTAGGATGAGTTTCCTTATTTCCTAAGTTACTTGGAGTGTCCACCCAGTTTTTATAACGTTCATATTTGAAAAACTAATTTTTAGAATTTTTTCATTAAAGTTCAGAATTTAAAAATCCTATAGAGTCAGTCAGCTAGATAGGCGATTGGGTAGGTAATTTTATGTTGTTAGTCGGCTGGACAAGAGGCTAAGACCCTTCTATCCACCAGAAATAAATTTCAAGAAATTGTCAATCGGCAGACTGAACACAGTTCAAAAAGAGTTAGTCGGCCGGGCTTGTGTAACGACCCGAAGAATAATGGTATTTAAATAATAAAATAAAGGGAAATGGAAATCGGAAATAGAAGGATGTAGTCGACAATGTTGCATTTTGGAAAGGATAATCCCGAGAATTTTTTAACTCCTTGTCGACAATTATAGGGGACTCGTCGACGAGGGTACAACAGGACCTCATCGACAAGGCTGGGATTCGTTGATGAGAAGATACCGAAAGAGGTTTTGAGCAGTCTGAATTTCATCGACGAGGAGTGGGTTTCGTCGATGAAATTATTAAAGGACTCGTCGACGAACCCTGCAGTATAAATAGGGATTAAACATGATTTTCAGTTATTTTTCCTGTGCATAACTTCCCTCTCTCTCCCAATACGGTTTCTCCTCCTTCTCTCTTCGATTTCGAGCTGAATTTCCAGCGATTCGACAATCTGAAGCCACCACAACGCTCCTTGGAAAGTTCTCTACAAGTTTGCAGGAGTGAATCATCGGTGGGGCTGAGTTGGAAACCATCCCAAATCCAGGGTAAGACTTTCTACTCAGTATTTGGTTAATTAACAGTTGTAGGAAGTGATATACACGTAGAAATACTAAAGTTTAGTACTGGGAGTTTTCATTTCTAAGGTGTTGAACGGGGAACCCTGTAGGTGTGGGACAGATTTTCTTAGGGGCTTCTCAGGAATTAGATAAGGGGATAAACTAAGCTAGTATTTTACGAAAAATATGTATATTGTTATAGCATTTGATTTTAGGAAAATAAATATATTTATATATGATTTATATATTTGGGAAAATGTTGTTGAAAATGATGGTATGTTGAATATGCGAAAAACCTATTAGTGTGGCATGAGTAGAAATTTTTATGGAATACTGTTTTCTGGGAATGTGTTAATGATATGAATTTTTATAATGGAAAGCCGACGTACGGGCTGAGATTTTTATATGCTTTTCCGGCGTACGGGCCGTGCTATATGTATGATTTTCCAGCATACGGGCTGAGCTATGGATATATTTTGCTGGTGTACGGGCCGTGCTATGGATATGATTTGCTAGCGTATGGGCTGTGCTATGACATATTTGCTGGCGTACAAGCCGAGCTATGGAAATGATTTGCCAGTGTACGGGCTGTACTATGATTTGTCGGTGTACGGGCCGAGCTATGGTAAAATGTGAAATACCGGTGTACGGGCCGATGATTTTTCATGATATACGAATATATGCAAAATGATATGATTGATCTGATAATTAATGACATGAGATATCCATGTATCACAGTTTCAGTATATGTTATATGATATCAGAACCTAGTTGGCTTGGTCTAGGCCAGCACTTGCACGGTACTGTTGATATATGTCAGTGGTCTTCATGATCATGATATTTGTGTTAACCCCGCTGTTCGGAGTAGTGTGAGATTGGATGGTCAATGTGGTTTTAAGAAGTGTGTGAGCGCCCCTAGTGTATGGACCAGGTCAGGCAGACCCATAAGATTTACAGACTATACTTTTGACTTGACAGTGGTCGGCCAACCATTGTCAGGTCCCACCTTCGGGCCACACAACCCAGTAATGTGGGGGTAATACATGACAACAGCCAGCTATCCTACGAGGAATGTTTTTGTATTATATTATGTGAGATGAAATATGTTTATGATAATGCAGTATGTTCTGCCATGTTTTGATGATATATATGTTTTCCCAGATTTGACAAAACAGTTACTGAATATGTTCTGTATGGTATATGTATAACACGGAATACTCACGTTGCCACACACTAGTATTAGTTTATTTCCCTTACTAAGAGGTGTCTCACCCCAAAATTTTATAAACTTTTCAGGAGCCTTAGATAGGAGAGCGGGAAGAGCCCCGCTGATCTTGAGTTGTTTGTCTACCCTTTTCGAAGGATAAGTTTTAGTAGGGACAATTAGATTTTGTGGGAAATGTCCCTAGATTTTGTTTTTGGGATGTATATACTGAAATACAGTGGATATAGTGACTCTGGTATTTGTGGTAATGTGATGGATGTTTTCGTATTTATAATATTGTGATTGTATGTTTCCTGCTGCTTAGGCTTCCGTTATGTGTTCTGATGTATCCCTGGTACCCACGGGTCTAGGAGGGTTTTGATCTACTGAGCTGAGATTTGTGATATTGATTTCATTATAAAAAAAAATATGGAAATTAAGCAGGTCGTTACAGTTTGGTATCAGAGCAAAGGGCTAGTTATCCCGATCCCTGGGAACTCTCGTTTATGAATGATTGTGGCGAAGTAAGACTCTCCGCCCAGGGGCTTACTGAATTAAGGGACGGTGATACGTAACACCTCAATTTCAGTGAGTGCTTTGATAGGTACCCATTGTTGCCACGGGCGCAAGGCCCATAAGGAAGGTGACAACGCCCAAAATGGGGACATCACAGTTTGGTATCAGAGCCTAGGTTGCTAGGTTCTGTAGACTTTAGAATGCAGTGGAAACAATACCAGAGTTTAGGAAATGATTTGAGGTTTTGTTCTACAGTCTAGAGGCAGGACTTTCGTGGTAGTTTCTGCATTTTTCCTAGGGTGACGATTTCAGGAAAACCATAGTAAGCTATTGTTGGGTTGTGTTTCTAGAATGTAGGACTGGGGATTAGAAATAAGTTGGAAATGTTGAGATAAGTGGTGAGGATAGGTGGGTAAATTATAAGGATAGGATTTCTAAGTTGCGTTTGTTGTTTTCAAGATGGGTCTAGGAGCAAGTAGTGCCCATGCGAGTGGCAGTGATGGAGCAGGACCATCAGGTGTAGCTGGGACCGATTCTTGTGTGGTATTACGTAGTGTGGCTTAGCAGGTTATGGCTGAGATCGCTAGGAGCTTGAGGGAGCAGAGTGGTCCATCTATAGGCCATGAGTGCACTATAGAAAAGTTTACGAAGATGAACCCTCTGGCATTCTCAAGTGGAGTTGATCCTGCAGCCGCTGAGAGCTGGATGCAGGAGACCAAGAAATTCATGGTTGTGTTGCAGTGTATTGAGGAACAGAGGGTCTTCTTTGCCACCTATAGACTGACAGGAGAGGCCGAGAGGTAGTGGACTGCGGTGAGACTATTGGAGTAGTAGAGGGTGACTCCGATAGCCATGACATGGGACCAGTTTAAAGAGTTGTTCTTCCATAGATATTTTCCCGCTACTGTTTGGGAGGCTAAGGTAGAAGAGTTCTTGAGTTTGAAACAAGGACAACTATCCATTCAGCAATATACAGCGCGTTTCATCGAGCTCTCTTGTTTCGCCCAGTACATTGTTCCTGATGAAGTGAAGAAGGCAAGGCAGTTTGAGAGAGGCTTGAGGCGGAACATATTCAAGCAAGTGGTGGTGCTGTGGATCCAGGACTTTGCTGAGTTGGTTGACAAGGCAGCCTTGGCAGAGATTGGTGAGCGTCTTGATGTAGAGGAGCAGGGATATAGGAAGAGATTTGCATCTACCGGCTACCAGCAGGGTCATAGACTAGGTCAGTGGAGGAGAGGAAACTATGGTAGAGGACGGAGGTTGGAAACGGGAGGACGCGAGGTGCAGACAGGGTAGGGTCCTCCAGTTTGTCGGACTTGTGGTAGGAGACACTAGAGAGAGTGTCGAGCAGGTGGGGTGGTGTGCTATAGCTGCGGTAGATCGGGGCATATGGTGCGAGACTGCCCTACCCCACCAGATGCAGTTCCAGCTTCCAGACCATACTGGGGAGGTTATCAGGCTCCACGTGGGGGTGAGTAGAGGAGTACGGCTCTAGCCAGGGTGTTTACTCTGACGCCGGATGAGGCTGAGACAGTAGGTGACGTGGTGGCAGGTATGATTATTATACTTTTTTTTAAAGTTATAACTTTGTTTGATTCAGGAGCTACACACTCGTTCGTGTCTTCGATGTGTGTTAAATTATGTGGGGCTGAAACACAATCATTAGATGTTGAATTGTTGGTATCTACACCAACTAGGTCAGTAGTGAGGTGTAGTAGGGTGCTTCGAGGTTGTCCAGTTGATATTCAAGAAAATACTTTGTCTGCTGATCTGATAGTGCTAGACATGCAGGAATTTGATGTTATATTTGACATGGATTGTCTAGCAGCTAATTTTGCCAACATAGATTGCCGAGCACGAGAAGTGATATTCAGATCTCCGGGGGAAGTAGAATTCAAGTTCGTAGGGTTGCGAGTGCAATCCTTGCCTTAACTAGTTTCAGCTATCCAGACTAGAAGACTACTCTGAGTGGTTGTCAGGGGTTTGTGGCTGATGTGAAGGAGATGTCAGAGAATGAATTGAAACTTGCTAACACGCCTGTAGTAAAAGAGTTTACAGATGTTTTCCCAGACTAGTTACTAGGCTTGCCACCCGATCATGAGGTGGATTTCCTTATTGATCTACCTTCTGGTACAACGCCAATTTCTAAAGTACCTTATTAGATGGCGCCAGCAGAATTAGAAGAATTGAAGAATCAGTTGCAAGATCTGCTTGATAAGCACTTCATACGACCCAGTGTATCTCCGTGGGGAGCTCTAGTTTTATTTGTGAAGAAGAAGGATGAGACTATAAGGATGTGTATAGACTATAGGGAGATTAATAAAGTGACAATCAAGTACAAGTATCCTCTACCCCGTATCAACGATTTGTTTGACCAGCTCCAGGGTACACGGGTGTATTCGAAGATTAACCTCAGATTCGACTACAATCAGGTAAAAGTGACAGCAAAAGATGTCTCGAAGACGACATTCAGAACCAGGTACAGGCATTATAAGTTTCTTGTTTTTATTGATGATGTACTGGTCTATTCGAGCAGCTATGAGGAGCATGAGACGCATTTAAGGCAAGTTTTATAGACACTTCGGGAAAATAAGTTGTATGCCAAGTTCAGTAAATGTGAATTCTGGCTTGAGAAGGTCGTGTTCTTGGGGCACGTTGTATCAGGAGACGGTATTTCTGTGGATCCTAGCAAGATTGAGGCGGTAGTGAATTGGGCTAGACCGAGAAATGTCCAGGAGATCAGGAGTTTCTTGGGGCTAGCTGGCTATTATCGCCGTTTTATTGAGGGATTCTCAACTTTGTCAGGACCTTTGACATGACTGACGAGGAAGAATGTCAGATTTGAGTGGGACGACCGCTGTGAGCAGAGTTTTCAAGAACTGAAGCAAACATTAGTCACAGCACCAGTATTGGTTATTCCATTCGGGGGTGAGGGGCATGTCATTTACAGTGATACGTCCTTGAAGGGACTTGGTTGTGTATTGATGCAGTATGGCAGGGTAATGGTGTATGCGTCTAGGCAGTTGAAGGAATATGAAAAGAACTACCCTACACATGATTTTGAATTGGTTGCAGTGGTACACGCATTGAAAATTTGGAGGCATTACTTGTACGGCGAGCAGTGTGAGATTTTCTCTGCCCACAAGAGCTTAAAGTATTTCTTCATGCAGAAAGAACTGAATATAAGGCAGAGAAGGTGGTTAGAGCTAATTAAGGATTTTGATTGTACCATCAGTTATCACTTGGGGAAAGTAAACGTGGTAACTGATGCGTTGAGCAGGAAGTCCAGGGAATCAACGTTGGTGACTATGGAGATCTAGTATCCGATTATAATAGATTTGGAGAGATTTGGCATTGAATTAGTTGAAAGTGGTTCTCAGGCTCACATTGCCAGTTTAGTGGTGCAGCCTATTCTACAGAAGAGAATTAAAGCCACCCAGAAAGAGGATCCAAAATTAGCAGAGGTGATAGACAAAGTGCAGAATGGTCAGGGGGAAGAATTCAGTATTACAGATGATGGAGCTTTGCAGTTTCGTTCTAGATTATATGTTCCTACCAATACTGAGATCAGAAAGACTATTTTAGAGGAAGCTCACAGATCTTTGTATACAGTTCATCCTGGGAGTACGAAGATGTACAGAGATCTGCAAGAGTCATATTGGTGGAGTGGTATGAAGAGAGAGATCGCTAAGTATGTAAGCTAGTGTTTGACGTGCCAGCAAGTAAAGGCTGAGCACCAGAGGCCGGCGGGGCAGTTGCAGCCGCTATTTATCCTAGAGTGGAAGTGGGATCATATATCTATGGGCTTCATGTCAGGATTGCCAACGACATTACATGGCCAGAATGCCATCTGGGTGATTGTTGACCGTTTGACTAAGACCGCCCACTTTATACCTATCAAGATCAGCTACTCCCCCAACCGTTTAGCAGAGATCTACATTCAGGAGATAGTTCGTTCTTATAGGGTGTGTTGACTCTACGAGTCCAATCTATTTTTGATAATGACAAATCACTTGGTATTTGATCTGTGCATTAAGTTTGTGAACACGAACTATATTAAGCATGCACAGAAGGATAATGAGTCATGGAAGTCACAAAGTAAAGCTAACAAATCTTAGCAAGATCCATGGAATTCAAAGAGCACTAAAATCAAGATGTAAGTGGCAAAGTTCAAGAACATCTTGGGAATGGGTATTTAGAACTCATGTACTTACATTGTCATATGATTTAATTTGAGGCTGAACATAACTTAGAATGATTTTAGGATTCATGCATTTCATGTACATCATTAGGGAATTTTCTTGGACTTAGAAATATTTTTTAAATCATGAAAAATATGTTTTATAAAAGACCCAAGAAAAGAAGCAAAGCAGAATTTAAAACTAGAGAAGAAAAATTAAGAAAAAAGGGACTTCGGTAGCCTGAACTTCACCTCAATCGCCTGAAGATTAAGTTCGGTAGCCTGAAGAATTAATGAGAAACACAGCAAGTTGGCAGAGGCTCTTCGGTCGCCAGACCTTGGAACCTCAGGCGCCTGAACCCACTTCAGGAGTCTGAACTTCCCTCTTTAGGCGCTTGACCCTGTATTCCAACTTGATTTTTCAAAGGCTTAAGGAACTTCGATCGCCTGGGCTTTCAACCTTAGGCGCCTGAACTTGTGGGAAACTTAAAAACTTGTTTTTTATTAAAAGAACTCGTGAGCTATTCCATTGATCCAATGGATAAGATCAATTCTAAGGGCAATACACTATATATATTGAATATCTAAACCCTAGAATGAAGCTAAGACACACAACAAGAGAAGAACACATTGTATTGCAAGATTGTAGAGAAACTTGAGCTAATTGTTTGCACTACATTCTACTTTCATCTTCTTTGGGCAAATCTATTCCGAAAATCAAAGGACACTCATTCATTCAACTGTACCTCAATCTAGTATTGAGGTTTGATATTTTAAGTTATTATTCTTAAGAGTTTCTCATCTCATCTCATTACGTGCTCTTGATTATCATTAGAAAAGTTTTGATCTTGAGTGTGCATATTTGTATAAAAATTGATTTTTGAAAAGATCATTACTTGAGAAAGCTTGTTTAGCTTGGTTGATTAATTTTGATTCAAGAGTATATAAATATACATATATATCGTTCATAGAGCTTATTATTGAAAAACCTATTTTGATTAAAAGGTTGATCTTGAAAGTGCCTATACACATACATAGTTATTCTAAACAAGATTATTACTTGATTTAAGTTATGTGATTGATTGAAAGGTTTAATTCAAGTGTGCGTTTTCTAAAGGAACTATATTCTAGATATATTAACGCTTGATTAAATATCCTTGGTACTTATAACTATATATTCTATTGAGGGATAATTTCTGAAAAACAATATACTTAGTTTGTGATTGAATACTTGAAAGAAAAACTTTGTGATTTTGATTGATTTAATATTCAAGACAAAGTTTTTGTTAACAAGTTCACTTCAAATATATTTGTGCATTTTTGTAAAGTGAACCAAGAACCCTAGTATACTCCAAAACATTTTAAATATATCTTTACTGGGGAGTTTTGGTTAAATAGGGATTTGTGTGTTGAAGCATATCATACATTAAAACGATTGTATCGTTTTCATACATTCATGAGCTTCAAGTTATATCATATGTTAATGTATGAGGAATTTGATTTGTTCTCACAAGCTTTTGTTAGAAGCATTTTTGAGTGTTATTTTTCAGATTCTATTGTATACATGGTTCGGTGTGTGAACCAGTGCGTGAGGAGAGAGTTGTATCTTTTGTAAGTAGTGGAGTAGAAGGGATTTGTGCCTCTTGTAAGTAGCGGATTATAAGGGAAGCTCCATCCCAATTTAAGGAGCAGGGATTTAGTGAATCCTTGAGTGGTTGCTCAAGGTGAGGATGTAGGCCAAGTCGGCTGAATCTCGTAAAAATTGTGTTTGTCTTCGCTCTTCCCTTTACTCTTTATTTTCAGTAATATATTTAAATTGTGTATATTGCATGCATAGGTTGGATAGTCTTACACTTAAGTAATTGAGTAACAAGAATTTATTGGTAAATATATATGAAGGGTTTAAGCAGTAAATAAGTGTCAAAGATTTTTTTAAATACCCAATTCACCCACCTCTTGGGATTACACCTGATTCAATAGGGTGCCAGTATCGATTGTGTCAGATCGAGACCCACGTTTTACGTCATGTTTTTGGAAGAGTTTGCAGGAAGTATTGGGGTCTCAATTGTCATTTAGCATGACATTCCATCCTCAGTTAGATGGGCAGACTGGGACGATGATACATACATTAAAGGATATGCTCCGAGCATGTGTATTAGATTTTGGGGGTAGCTGGACTCAGTTCATGCCGCTGGTGGAGTTCGCGTATAATAACAGTTATCAGTCCAGTATTGGCATGACATCATTTGAAGCCTTATATGGTAAGATATGTCGATCTCCTTTGTATTGGGACGAGATAGGTGAGCAGCAAGTTGTGGGACCAGAGCGGGTACAGCAGGCGTATGATAAGGTTCGGCTCATCAGAGATAGGATCAGTGCAGTTCAGAGCCGAAAGAAAAGTTATGCTGATAATTGCCGCAGGAATCTATAATTTGATGTGGGTAATCATGTGTTTTTGAAGATAACTCCGTTGAAAGGGGTTATGCGATTTGGGAAGAAAGGTAAACTTAGTCATAGGTTTATCGGTCTATTTGAGATTCTAGATAAAGTGGGGCCGGTAGCCTACAGGCTAGCTTTACCACCTGTGTTGTCTAGGATCCACGACATATTCCATATTGCTATGTTGAGGAAATACATCCTAGATCCTTCTCATATCATCAGTTATGATGAATTAGAGCTTAGTGATTTATTGGTGTATGAGGAGGTACCAGTATAGATTCTGGATAGGAAAGTACAGGAGCTATGTAACAAGAAGATTCCTCAGGTAAAAGTGTTGTGGAGGAATCATACCGTTGAAGAGGCTTCTTGGGAGTCTGAGGAACAGATAAAATAGAAGTATCCACATCTATTCCAAGAAGTTTGATTGGGTAAAATGTAAGTAGTTAAGTAGTATTTCTTCTACAGGTACATGTAATGGTTTAATTAGTGTAGCATTTTTATTTTGGGAGAAGTTTTCTTTTGTATATGTAATCTTCCAGGACTCGGAATGTAACCACGGTATTCCTCTGCCATAAGTGAGGATAAGTAATAAAATAAGTAAACCATTTTCTTGTTAAGGGATGACGAGTTACGTGAATAGTAAATTTCGAGGATGAAATTTTATAAGGAGGGGAGAATGTAATGACCCGAAGAATAATTTTATTTAAATAATAAAAGAAAGGGAAATCGAAACTAAAACAGAAGGAGGCATTCGATTTCGTCGACGACGTTGCATTTTGGAAAGGATAATCTCGAGAATTTTTCAGCTCCTCGTCGACGAGGGTACAATAGGAGCTCATTGATGAGGCTGGGATTCGTCGACGAGAAGATACCGAAAGAGGTTTTGAGCAGTTTGAATTTCGTCGACAAAGAGTGGGTTTCGTCGACAAAATAATTAAAGGACTCGTCGATGAGATGACGTGGCTCATTAACGAATCCAACAGTATAAATAGGGATTAAACGTGATTTTCAGTTATTTTTCCTGCGCAGAACTTCCCTCTCTCTCCCCATACGGTTTCTCCTCCTTCTCTCTTCGATTTTGGGCCGGATTTTCATCGGTTCGATGATCTGAAGCAACCACGACGCTCCTGGGAAAGTTCTCTACAAGTCTGCCAGAGCGGATCGTCGGTGAGGCTGAGTTGGAAACCATCCTAAATCCAGGGTAAGACTTTCTACTTAGTATTTGGTTAAGTGACAGTTGTAGGAAGTGATATACGCGTAGAAATACTAAAATTTAGTATTGGGAGTTTTCATTTCCAGGGTGTTGAACGAGGAACCCTACGGGTGTGGGACAAATTTTCTTAGGGGCTTCTCAGGAATCAGGTAAGGGGATAAACTAAGATAGTATTTTACGAAAAAATGTGTATATTGTTATAGCATTTGATTTCAGGAAAATAAATATATTTATATATGATTTATATATTTGGGAAAATGTTGTTGAAATTGATGGTATGTTGAATATGCAAAAAACCTGTTAGTAAGGCATGAGTAGAAATTTTTATGGAATACTGTTTTCTGGAAATGTGTTAATGATACTGATTTTTATAATGAAAAACCGGCGTACGGGCCAAGATTTTTATATGTTTTGCCGGCGTACGGGTCGTGCTATGGATGTGATTTGCCAGCGTATGGGTTGTGCTATGATATGTTTATCGGCATACGGGCTGTGGTATGGAAATGATTTGCCAGCGTACAGGTTGTGCTATGATTTGCCAGCGTAGGGGCCGAGCTATGGTACAATGTGAAATACCGGCGTACGGGCCGATGATTTTTCATGATATACGTATATATGCAAAATGATATGAGTGATCTGATTATTAATGACATGAGATATCCATGTATCACAGTTTCAGTATATGTTATATGATATCAGAACTTAGTTGGCTTGGTCTAGGCTAGCACTTGCACGGTATCGTTGCTATGTGTCTATAGTCTTCATGATCATGATATTTGTGTCAACGCCGCTGTACGGAGTGGTGTGAGATTGGATGGTCGATGTGGTTTTAAGAAGTGTGTTAAAGCCCTTACTGTACGGACTAGGTCAGGCAGACCCATCAGACTTACAGACTATACTTTTGACTTGGCAGTAATCGGCCAACCATTGTCAGGTCCCGCCTTCGGGCCACACAACCCAGTGATGTGGGGGTAATACATGACAACAACCAGCTAACCTACTAGGAATGTGTTTGTATTATATTATATGAGATGAAATATGTTTATGATAAAACATTATGTTCTGCCATGTTTTGATGATATATATGTTTTCCCAGATTTGAAAAAACAGTTGCAAAACATGTTCTGTATGGTATATGTATAACACGAAATACTCATGTTGCGACACACTGGTATTAGTTTATTTCCCTTACTGAGAGGTGTCTCGCCCCAAAATTTTAGAAACTTTTCAGGAGCCCTAGATAGGAGAGCGAGAAAAGCCTCGCTGATCTAGAGCTGTTTGTCTGTCCTTTTCGAAGCGTAATTTTAATAGGGATAGTTGGATTTTGTGAGAAATGTCCCTAGATTTTGTTTTTGGGATGTATATACTGAAATATAGTTGATATAGTGACTCTGGTATTTGTGGTAATGTGATGGATGTTTTCGTATTTATAATATTGTAATTGTATGTTTCTTGCTGCTTAGGCTTCTGTTTTGTGTTCTGATGTATCCCTGGTACCCACGGGTCCAGGGGTATTATTATCTGCTGAGCTGGGTGATATTGATTTTATTATAAAAAAAACATGGAAATTAAGCAGGTCATCACAGCTTGTCAGTTGGCTGACTGATCTCAGTTCAAAATGGTCAGTCGGATGGGTAGATATTGAACAGGTATGTTTGTCAGTCGGCTGGGAAAAATCAATGCATTCTAGTCAGTCGACTGACGAGTCAATTTTTTGAAAAACTTTCATTTTTTTTTAAACCCTTGTTATTTGAAAGAATCAAATGTAATTTTTCAAAATCATTTTCCAGGGTTTTTAAAAATTGGTCTCTAAGTCAATGATGCATCCTAATGATCTTATAATTCTAAATTATATTTGAACTGAAGTACTTACATAACAAATTTCTAAACATAAGCTCTTTAAGCACTAAGTCTTCTTGCATTTTTTCCATCTCTTGAGATTCTGCTTGACTTCAAGTTCAATTGCCTTTAAGCCTTAAGTTTGACATGTATTGCTTCTGTACTCTGGTAAGCTCTCATATGATTGGCTTTAATTGCTAAGCTTCCTTCCATGATAACTTTGTTCAATCCTGAAACATTATCACTTAACAACACATGTTAATATCTCCTTCATTTCTTCTTCTCCTTCTTCTTCCAAACCATCCTCTTCTTCCATGTTGCTTCACTCTTTTCCTTAGAGACCTCATCATCACTCCCATCATTACTTGTGGGAGCTGAACTGATGTCCATGGGATCGGTAGAACGTGAGGAGCTAGCTAGGTGTTTCTTAATCTGACTTAAGCGGTCATCAAGTGAAGAGTAATTTTCTTGAAGGGAAGAAAAATTGGTTTGAAGGGATTGGAACCCTATTTGCATGGTGGTACTAAAGGTGGTAAACTGTTGATAAGATGGATTAAAGCATGTAGGAGTTGTAATAGGAGGTTGATGCAATTGTTCTCCACTTCCCTTTAGTATCCATCCATCCTCATATTTTTCATACCCCATTAGTTTTAGAGTTGTGGAATTGAAAATGTCATAATGAGTTCTTTTTACTAAGAAATCAGAAGGAGAGGATACTTGCATCTTAGCAAAGAGCTGATTTACGATTTCTCCATAGGGAAGAGTAACTCGCTGTGCTTGCACACGAGAAATTATCCATTTGAGCATTAGACTATGTAAGTCAAGTTTCTTGCCCTTGAGCAAGCACCAAAGTATGAAGCTGTCTAAATAGGAGATATATGCGTGTGAACCGGCTTGAGGAAGAATATTATAAGTAATAATTTTCTGAAGAATTTGAGCTTAAAGATTCATATGTTTGTATAATGGTGGATTGTCAAATGAAGCAGGCTTAGTTTCCAAGATTAAAGGAAGGAATTCTTCTGAAGTAAAGCCTTGTTCTAAGATCCATGAGGTACTAAAAGGAGGACATTCGAAATCTCCTTTGGTGATTTTGAAAATTTTGGCTAGCGAATCGGGAGTGAGAGAAATAGATTTTCCCATAACCTCGGTAGTAAGCCCGGTTTCTTCCTTAACCAAATTTGCATAGAAAATTCTTACAAGTTTTGGGAAGTGTCCCTTGGCTTGATGCAAAACAAAATTTTTTCATCCTAGGGCCTCAAATAATGAAAGGATGTGAGGAAAATCGGATGTGAAAAATGAAGTGTCAATAATTTTACCAAGTATTGGATCCGCAGTGCTTAGGTGATTCTGGTAAAAACTCTTGGCGTGCAGAGCTACTAGCCATTACTCAATAGAAGAATCCTCAATATTTTGAGAGGAGGTGGAGAGTTTCTTACTTCCAACTAACTTTGTTCTCGGCATTTTTGAATTTCCTTTGGAAACCTGAAGGTGAAAAACCTAAGGATTACATGTGGAATGGAAGATGGATGATTAGGTTTTAGTAGATTTGGAGGAGGAAGGACTGAGGAATAGGAGATAATGAGAGCACGAGTGGAGTACAAACCCTAGGTCAGTTGACTGACCACTCAAAGGACTAAGGTTTTATAAACGAGTTTTGGAGATTTCTGTTAGTCAATCGGCGAACTCCATGGTCAGTTGGTGGACTGCTTGCTGTTTCAAAAGAAATGGTTCAGACAGTCAACTGGCTATAATCCTATTAACACACATTTTTTCAGTCAGACGGCCAGGCCTTTGGTCAGTCGGTTGACTGTTGACCTTTTCTAAATTTTTATTCTTTACACAATTTCTCTACTATGTTAGACTAAATTCTCTTCTAATGGTTATGAATCTGTCTTCTGAGAGAGATTTAGTAAAGATATCAGCCCATAGATCATTTGTATTGATAAATTCAAGAATTATATTTTCTTTCTGAACATGATATCTCAAAAAGCGATGTCTGATATCAATATGTTTTGTTCTAGAGTGTGATATAGGATTTTTAGATATGTTTATTGCACTGGTATTATCACACTTGATTGGTATTGTCTGATATTCTAGATTAAAATCTTTTAACTGTTGTTTCATATATAGACTTTGTGCACAGCAGCTCCTAGCTGCAATATACTTAGCTTCAATAGTTGATAAAGCTACTGAGTTTTATTTCTTTGAAAACCATAATACTAAGGAACATCCTAGGAAGTGACATGTGCCACTTGTGCCTTTTTTTTTTTATCAATCTTGCATCCGGTATAGCCAGCATCCGAATAACTAGTTATTTCAAATTCAGTGTCTTTTGGATACCATAATCCTTGATCGATGGTTCCTAATAAGTATCTTAGAATTCTTTTTACAGCTATTTGATGGGATTCTTTAGGAGCTAATTGAAATCGAACACATAAGTATACGCTAAACATTATATCCGGTTTACTAGCTGGTAAGTATAATAAACTTCCTATCATACCTCGATAGTATTTTATATCTACGGGTTTTCCCTTTTCATCTTTGTCAAGACTTGTTGAGGTACTCATTGGGGTTCCTATTGGTTTACATCCTTCCATATCGAATTTTTTGAGCATATCTTTTATGTATTTTGATTGATTAATGAATATTCCATTCTTAGTTTGCTTTATTTGTAAACCTAGGAAGTAATTCAATTCTCCCATCATACTCATTTCAAACTCATTTTGCATGCATTTTGCAAATTCTTTACATAATTCTTCATTTGTAGAGCCAAATATTATATCATCAACATAGATTTGAATTATAAGCATATCTTTGTTTTTGGATTTTATGAATAAGGTACTATCTACCTTTCCTCTTAAGAAACCATTATCTAGTAAGAATTTACTCAACCTTTCATACCAAGCTCTAGGAGCTTGTTTTAAATCATATAAAGCTTTAGTTAATCTAAATACATGATCGAGATTTTTTGTGTCTTCAAAACCTGGAGGTTGCTCTACGTAAACTTCTTCATTTATATATCCATTCAAGAAAACACTTTTAACATCCATTTGGTATAATTTAAATTCTTTGTGGGATGCATGAGCTAAGAGCATTCTAATTGCTTCCATTCTAGCTATGAGGGCAAAAGTTTCGTCATAGTCTATTCCTTCTTCTTGGTTGTACCCTTTAACTACTAGTCTAACTTTGTTTCTAACAATTATACCATTTTCATCCTTTTTATTTCTAAATACCCATTTAGTTCCTATGATTGAATGCTTTTTAGGTTTAGGTACTAATTTCCATACTTTACTTCTCTTAAATTGATTTAATACCTCTTGCATAGCAATTATCCATGAGTCATCTTTTAAAGCTTCTTTAATATTTTTAGGTTCCTCTTGAGATAAAAATGCATAGTCATTACATAGATTTTTCAAGGATGACCTAGTGGTTATACCTCTTGACGGTTCTCCAATTATTTGATCTTTTAGGTGATTTCTAACGTATCTCCATTCTTTTGGTAATTCACTAGTTCTTTTAGTGTCATTTTCTAGAGTTAATTCTTTTTCTTTTTCTTTTGCTTCAACTATATCTAAGACTTCTGATTTTTGAGTGGGTTGTCCTTCTTCTGCTTTTGATGTTTTGTTGAAAAGATTTTCTTCATCGAAATTTACATGCATTGATTCAACAATAGTAAGAGTCCTTTTATTGTATATCCTAAAAGTTTTACTTTTCAATGAATACAAAAAAAATATTTCTTCATCAACTTTTGCGTCGAATTTTCCTAACTCATCTTTATCGTTTAATACGAAGCATTTACATCCGAACACATTAAAGTATGAAATATTTGGCCTTCTATCTTTCCAAAGTTCATATGGTTATTGATTACATAGCATGCGGTATTTACTACTTCAGCCCAAAAATATTTTGGTAGATTATGTTCGTTTAACATAGTTCTAGCCATTTCTTGCAGTGTTCAGTTCTTTCTTTCTACAACTTCATTTTGTTGTGGAGTTCTAAGTGCTGAAAAATTATGATTAATACCATATTCATTACAAAATTTTTCAACATCCTTATTGTTGAATTCTCTACCTTAATCACTCCTTATGTTTGACACATTATATCCTTTTTCATTTTGGAGTTTCTTACATAAATTTTTTAGTAAGTTACAAGCTTCATCTTTGGAAGCTAAAAATAATACCCAAGTGAACCTAGAATAGTCATCTACTATTATAAAGGCATATTGCTTACCTCCTAAGCTTTGGGTTCTAGTGGGACCAAACAAGTCTAGAAGAATGAGTTATATGGGTTTACTAGAAGAGATATGTTTCTTTTGTTTAAAGCTTGTTTTAATTTATTTTCCTAGTTGACACACATCACAAATTTTATCCTTTATAAATTTTGAATTAGGTACTCCCTTGACCATATTCTTTTTAGATAATTTTGATAGTAAGTCCATACTTGCATGACCTAGTCTTCTATGCTAAAGCCAAATGGCTTCATTTATGGCAGCCAAACATGTTACACTTTGATCAACTAGATTGTCAAGGTTTATGCAATATACATTATTAACCCTATAAGCTGTGAATAAGATTTCTTGTTTATTAGGATTTTGAACTAAAAAATTATCTTGCTTAAAGATTATGTCAAAACCTTTGTCACTAAGTTGACTTATACTTAAAATATTATGTTTGAGTCCATCTACTAACAACATATCATCAATAGTGAGTGAGGGTTCTTTGCCTATTTTATCAATTCCAATAATTTTACCTTTAGCATTGTCGCTGAAGGTTACATATCCCCCATTTTTTGTGCTAATGTAGTGAACTTGGATCTATCTCGAAGGTTACATATCCCCCCATTTTTTGTGCTAATGTAGTGAACTTGGATCTATCTCAGGTCATATGTCTTGAATATCCGCTGTCCAAGGACCACTTTTCCTTTGATGGTGTTTTCCTAGAGCATACCTACAATGAAGGATTCATGATGTTACTTTTGGAATCCAAACTTTCTTAATTTTCTTTAAATCATATTGTTTACTTTCCATTCATTTTTAACTTTGACATACTTCTTTTTAAGAGGACAATTAAACATGATATGTCCCTTGTTTTTGCATAAGTAGCATGTGGTATGTTCATGTATGTTAGTTAAGGATGTACTAGCATAGTGTTTTGCCTCTTTTGTAAAAAACCCCATGAATAATTTCTTCTTTCTTTTATTTGTGATTCCATTAAAACCGATTCCTTTTTTATTACTATTCATTCTTTGTTGTCCAACTATCTTCTCAAAATTTTCTTTACCTTAAGCGAAGTTGTAAATAATCTTCTCTCTATCTTCAATTGTCTTTTTAAGATCAATTATTTCTAAATCTTTCTTGCTTTGATCATTTACTTGTAACTTGACTAATTCTTGTGACATATCATTTATTTTCTCCATTAGATTATCAATATGTGATTCTTTTTCTTTTTCAATGGATTTAGAGGATTCTAGTTGGCTTTTAAGATTTTCAAATCGTTCCTTCAAGGATATATTCCTTTTAGTAACTTTTATAAATCTATTGTGAAGAGCAAATAACTCAGCTTGAAGTTCTTTGTATGATGGCATGCTATCACTAGTGTCACTACATGAACTATCACTAGATTCATTAGATGAATAGTAGGAGTTTACCTCATCTTCCCACGCCATGAAGCATATGTTGGCTACTTCTTGATCACTTGACTCGTTTTCTGTATCACTCGAGCTTGTGTCATCCCATGTGGCTTTCATCGCAGTTTTCTTCTTCTTTTCCTTCTTGAGCCGAGGACAGTCCGACTTGATGTGTCCTACCTTTTTGTAGTGATAACAAGTCGGTGGATCATTCTTGTTTTTGTTCTCCTTCTTACTCGTTTCACCTTTTTCAATTTTTGATCCTCTGAATTTTCTAGAGAACTTCTTGTTTATTTTATAGAATTTTCCAATTTTTTAGTAATAAAGGCCAGTTCATCTTGATCTAAGTTACTTGGTTCACTATCTTCATCATTTGGGCTTTCTTTTGATGCTTTAAGAGTTATGGATTTCTTATTTTTTTTTTTTAGGATTTCTTTCTTTTATAGCCATTTCATAAGTGAGTAGTGATTCTATGAGTTCGTCTAAAGATGTGAATTTAAGGTTTCTTCTTTCGGTAATGGTCGTAGCCTTTGGTTCCCATATGGATGGAAGACCCCTAAGTATTTTTCAGATCATCTCATAGGTGGAATAAGTTTTTCCTAAAACATTTAGGGAGTTTATTATGTGTGCGAATCTAGTATAATCTAGTATACATACTAGTGATGGATTCATCGGGATTCATCTTAAAGGCCTCATATTCACTAGTTAGCATATCTATTCGATTATCTCTTACATCTTCGGTTCCTTCATAGGTTACTTTAAGTTTGTCCTATATTTTCTTAACTGTCTTGCAAGTCATGACTCTATTAAATTCATTGATATCTAGTGCCCAATATAGGGCATTAATTGGACTTGCATTTACTTGAATAATTTTATGGTCAAGTTTAGTTATGCCTTTTTCTTCTTTTGGGACATGTTTTCCATTTACCAACTTGGTAGGAATTAAGTCACCATCCATGACAACCTTCCAAGCCTTCCAATTCATAGTTTGAAGGCAAATTCTTATACGTTGTTTCCAAAAGGTATAATTCAGTCCACAAAAGATAGGTGGTCATGTTGAGGATTGACCCTCTTCGAAGGGAGCTACTCCTATATTTGCCATGTCGATATTTGTGTAACTACTATTTAGGATTTGTTACAACTAGTCTCTGATACCAATTGAAAGTGGAATAGTGATCCCAAGAGTGGGGGTGAATTGGGTTATTAAAATCTTTAAGTTCCTTTTACAAATTTTTACTTACTTGTTTAATACACACAACAAACTTAAGTAAACCAATCAATTCACAATTAAAACTCAAACAATCCACAAATTAATTGAAAACTTAAACAACCAATCAATTTAAGAGTAACCAACCACAAATACCAAACCAATCACAATTTGAAGACCTTTGTGAAATTTCAGCTTTTGCTTTTGTAATCAGCCCTATAAGTAAATTGCAAGCCCTATTTTTGAATTGATTTTATTGCATTCTCCTAATTAAGATTTCAAATTAACCAACGTACTCCCTTATGGGTTTCCGCAAATGGATAATTGAAATGTACTTTTGTTAAATCAAGAGTCTTCTTTTTAATTCAGCGTTTGAGCCCTGCAACCCGCACTTAGCACATACACACACAATATATGAAGTAGTGAAATTTAAAAGAATAGGGAAAGAAGAACACCACATTTTTATGAGGTTCGACTTATCCCTAGCCTACGCATGCTCCTTTTCGGGTGAAGCAAACCTTTTACAAAAATCCCTCTTTTTCAGGAAGAGAAAACTCTCCAAGTGATCAACCCATGTTTGGTTCAACGATCCAAATTAGCCTTGAATCGTCAAAGTACAACAAGAAAGGTACAAGAATCTGTCTACAAGATAACTCTCAAAACAGAGCAAATTTGTACAAGTTAGAGCACTTAAATATACTTCAATGAAATATAAAGATAGAAAGTATGAAGCTCAAGATTAAAGATCACCAAAGGTTCTTTAATGATTGAGAATACTTAGTATTAGAACCGTAGGCTTATGAATCAGCAGCAATTCAGATGAATTCTCCCACATGGAGCGTGAGCCAAAAAGAGCTTTGTGAGAGATTGAGAGTTGAATACTTGAATGCTATGTGATTGCTTGGTGATTTGATTTATTGGGTTCAAAGAAGTATTTATAGACTTTTTAGGATGAGTTTCCTTGTTTCCCAAGTTACTTGGAGTGTCCACCAAGTTTTCATAACGTTCATATTTGAAAAACTAATTTTTAGAATTTTCTTGTTAAAGTTCAAAATTTAAAAGTCCCGTAGAGTCGGTCGGCTGGACAGACAACTGTGTAGGTAATTTTATGGGTTCAGTTGGCTAGACAGGTGGCTGGGACTTTTCTTTCTTCCAGAAATAAATCCAGGAAATTGTCAGTCGGCTGACTGAACACAGTTCAAAAAGAGTCAGTCGGCTGACTGATCTCAGTTCAAAATGGTCAGTCGGCTGGGCAAATATTCAACAGGTATGTTTGTTAGTCGGTTGGGAAAAATCAATGTATTCTGGCCAGTCGACTGACTAGTCAATTTTCTAAAAAACTTTCATTTTTAAAAAAATTTTTAAACCCTTGTTATTTGAAAGACTCAAATGTAATTTTTAAAAATCATTTTCTAGGGTTCTTAAAAATTGATCTCTAAGTCAATAATGCATTTTAATGAGCATCATAATTCTAAATTATATTTGAACTGAAGTACTTAGATAACGACTTTCTAAACATGAGCTCTTTAAGCACTAAGTCTTCTAGCATTTTGTCAATCTCTTGAGATTTTGCTTGACTTCAAGTCCAATTGCCTTTAACCTTTAAGTTTGACATGTATTGCTTTTATACTCTGGTAAGCTCTCATTTGATTGGCTTTAATTGCTAAGCTTCCTTCCATGATAACTTTGTTCAATCCTAAAACATTATCACTTAACAACACATGTTAATATATCCTTCATTTGTTATCATCAAAACAATATTGAAAAGCCTAGTTAGGCCAACATATGTTTATACGGATGTTTTGGAGCCGGTAAGGG
The DNA here is from genome assembly GCF_029873635.1 of Malania oleifera. Classification (NCBI taxonomy): domain Eukaryota; kingdom Viridiplantae; phylum Streptophyta; class Magnoliopsida; order Santalales; family Ximeniaceae; genus Malania; species Malania oleifera. The sequence goes on from NC_080418.1 coordinate 21,934,362, forward strand.
TAGCATCACAGGGAGGACGTATATATGTATTTCGTGACTTTTATCGATGATTACTCACAAAAGGTTTGGGTGTACTTCATGCGGCACAAGTCAAAAACGTTTTCCTAGTTCAAGTTGTGGAAAGTTAAAGTGGAAAACCAGACGGGAAGGAAAATTAAATGCTTCAGTACTGACAATGGTATTGAGTACACCAATTCAAAGTTCTTAGAGTTGTGCAAGCAACATGGTATTAGGAAACATTTCATAGCACACAAAACACCACAACAAAATGGTGTGGCGAAAAGGATGAACGAAACAATAACTAAAAGAAGTGTCTCAAATTGAATGTAGAGCTTGCAAAGAACTTTTGGGTAGAAGCAGTGAGTATGACATGTTTCTTGATTAACAGGTCACCAAAGGCAACACTAGATGGGAAAGTAGTAGAGGAGGTGTGGACAGACAGCACAGTAAACTACTCTGGTTTGAGAGTATTTGGATCTCTAGCCTACGAGCATGTTTCTAGTAAGGAGAGATCGAAACTTGATGCAAAGTCTAGACAGTGTATCTTTCTGGGATATCAGAAAGTGGTGAAAGGTTTTAAGCTCTGGAATCCGAAGGAAAATAAGGTGGTGATCAGTAAAGATGTGGTTTCTGATAAGAAAGTCATGTTGTAGCGTACTAAAAAAGAAGAGAAATATGTGCTAGAAAATTGCAGCAGCAATGAGTATGTGGTGTAGGTGAAGCTAAAGACTCAAGGTAGAAATGACAATGTTCATAATGTAGGGAGTTCTATCTTAGGTGATCAACAACATCACAAAATAGCTATTAATAGACCCAGATGCCCTATCAGACGACCCTCTAGTATGGTTTTGATGATCTGGTTTCTTATGCACTTAGTACTAGTAATGGGGATCTTACTACCTTTCGAGAGATGGTGCAAAGCCAAGAGAAGAGTATATGGATATGCCATATGGTGGAGGAGATGAAGTCTCTACATAAGAACCAGATAGGAGAGTTGGTGGAGCTTCCAGAGGGGAAGAGAGTGATAGGATACAAATGAGTGTATAAGAAGAAAGAAGCGGTATTAGAAAAAAGAAGGAGAAAAATTCAAGGTTCGTCTAGTAGCAAAGGGTTACTCACAGAGGAAAGGGTTTGACTATGAAGAGATCTTCTCCCTTGTGGTCAAACACACTTTCAGCAGAGCAGTGCTAGGTCTGGTAATGCATTTTGATATATATTTGGAGCAAATGGATGTAAAGACAGTGTTTCTCCGTGGTGATTTAAAGGAGCTGATTTTCATGGTACAATTAGAAGGGCTCAATCAGCCTGGATAGGAACATTCGGTCTTTAAATTGAGGAAATTACTTTATGGGCTGACGTAGTCTCCGAGGTAGTGGTACAAGCGATTTGACTCCTACATGATCTGGATTAGCTATAGGAGATGTGAGTATGATTGTTGTGTTTATGTGAAAAGCCATGATGATGGTTCATTTATTTTTCTATTGCTTTATGTGGATGACATGTTGATTGTTGTGAAGAGTATAAGTGACGTCAACAAGTTGAAAACTTTGTTAAGCAAAGAATTTGACAAAGAATTTAGATGCAGCCAAGAAGATTCTTGGGATGGAGATTCATAGGGACAAAGCTTCCAAGAGATTGTGGTTATCTTAGTGTAGCTATGTTGTGAGGGTGTTGGAGAAGTTTAACATGGATAATGCAAAACCAGTTAGTACACCTTTGGCGAATCATTTTAGATTGTTTACCACCTAATGCCTGAAGACAGATGATGAAGTTCAACTCATGTCAAAGGTTCCATATGCTAGTCTAGTGGGGTGCTTGATATATGCTATGGTTTGTACAAGAGTGGATCTGGAACAAGTTATCAGTATGGTGAGAAAGTTTCTATTAAATCCAAGATGACAACATTGGGATGCAGTCAAGTAGATTTTCAAATACTTGAGGGGTATTACACATCATGACATCATGTTTGACTGACAACAAGGTGATCCGTTAGTTGTGGGATATGTGGATGCAGACTATGCTGGGGACTTGGATGACAGGAGGTATACCATAGGGTACGTATTCACTCTTGTGGGGGGGGGGGGGGGGGATATTTGTTGGAGGTTCATGGTTCAACCCCTAGTTGCATTATCTACTACTAAGCCAGAGTATATAACAGTGGCTGAGGCTAACAAGGAAGCTGTGGGCCTTATAGGATTGGTTAAGGAACTGAGTATTCTATAAGGTGGAGTTTAGTTGCATTATGATAGTTAGAGTGTCATTTATTTGGGAAAGAACTAGGTCTATCATGAAAGGACCAAGCACATAGATGTGAGATTCCACAGGATTAGGGAGCTAGCTTTTTATGGTGAATTACTACTTAAGAAAGTTCACACTTCTGAGAATGCAGTAGACATGTTGACAAAACCTATTACCACAGATAAGTTCAAGCATTGCTTGAATTTGATTAACGTCTCTAGATGCTAGATGGGAGGTGTCCTATCCTATTGTCTCAGGTGGAGCTCCGAGTTTTATTTTCTTTTGTCCTAAGGGGTGAATATTCGTCAAGGTGGGGATTGTTGAAGTACGTGTCTCATATTGAGTGGAATACATGTACCGAGAAAGCATACTGAGGAAAACAAGGAAGCTGGATTGAAGAAAAACCATTGACGGTTTGCAGAGTAGATCAACGATTTGTTCTAGTGAAGGAAAACCATTAATAATTTGATTAAATCGTCGACGATTTTGTTCGCGCTGTTTTTGAAGTTTGAATTGGAAATATGAATAGGTTGGGGATAAAGAGGCAAACCCTCCGCCAATTGATACAAAGGTATTTGAGGGATTCTATAATACCTATGTTTAGGGGTTAGTATAAATATAATATTGTAACCCTATTTTCAATTGATAGTGAATTTCAGCTGCCACTTGCTCTCGTGGACATAGGCATTCTGCCAAGCCACGTTAAATCCTTTGTATCTTTATTGCTTTCATTATCTGTGTGTGTTTACATATTATTCATCGTGATTGCTGCATTGCATGATCGTCATGAATTCCGCAACAATTTTTTTTAATATAAACTGAATAAAAGGGAATTAAAAGGTATTTACCCTATGTTTGGATAGCCTTTAAATTTAAATTTGTCTTGGATATTGATAAGATATAATATAAAATTGTATTAAAATTTATTTAAATCCACCCAAGTTCAAATTTAAGGTCTGAAATCTATGCACCCAAATGCAATAGTAGTTTTTTGCTTTTTTGTTTTGTTTTGTTTTATCAAATAACAATGGTCTCTTAACTTTAAAAGCTATTTAGTGAACAAATCCATTATAAGATGTCATTTTACGCAAACAAAGAGCCTATTCATGTCTTTCAAAGCATACTTATTCTGCATTATAGATTTCAGACTTTAAATTTGAATTTATATGAATTTTTACAATGTAAAATTATATTAAAAATATTTTAAATCAATACAAATACAAATACAAGATTTAAATTTTATACTTCTAAACACCATCTTAATGCAAAGCTTATGTGCATTCATTAGATGGTATAATTGATTGTTATAAAAAATTTTAAATGTCTTTCATAGTAAAAAAAAAAAAAAAAATCTTCAATACCATGGTACTGATAATTTAAACAACAAATAGAAAAAAATAAATATAATTCTACTACTTATATGCTAACGAGATCATTTGTTGATTTGTTTATTTCTATTTCAAATTTTAGTTATTAATTTATCAAATGTATTTGGTAAAACAAATAATTAAGAGAGATTGACATTAAGAAAATATAAATATATGTATCATACCTAATTACGGGGTCATTACACTAGTAATTGATAATTATTAATTCCAGACACATCACATAATCAAAAGGCAAAAAGACCACGCATTTTACCCAACACGTCATCATGCCAAGTTTCTGTCCAAAATGCGGCCACGTGTCCTTCTTGTGGTCCCTCACCTCCTTTGATTTTCCAGCGTCAACAGAAGCGCTTAGCCCCAGCGTTGGGGGCACTAACCAACCCCACCTTACATATGTAACGCATTAATTTACGAAGTATTAAATATATATATGTATATATTAACTTTTTATTTTAATTTAACTTATCTGAATTCGGTTCAAGCATGCGGCCGTTGACATCGTTGAATCCACATCCACCGTTGATCCGGGGCGGCTGCAATCTCAGCCCTCCGATTTTTCCCAAGCGCGTCCTCGCGCGTTTTCCCACCCCTTTCCTCGCGTCTTCTCCGAACGCGAAAAAGAGAAAAAAACTCGCAGGAGAGTGAGACAGTCTTCTCTCTCCCCCTCGCATAAATTCACACTGCTTTCACCTCCTCTTCTGCTCCCTTCAAAGTCTCATAGAGAGAGAAAGTGTAACCGTAGAGAGAGAGAGAGAGAGAGAGAGAGAGAGAGAGAGAGAGAGGTGGTGGTGGAGGTAATTGAGGCAATGGCTGACGTGTCGCAGACAGTCGGAGCAGGCCAATTCTCCGATTTCCCGGCGGTGCAGACGTACGGCGGCCAGTACGTCCGGTACAACATATTTGATAATTTCTTTGAGGTTACGGCGAAGTACCGGCCTCCGATCATACCTATAGGCCGAGGTGCTTACGGAATCGTGTGGTATGTATTAGGTTAATTTTGGTTAATCCTTTTCTGTTGTTCTTTTTGAAGGTGATTGTTTGAATTTGGTTAATATGCGAACATGTAGTGGAAGAATTTTTTTAATTTTGGTGAGATTGATTTGGTGTTGATTGTAATTTGGAATTGAATCAGTTCGGTGCTGAACTCGGAGACGAACGAGCTGGTAGCGATCAAGAAGATACCTAACGCGTTTGATAATCACATGGATGCGAAGCGTACGCTCCGTGAAATCAAGCTTCTTCGGCATTTGGATCACGAAAATGTAAGTCATTTTTTTTTTTTTGAATTTTGATTGTCCCGAATCTTCCGATCGATCGACGATCCTTTGTTTTTTTTTTCTCTCTTGTTCATTTATTTATTTTTGCTTTATGAAGTTTTGAACAATTGATCATCGTCTGATTATTTGGGGATATTAGCACTGAATATTTAATATTAATTATATAACAGACGAGTTATAAAGTCAAGGGTACATATGTAGGTACCTTAAAGTATATGACACGTGTATTGGGGTATCTAAGCAATTTTGGATTTTTGGAATAGGCAACAATTTATTCGTATTTTTTAAAAAACCCCTAGTAAGCGTAAGAACTTTTCTTAAAAGGGCCCAACTAGATGTACCTGCTGGTTTAAGTTGGAGAAAATATAGGCCCTTTAGGTTGTGGAAAATATTTTTTATTTTTTTTAAGAATTACAAAAATTCAGCTTATTTTTTTAATTTGTAAATAATTGTGCTAGAAGATAAAGAGTTTGTTTAGTTATTCCAGATTTTATTCATTTTTATTTTTAGAAATTAAAATAATTACAAAAAAATTATTTTTCAAATTTTCAAAAATTATATGAGCTAATATTGGGGATTATGGATTTTGGAGTTTTGATTTTATTTTTTTGGATTTAGAAGAAATTCAATAGATAATCTACACAAATTAATATCCAAATTTTAAATTTCATGCTCCCATAAGTAAAAGTTAGAAATATAGCAAATAATAGAGGATGTTTTTCAATTTTTCTTTATAACTTAGAAAATTAGAAAACAAGGTGTTATTTCTGTAATTATTTGAAAAAAAAAATGAAACTATTTCTACCAGCAAATAATGCCTTTAAACTTTTTATTATTGTTTATTTATTTTATACAAATATTGTAAAATTAAAAAAAATTAACTAATTTTTAAAAAAACTAGAATGAAAATTGAAGACAGTTTTCCACAATCAATGGACCTAATAATTTTGTTTTAATGTTTTCAGTTTTGTGACACTGACTAATATCACAATGATAGAACATGAAACAAGAACATAGAAACACTTTATTTTTTTTTTTAATATAGTTTAAAAGAATTAAGAAAAAGTTTCTTTGACACTTGGACTCTCATCCCATTTTCTTTGTGGAATTAGGGTGTAACGAAATTAACAACCAATTCTAATTTCCATGTTTGGTTTGCATAAATGAGAGTGGAATCAGTTTTGGTTCGAATTCTAATTCTTCCAATCAATACAATGATGATTTTTATTCTCAATCAATACATTGAAGATTCTTATCCTCAGTCAAAAATCAAAATTGCAATTCTATTTTAACTCTTTTTTTTGGTAGATAATTATAATTCTTAGTAAATAATAAATTTTAAAAAATTCCATTGACCGTCTTTAACCATGCCACAACCAATAAATATATATATATATAAAAGCAGCAGAACAATGGGCTCTCATTGGCTTCCAAAATCTCAGTGCTAAATTCTAGCAATTTTTGTGAACTGCTTTTTTAGCAGTCTACTTTTGTTCTTTCTCACATAATATAAACAAAGTTTTTTGTTTTTAATTTCAGCACTTGACTTTGAATTTTGTGTGTGTGAGTGTGCATTTCCCCCCCCCCCCCCCCCCCCCCCCTCCTCTTATAAAGTACTTTATTTAACACCCTATCTCCCAATTGTCTTTCAAGATTTTGTCACAAAAGGCTTTTCTTCACTAACTTTTTGGTAGCTGAGTTATTATATTTTTTTTATGCTTTTCTTAGCAAAAGTTTTCGGTTATGGTTTTTTGATTTTTTCAAAGGATATTCTCTTTCCTAAGGTGTCCCAATTCTTGATTTTAGCAAGAATTCAGGATATTCCATGTGTCATATTTCATCCCATGGACTAGGAAGTTTTTGAAGAAGTTGTCCCAACCAGTGAGGATTTCATTAAGCTCAGATACACACAATTCCAGTCTTCTTAGGGCATGTTTTACATATTTTTTGTTACTGGTCATTGGAGACTATTCCTAGTAAATGCCTCTCCTATAATTGCTACAAACTTATTTAATATTTGTGATAACCATTGAAATTGTTTAATTACTTAGGGTCTGTTTAATATTGTTTTTATTTTCTGTTTCCTATTTCATTTGTGTATAATGAAAAAATAGATTATGAAAATGTGTTCTTTATATTGACAGTTATCTGTTTCTGTTTTCAGCTTTCAATTTTTTTTTGAAAAAATTGAAAACTAGATTTTGTTTGGGAACCTATTGCCAAAATATTTTAATATCCAAATTAACTCTTTTTTTTTTTGGGATTAAATCATTCATTTTATATATACTTTTTAATTAAAAATTTAAATTTAATGATTATACGAATTTAAAATATAGCTAAATAAACGTGTCCATAAAATTTCAAGAAAAAATAATAATAAAATTCATTTACAAAATATTTTTGCTATTTTTCCATTGTCATGTACAATATGATTGCTATCGTAAAGTGAATTTTGAAATATATAATTAAGTAAAATAGTTATAGTAATTTATTTTTATTATAGTATTATTAATCTGTATTAATTTTATTAGTTTAATCATATTTTTTAAATTATGATTTGCTTCAAGGACAATATTGTGCATTTGTTTTAGAAATATTAACGAAACTAGTTGTTGATTTCCAATTTTTAGTTTTAGTTTTAGTTTTTGGTTTTTAGTTATTGTTTCTACTTTTCATTTTCATAATTTTTAACAATGATACCTAACAGTTCCTTAGCTTTTTTAGTTTTGCCAGTTAAAGACATCTCTTTGTAATGTTCTTACAATATAATGTAAGAAAACTTCTTTTGTCTATGCGGACCTATTGGTTTTTAATGTGGACAAGGATTGTGTCCAGTTGTCTTTGGTCCTTTAATAGTCTTTGGGATGGATGTTGTTTAAGTCAAAGTATGTTAGTACAAGTAGGAGATTAAATTTATTTAAATCATCTCTCCTAGTTTCTGGTGTAGAGGGCTCATTTAGTCTTTTTCCTTCACATTGGTATCTTCTTCAAAGTTTATCTTTCTTCTAGATCCCCTTTGAAGTAAGGCTTAGTTCATGGATCCAAAGACTATTGTTATTTAGCTTTTCTTTTCCCTTTATCTAACTTTTTTACTAGATTTTCCAACTTCTTAGTATCTAGCTGTTCAGATACTCATTTTCTTCTAATTTTAAGGAAACAACCACTCTTGTTGTGCAGAATTTCTCATTATGTTCATTTTTTATCACACTGATGTTTAAGAGTTTTTATTTTCCTTTTTCTTTTTTCTCCATATAGTAATATGTATCATATTTAGATACTTGTCTCTTTCTTGGACATCATATTCCTTATACCTTGACCTCCAATAGTCTATGGTTTTTGTTTGGCTTTGAAGTCATCAATTCTTCATCTTTCTTAGAGTCCATAGTTTGGAACTTAGGACATGATCAAATTCTCTTTTCCCACCATTGTATAATGTAGGGATTTTTATGTGTCCAGTTGAGTTCATTTGAAAAATTGGCTTCGTAGATCCACTAAAGTCTTTCTTTATTGGTAATTCTCTATTATTATTTTTTTTTAAAAATTGTTTTTTGGTAGGTCTATAGATTCTATATTACTAAGCTTATTAATTTTAGATTCCAACCTCACTGTTCTTTGAGTAACATATCATACACTTATCTGTTATTAAATTTAACACTACAATTATGCCTGCATTATTACACTCTTTATCATTGTGGAAATTTGATCTTTTTCAAATTGTCTATCCTAGAGAAGCCTCATCCAAAGGTTCAAATTTAGCTTAATTTCAGCCAAACACTGGTCAAAGTGGCTCAAAAGGACAATAGAGCGGCATATTGGCTTAGCAATAGTCTCTTATGGGAGTAGGATAGAAAATTTTCCAACACTTATGGGTTAAATACATTTATTCTGAAAATTGAGTGCTTGTGATGTGTTTGAGTGCTAACAAGTCATGACTAATGAAATTTTTCCAACACTTATGGGTAGAAATTCAGTTATTCTGAAAATTGAGTGCTTGCGATGTGTTTGAATGCTAACAAGTCATGACTTATGGTTGGGTGTCGTATGGATGACTTGGTATCATGCTGGTATCCACTTTTGGGAAGATTAAAGGCTTTGTTGGCTTGAGTTGTATGGTGCAGTTTATTAAATTAAAGTTGTTTGTTTGGTGTATGCTTCCTCCCCTTTTCCAAATAATGTGAATTTTGTTGCAAATTTACATGTGGTATTTTCTTTTCATGCTTGTGGAAGAGCATAAGCCAAGAACATTGAATAATTTCTATGCCCTAAATAATTTATTATCTATTTTAAGAAAGAAATTTGAACAACTGCTGCTTGCTAAATTTTGAAAAGAGAAACGCAGTTTTTCCGTTCTTTTAGTTTTCTTTAGACACACACACACACACACACTTCCTGTTCAAACCCATATCCAAATTCTGTCCTCTCACCTCTGAAGTTATTTTAGTGTCAATGCCTCAATGCCTCTAGGTTGGGTGTCATAGGCACATAGGTAAAGCATTTAGGTCACCCTTGCACTGTTAGCATAAAATTGTGATGATGTTCGTGTAAATACATCATTTGTAACTCCTCAAGCGAGTTGATCACGAGAGCGCTGAAATGGCACAAAAATAATTCTGAGGAAGCAAATGGTGAGCTTGATCATTCCCTAGAGCATGCAGCACTAAATGAGCCTACCTTTGGTGCAACATAGGATGTGCTTAGGATCATCTTTGAGAGGCTTCCTCATTCCTTAGGTTCCCATGAATGCTAGAAGTTTTTGTGGACCGGGACAGTGTCATGGGAGGTCCATTAAGGCTAGCGGGTACACTACTTTCAAGCCAAAGGCTACTTACTAGATTCCTAATATCATGTCCATCCATTTTGATTTTCTACAATAGCAGTGAAGGTCTTGAAGGCTGTAATAGCATGTTTGGGACCATGGAGTTAAATTGGATTTGCAATTGTGTTGATTTGGACAGTATAATATAAAATTGCATTGAGTTTTGTTGAATTTCACATGATATGAAATCCACGTACCAAACTCCTTACTGCCAGATGTGGCTTAGTAGTTTAGGCTTGACCTTGGCTCCATGCTGTTGGGGTGGCCCGCACTTGTCCTTGGTAGCCTAAAGTGAGCAACAAAATTTTCCTTTTGGCACATTGTTAGTCTCTTCCTTTGCATGACAATACAGAGTCTTCGACATTTGCTAGATGTGGTGGTATTCCACAATTAGACAGTCCAGCAACTAATATGACTGACTAATGTTGGCTGTATGTTCATTTCATGTCTGCATTCGTGTGTGTTCAATTGAAATACATAGATGGTTATGATTGGTCAATTTTGTTAGCTGCGACCCTCCTAAACAACTTTGCAAATACTTGTTGAGCTCAATTTAATATATTAATTTGGGTCTTTTACTTGTTTTTATAATGTGACAGTAAATGCTTATCTTATATATGCATTAAAACAGGTTATAGGAATATTAGATGTGATTCCTCCACCTGTAAGAAGGGAATTTTCTGATGTCTACATTGCCACGGAACTCATGGATACTGATCTTTACCAAATAATCCGCTCCAACCAAAGTTTGTCTGAGGAGCACTGTCAGGTAATGGTCTTTGCTTTTTGGAGTTTTTGGATCCCATAAAAATTCAAGAGTCTAATTAATGATTGTGCTCCATTCTTCTTGCTACAAGCTAACAACTGTTCCATAATGGCACACTTGCAGTACTTTCTATATCAACTCCTACGTGGACTGAAGTATATACATTCTGCAAATGTTATTCATAGAGACTTGAAACCCAGCAACCTTTTGGTGAATGCAAATTGTGATCTGAAAATTTGCGACTTTGGTCTTGCTAGACCAACTTCAGAGAGCGACTTCATGACAGAATATGTGGTCACCAGATGGTACAGAGCACCTGAGCTATTGTTGAATTCTTCAGATTATACTGCTGCAATAGATGTGTGGTCTGTGGGTTGCATCTTTATGGAGCTTATGAACAGAAAGCCTCTGTTTCCAGGAAAAGATCATGTGAATCAGATGCGCTTATTGACAGAGGTGAGATGAAATGCATGCAGAAAGCACTAGCTTATTTATTTTTTAAATATGGAGCCCCCATGAAGACCAAAATTTTCAAAAAATTGGGTTAGATTCTGTCCATTAATTTTCCTTGTTGCTACACTATAACCATTTTACAGTCTGGTTGCCTATAAGGATTACCTGACTGATGACAGTGAATGAGTAAAATTGTTCAAATATCCATTGTGATGGTTTTATTATTTTCTGAGAGACAAGAAGATCAAATCATGGATTTTCTTTTGATTAGTGGATCAATGCTTATACATGCTTTATACTTTCAGCTTCTTGGTACACCCACTGAATCTGATCTTGGGTTTGTTCGGAATGAGGATGCAAAAAGATTCATTCGGCAACTCTCTGCATATCCTCGTCAGTCATTGGCAAGGGTTTTCCCACATGTTCATCCATTAGCCATTGATCTTGTTGATAGAATGTTGACATTTGATCCAACTAGAAGAATTACTGGTAATTTTCTCATCCCAAGCCATCTATTTTTATGCAGTTATGTGTGGAATAACATTCTGATCATTAGGATGTGTTTGGAAATGTGTGTGCACAACCGCGTTTGCATTTTTCATGAAAATATACTCGTCTTGTTTGTACTATAAAGAAGTTGGAACTGCCATTGTGTGGCTGTTGCTGAAAACAGTGAGAACATTTTTTATTCTTGCTTCCTTTTTGACTTACTCATTCCAAATAAATGAAGCAAAAAACAGTTTATCGATTGTGTATTTCTCTATTGTTATACCCAAAAATAAAAATTTTGTAACAATCCAAAATAAAAACTTTTCCAAATGCATCCTCATATATTGATGCGAATTAACTTCTAGTTAGCTCCATGGAAATGAAAATTGACACAACAATGTGGTTTTATCATTTATGATTGAAATTTTAATTGTGTTTATTTTGCACCCTGGTTTTTTTTTTGGTTTCTTTTTCTATTTTTTTAGGGATTGTAATCAATCAAGACATTTTAATGCTACACTTTTCATTTAAAGCTTTTTTGACTGATGCATTTTTTCTTCTCTATAATTGTATAAATGCATTGTTGTCTTTTAAGATGCGTACATTTTTATAGAAAAAGAAGAAATTAAGAAAGAAGGGATTATGGACAGGATGAGCATCCTCAAATGAGGGAAAAACAAAAAAGAAGCTAAACAAATGCCAAAAAGATAAAAAATAAAAAAAATAAAATGAATAAAAAAAAAAAGAAAAAAACAAGAAACTAAGCTGAAAGGGCCACACATGTTGAATACGAATACGAGAGAGAAGGCTATATTCTGAAAGCACCCAGAAGGGAAAACCCATAAAGATTGGGAAAAAATAACCCTGTCCCAAAATCAAATCTATAGATGAAGCAAAAAAATAATCCTGTCCCAAAACAAATCTATAGATGAAGCAAAAGAATAATTCTGTCCCAAATCAAATCCATAGATGAAGTGCAATCCTGGAAAATTTTGAGCATTCTTTCCCAACCAAATTACTCAAAATAACTGCAAAAAACTGCACACCACCATAAAACCTTTGCCTTCTTTGACCTCATGAAGCCAATATATCAATCGGGGAAATCCTCCATGACTGGACCCATCCAATACTCTCCTTAGTCCCAACAAACAAAAAAAAACTTATAGCATAGTTATGTTTTTAAAATTCTCTCCTCTCTCTCTCTCTCTCACACACACACACACACACACACACACTGCTTTCACTTTGTAGATTGTAAATAGTTTAGATTTTTTTTTCAGAAATTCTAAGTTAATTTACTATACAGTAGAATTAGATTAATAATTGGATGTCTATAGAAATTTGAACTTGAATTTGGGTCCTATTGTTGGAAAATCAATTGGATAAAATTTGAATAAGTCATTTGAATCTGACCTATTTAGAGTCTTACAAGATAACCTATATTAGGATATTGAAGCCAAGACACGGATAAGTGTGAATTATTTATACTAATCTAGCCAATGATTGGATTCAAACATTTTAAATGGCAATCACACACTCAGTGTTATGTTGTATTTCAACCGAGTGAAAGGGTAAACTTTGTTCATGTTCTCATTTTTATTTATCTGGATCCAGGAAAATATTAGTTTTTTGCTTAAAACTAAATGCTTGATGACAGTAACCGATAGCATCTTTGATTGCCAAACTATAGAAGAAAGGTTATTTAGTTTTTCTTAAGAGGGTTAAATGATGATGTTGGAATGGGATGCCTGGGAATTTTGAAAATTAGATTACAAATTGCTTTATTTATGAGTTTGGGTTATGTGAAGTCTGTTTGATCAGACACAGAAGGTGCTGGATTTGAGGTAGGTGAAGAAAATATCTTCTTTGCCATGGTACTTGAGAATTAAGTTTTCGAATATGGTGATGGAAATGGTGGTTAACCTAGCAAGGTTAAAATACAAAAAAAAACGATGCTTAAATGTGGACTCTATAATTAAAAAGAAGCATTTGTGGAGTTTATCATTTTTCTGGGCGTAATGGACTAATCATGATAGATGCAGTTGTTCTGAAGCCTTAACATAGACAGCTTAGAGGTGACAAAGAGTCCTGAATATGGACTCACAAATTGCTTCCCCTGAAGTGAAAAAACATAATAGTTAAAATGCTGTCTTAATATTTAAGTCTTGAGTATTTCCTTAATTGCATTTCCGCTAAGTATTAATTTGTGTTTGCGCAGTTGAAGAAGCATTGTCCCATCCTTATCTTTCAAGATTACATGACGTAGCAGATGAGCCGGTCTGCCCAAAGCCATTCTGTTTTGACTTTGAGCAACCAGTCTTGGGAGAAGAACAGATGAAGGATATGATTTACCAGGAGGCATTGTCGTTCAATCCTGCATATGCATAATACAAAAATCAACGTCCATGCCCAGTCCTCCATATAATTATTCGATAATCTATGAAGTTTTGAGTAGCATTGTTTGATTAATAGGTGATCGTGATCGAAATATTGCAACCAAGGAGCACATAAATGTTTAAAACATCGTATAATTTGCATATCAGTGATTTGTGATTCCTGTGCTGTTAATTATAACGTGCAATCTCAAGTTCCCTGTTGATTGTGCTCCTCCTCCCCTGCCCCTTTCCCAAATCTGTAATTTGCTTTGATTTTTTTTTAATACAATATACGTTGTGTACACTGATGTAAAATAGGTTGGTTTGGCTTGTATGATAATTAAAAATTTTACATTAGTTAGAATCACATATTGCTTTGTTCTTAAAATCTGGAGTAGCTATAGAGTCGGACATTCTTCTAGTAGAATAGTGAAGAACGTATAATACCCATGTTACACACACAATTCCTGAGCCTAGAAGTCTTATTTTTGCTGTTTATTAGATGGATTGGCTTCCTCTCTGTTCATTTTTTATGTGACAGATTGTTCGACTATAGGTGATTACCATCTGAGCAAATGGATAATTAGTTTGCTATTGGTTATCAAATCAGGCAACCTAGTCGATGGTATCATCGATTGAACATAAATTCCTGAGTCTTGACCAGGAGCTCGACCATGTTGACGCCAGGTGTGAGTAGGTTGAATCTGCTACGCGATTTGATCAGATGCAACCTTTCATAAAAGGCATACTTCTGTCTATAAATAAACATAATTAAATCCACGAAATATACAAAAAACAATTTATCATTCTCTCCTTTTCTTTCTTACATAAAGCTTTCACAAATTATTTCTTTTTCAAATCTAAATTCCATTATTTTACAAGAATAGAATTCCAGAAAATTTATTCAGATTATTCTAAGGGTATTTGTGATCAGTTTTCGTTTGTGTATAACGCAAACTGATTTCATATTATATTCTGAACTTCATTGTATCCTGGAAATGTATTTATTGACTCAATATATATCGATTTGGTAGGAGTAAATAACGTTTTAAGGAAAATAATATTATAACGTACCTTCAAGCATTTTCTAATATGCAGTATTTCTCTATTTATTATTCCTAGATGTTGTTCAATAGGCAGTGGCCACCTAAGAGAGCATATTGTCTATTTTAACTTATTGGGTCTCCTAAAAGACTGCTGGTGAGATTAAAACTTACTTGGCCAATCCATGCGCAATTTTCATTATCAAATGAAACAGGTTTCAATTCTCAGCAACAATATCTATATATAGCTTCATACAAAAATCCTAAAATACTTTCATAAGATAATATAGTGTGCCCTGATTTAGACCTATTATATTGAAATACTCCCCCCTCCCCTCCCAACATCCCCACTTAACTTAGTTTAAGTAGATAGGGGAGGTCTCACGCACTCTCCTATTTGTAACAACCGTGGAGTAAATAACCTTTAGAATATGAGTTAACTCAACTAATTTTATGTTTGGAAGGAATCTTAAATTTAAATTTATATAGATTTGAATAAGATATAATATATAATTATATTAAATTTTATTCAAATACGCTCAAAGATCTAAACTTATACAGTCAAAGGCAGCCAGCCTAAGTTGATTTTTTGAAACTAGATGTAGCTGCAGGCTGCAGTGCTCTGATTATTAATTCCCATGAAATATCGTCTAACCCATTTGGTTCTATGATCACAAAAGGCAAAGGTTGTCACTACTGCACTTACTGCCTATAGGGAGCTTTCCCATGGTAGGTCCAATACAGCAAATGATTTTCTTGGGCCTGGGCCTGGGCCATGCTGATTTTGGCCCTACACAGGCATGAACTGAAAAAAGTGAAGCATGCCGAATGCATTTGTGGCAGAAGATCTACCCACGCTTGTCAGAATATCACAATGTCCAGCAGTACTGCTGAAGCAGGGGCATGCAAATTTGGGTGGACATTGGTTCAACATAAGCAACCTCCTCAATGACCCAAGCAGGGTTCAAAAGTGGTAGACATTTTTTGCTGTTGGCACTTTAATTTTCCACCCGTAAACGTGCATGTATAGGTGAGTGCTGAGGCATCTGATCAGCCATTGAAATGCACTCGATCTCTTTATCTTTCTCTTTTAATGGGAGACAACCAGCAACGTCTGAATCCACTTGCAGGACATGGGGTGGTTTCCCACTGCATGCATTACTTACAGAATGGTCTTGAGAATTATGAATGTTGGTGAACAATATGAGTAAGTTCAGACCCAAGTGCTTCTTTCACAGGCAATCTTAATTATGTGAACAACCCTTTTGATTTGATTTGTTTTCTTTGCGAAAATGAAATTTTGATTAAGTAAAAGCCTTTGCAATAACAATATGACTGTGTGGATGTAGGTTCCTAGAGTCCTGTGCAGCCTTGTCTCTTGCAGAACCAATATGAGGATATAATGAACAGGGGGTGCAAAATTGGAACCGTAGTCATTGATTTTTAATAAGTAGGTTGTATTTGGAAGCATCGGTTTTAACCCTCCAAATTAAAATTTTATGTAAATTTAAATAAAATTTAGTAAACTATTATATTCCTTTTAATTTAATCCACAAAATTTGAATATGAAGTCAAGTTGACAAGCACAGGGTAGTGTAAATCAAAGGAAAAATTGCAAATTACAGTTTGTTGATGACATGCTTGATTCAAGTAGAATGTCAATGTAGGGACTATCTTATAAGAAGAAAACACGACAATTAAATGATTGTGGTACTTGAAAGAAACATTGGTACCATAATATTTAATGGGAAAAGAATGAAGAAAGTAAGGAGGTAGTGTGGATATTAGGTTTTATCCCCTTGTAGTGAGACTAGTTTTTAAGTGGAGTTGGGTGTTGAGATTAGGGTTGATTACTCTAAATTAGTTGTGCAGTGAGGGGTTCAAATTAGTGGAGTGTGTTGAGATATTCCTTCTTTGGCCATTCCATTCCACTGGAAATGGGTATTTAAAGATTTGATTTAAAAGGTTCACATTTTATCTGTCTTTCTAGAAATTTTCTTTTCCTCGACGAATATAGTCTATCATTGTTTTTTTTTTTTTTACTTGTTTCTGAATAGTTTCCATTGTGGTAGCCTTTCTTAATCCCCTTCCTTTGTTTCTTCTACAACAATTGCATCAAGGGCATTCTTTGTCCATTAGGTATTCAAGCCTTTAGCCAAGAGTTAGTTTAATTTTTCTTATCTTGATTTTCTTGACCATGGTCGAAGAATTTTTTCTTCCACATTTTCTTAAATCTTGAGGCTCCTTTTACTCATGGTGGGATATAGGTGTAAGGATTGCTACTTGGGGAGTTTCCTAGAGCAGGAGGAACAACGAGAGGTATTCAAGGAGGCACAAAGGCCCTTCCCCTCTCTTCTAAAGTCATTATTGAACCCATTGTAATATCAGCAAGAGTAAAGGGCAAAAGTAGCCCCCAGGGCGTGGTTCAGATGATAAGCTCGTTCATTGGGAGTGCCTCTCACGAGGTTAGCCTTTGCGCCTCCCAGGTTCGAGTCTTCCACTGGACTCTTGAATTTATATCCTTGTGGTGATGTGGGGCCAGAATTACGGGGCGTGGGATTAGTCACAAACCGTAAAACGGATGTGGACACCAGGCGATATCCAAAAAAAAAAAAAGAGTAAAGGACAAAAGTAGAGGGCACATAGTCCTTTTCCCTTACTATTAGCAAAGTGGAGGTTGGCATTAGTTGGTCATTATTTGACCAGGATAGAAGGTTGGTTACCATTATAACCTTGGACCCTAACTCAGAGTCTCTATTTTGTGCTCTCCTTGACGTTTAAAGTCCTTATCGTGCAAAGGAGGAGGCTACGGAATAAGAGAAAGAGCTAGCCTCTAACCAAGAGGCAGTCCATTAAGTTGTAGTAGCTTAGACCCATGATGCCTAAAAAATAAAAGAGAAGTTACTTGAGAAAAGTGGCCCTAAGACAATGTAGGTAAGGATGGAGAACACAATCCCAATTACAAAGGGTAGTAGTCCCTTCTTCTCCTTAGCCACTCCCATAAGGGCAAATCAGATTGAATCCATGCACACGAAAGTCTAATTGAGCCCTTATTCATACAAATGATTTTTCTGGTATACATATCAAGGGTGGTTTATCATAGCCTTTTTCTCCTTTTAAATATTCGTTTCATGATAATTGAATATAACCTAATCATTTAGTGGCAATTTGCAACAATTGGTGAATTGGGTATAGTTAAAAATATGATATTTAATTAGGAATTTAAAATAAACGCGAAACACTCAAATAAAATCAAACAAATAAAAGTAATGAAAAATGAGAGGAGATGGATGCAAACTCTTTTATAGTAGTTCGACTATAACAAGCTTACAAACACTCTCCTAAGGTCTCAACCATCTTAAGGTTCCACCATCACCAAGTGAAACTTACACCTCTTGCTTTCAGGAAGGAAAGGATACCAATTAAACCCCTTTCTTTTGTGAAGGTAAGAATATACTGAATACTTTGAATATAATTAAAGATAATCCTTATGAGGATTGATTTACAATTAAAAGATTAACTAAGAAAACAAAACTCTCAAAGCAATGACACAAAAGTTTTTGGTATATATATTTTTTAATTTTTGAAGGAAGAAGATATTTGAGATAAATTGAGAGTAAGATGATTAGGGAATATGAGTGCATATGTATATAGAGTTTAGGTCAAATGTGTATGTTTTTGCTTATTAGAATGTGTCAGCGCCGCATTTGGCTGATTTGGCACTTAAAGGATTCGACTTGGCAACTAGTCATTATAGAGTTGTTACACACATTTTACCTAAGCCCGCAGTTGACCGCCTCTTGGGGCCAATCAACCATCTAGGCACGTTGCCAAAACCAACTAACCACCCCTTGGACCTAGTTGACACTCAAGCGAAAAATATCCAGAACAATCTACTTTCATTCAAAGAAAAATGGCTTTTGGGGAGGACTCAATCTGTCCCTAAAAGCAATAAATTTGTTGCTAAAAACTTTTAGGGACAAAAAAAATTTCATTTCACCTTCATCCCTAAAAGGGTGTCGCTCAATATTTTTCAAGATGAATATTAGAACTTGTCTCATAAAATTAGTTTTTAGCAATGAAATAATGTCATTAATAAAGCTTTTGACAACTATTTTCTCTATTTTTTATAACAAAAAAATTTAGTCTCTAAAATAAGGTTATCATTGTGCATTAATTAGTGACAATTATCACTATGCATCAATTAGTGACAAAATATTTTCGTCCCCAAAGTTCTTTAGGGACAATAAAAAGTTATCTCTAAAATTTGGTGGGAATAATCATGCTACTTTTAGTGACAATAATCTCTCATCGCCAAAATTAGTCCCCCCCCCCCCCCGCCCCCTTTTTATTTTCTTTTGTTTTCAAATCAAATGTAGTTTCCATACAATTTCAATAATAAAATATCTCAAACATTCAACACCTCCTATTCAAAAGGCCAAAAATGCATTCAATATTCCATTTAAATATGCAATCAACATAAAAAAAGAAAAAAAAGTTCAAATACTAAATCAAACATCCAAAATGTAATTACTTCCCTATGTAGAATATTAACACAAGTGCCCAAACAATCTTAGGTTTTTGACTTAGATCCAACTAGATTCGAAAACCTAAATACCCATATCCAATAACCCGAGTTTGATTACCTCAAATCCGACTTGGGGACCTGGGTCAACTTGACTTGGGTCTAGGTCAATTGACCCGAATACTTTAGACCTAAGTCAACCCTTGACCCCAATCCCATCTAAGTCCACTAAAACTAAACCAAGCCTAGTCCAGATTGCCCAAGTCCTAACAAGCCCATATAAACTTCAACCTAATCCCATTTAAGCCCATTACCTTAGCCCTAAAGCCTTACACACTACAAAAAATATTCTTTTTAGTGACGAACTTATTTGTGGCACACCAAAAATCATCACTAATAGTGCATAACTAGTGACGAAACAAAAGTTTGTCACTAATACACAAGCTATTAGTGATGAATTTTACATCTTTCACTAATAATGCACTATTAGTGAGGGTTTTTGGTGTGTCACTAATAAGTTCTTTCGTTTTCCTGCCTTAACCATGGTGCCAATATATTAGTCATGATTTTTCAGTTATTAGTGATGAAAATAATTAGTCACTAATAGTCTACTTTTAGTGATAGTTTAAGACCGTCACTAAAAGTTTTAGTTATTATATAGTAGTGATAGATTAGTTTCGTCACTACGGTTTATTTGTAGTGACGGATCTGTTCCATCATGATTATTTAACATTTTTTTAAAATAAAAAATTTATAAAAAAAACGCATTAGTGATGGTTTCTAAACCGTTAGTAAAAAAGCTTCCCAAATATCCCTAAAAAGTAAGGTGTAGTCCCAAGAGCGGGGGTGAATTGGGTTTTAAAAGTTTCTTCTAACTCTTTTTTATAGATTCTCAACTTATTGTAAGTTTAGTACTCAAACAAGGATAGTTTGAATTACAATATCAGTTAGAAATCAATATTCACTTTTAAAACTTTAAGAATGAGTAAATCAACTTGATCTTGCAGTAATTTCAATTAACACCCAACCAATATATTGAGCTTACAATTACCTACATGCATGACATACAGAGATTATTACAACCTTTTCCTATATTTACTATTACAGCCCAATTAAAAATCAATGCAAATACAATAGAAAAATAGGTCTTCATTCTTTCGATTCTTCAAACGCTATAAATAAAGCTTGATCTTCATAATCCATATGGCTTTCTTAAGTTCCTACCAATAGTGCACACTAAGGATTAACCTGTTCAAGAAGCTCAGTGTACAGGTGAGAAACATTGGTTTTATCATAATCAAAACGGGATCAGACTCATAGAATCAACAAAAATCCTTGTACTAAATTGGATTAAGTAGCTTTCATTATATTGAACAAGGAGATATTTTCTTCTTATATTTGAATTGGCTATCTTGAATCTTATAGGCTATGGAGGCATCCCTTTTCACTTTAGTATAGATTTAACTTTTTTAATTTCTAAAAAGGGAATGACCAATCCTAATATCTTTGGAGTCCTTAGTTTGTGAACTAGGCTTTTTATCTAGGCACCCATACTTTCTTGGGTCCGGATGGTTTAACAAGAGTTGATTCTTTTATTCTCCAAACTTGTCTAATTTTTACACCCTTTCCTTTTAATGGACATTCAAACTTAATGTATCCTTTCCCCTTACATCGAAAACATGTGGTGTTAGTGTAAGCATTTGAGGAAGTGCTAGCATAGTCTTTGGAGGCTTTTACAAAGTATCCCATGTAGAGGTTCTTTTTTCTTATATTCTCAATTCCATTGAATCCCATACCTTCTTTATTCAAGGACATTCTTTGTGCGCCAATCATTTTATCAAGATTTTCTTTTCCTCTAGTGAAGTTGTAAATTATTTTATTTTGATCCTTAATTTTCTTTTCAAGGCAAAGTAATTTTGAATTTTTAACTCCTTTGTAGTTTGCTTGCAACCTTACTAATTCTTTAGTCATCTGATTTATTTTTCTTTCAAGTTCATCAATGACTAGGTCTTTTTCTTTTTCTATCAAAGCTTGAGATCTTAAATCTTCTAGCTCTTTCATCATCTTTTCTGTTAGAATTGGTGTATTCCCAAGAGGAGGAGGGGAGGGGGGGTGAATTAGAAATTTAAACTTTTCTCCTAGGTTAAGTCAGAAGTCAATATGATTTGGTAACCTAGGGTCTTTCTTCACAATTCCAAATGTGCCGATAAAATAAGCAGAATTTAAATCATGCACATCATTCATACCATAACATATACGTGCGGTAAATATAAAGAGCGAAAATGTAAACAGACACACGATATGTTATCGGAGTTCGGCCAACTGAACCTACATCCCCGCCTCTAGCTCGCAAGCCCAAGGATTCCACTAAAGGCTCACTTAAGGGTGGAATGACACCGATTACAACTAGGTCAATTAGCACAGGGTTGACCTTAACCTTAACAACCAGGTCAATTAGCGGGGCTGACCTCAACCTACACGCCTTAATAAGATAACGCACCTAACTTTCCTAACTGGGTCTAAGCCAATCCGAGACTATTTCAAAGGGCTAGTCTCCCTCTTCAGGCTCGTGCTTGGAAATACAACAGTATTGAAATACAATCTAATGGTACAGTGATTATACTTTCGTATAAAGCAGATATGTACTCAGATACGCTCAGTCACATACACCACAATATGATTTAATATGTAAGCTCAGTATGGTCAAATATTTCAACTCTCAAAATAATTGCTATCAATGTAATGAGTGCGTGAGAGTGTCAACAAGCAACCTTTGTTTCTTAAGATATTCAATAAATCGTGTTCACACAAAGAGGTCAAGCAAGCCTCAGGGATATCAATTAGCAGGATATCTCAATCATGTGAATATTAGATAATGTATATGCTTGGTTTGAAAAAGATGTGTAATCTTTGTATTCATCAAGTAATATGTGAGTGAATAACTATTGCACAAAGATTAATATCACAAACACAAATATCTCCTCACAAGTATATCAAATATAAATTACACAAGATATTTGAGATCAGATATAAATCACACAAGATATTTGAGTATGTTTCGAAAATGATTTTGCAACCCAAAGACAAATATAAGCTTCCTAAGATATTGCAACACAAATGCAATACTCAGAAGCTTAAGCAAGTCTTCTTAGCATAGACTTATGAACAAAGTCCCCTAAGAACACTTAGGTTTAGCTTTCAAGAAAATCGTTTCAATCAAATAGACAAGGAGAGCAAACCTTTGAGAATAATCACTCAATCAACTTACAAAAGACTTTTGACAATAGGAGAAGGTAAGTATGAGTGGTTTTAGTATGAAAATGAGTATTATAGGTTTTTGGATTTTCAAAGAATTTTTCCTAATCAAATATGCTAATATCCTTTAAATAATCAATGAGGGGGTATATATAGACACCCCATGAAATATAACCGTTGGGGACATAGACAGGATTATTAGAAAAGATTAATGATGTTTTAAGTATTTTAACCCTGATAAAAATAAGTTAACCATGGTAAAAATGCAGGGCAACCCGAGAGGCCCAGTCGACCAGAATCCTTTCTATCGACTAAAGTTAATATGGCTCGGTCGACCGGGACATTTTTGAATTGGGGACTCGGTCGACCGGACGTACATGTCCGAGGCGATTTTTCCATTTTACCGAGGTTTGGTTGACTAGGCTATTTTGAACTGGGTGATTCAGTCGACCAGGTTGTTGGGATTTCTCCTGAGGACCCTTGGTCGACTAAAAAATTGTAATGTAATTTGGGCTAGGTCGACCAGGTGGTCAAAATGTTGACTACAGGAGGTTTCGGTCGATCGGAGGATTTGAACTATAATGGTTCGGTCAACCGGGACATGGTCAACCGTTGACCTGGACCTAGGTTTGGTCGACTGGGGTACAAATGAACTATATGGTTCGGTCAACCGTGCTGAGGTCAAATTGTTGACGCAGGCCGGATTCAATTAATCAGGGCAGAATGAACTGCGAAGGTCGGTCCACCGAAAGTGCACAAAGTGTGTATTTCGGTCATGTTTTGATTCACAAACATCCTATTCATTGTGCCTAACATATATGAGCATGAGTGAGTGTCCTAGGGTCATTTCTAGGTCCTTTTGAAGACACCGAAAAAATCTGGTGTTGGTCAACCGAAGGGTAACCCCTAAGGTCTTTTTAAGGTCATTTGCATCATGAGCTTACGTATTTAACCATGCATGTGATGTGTGTGATTATTACATACAAACAACCCTAATTACTATTACAGGCCAATTATACAACTGAATATATATATATATATATATATATATATATATATATATATATATATTACAATTATAAACATGAATTGGTCTTCAAGCTTCATTTGCTCCATGTGCATGTGCATCATGATCTTGACAATTTAAGTTCCTACACAAAGCCTCAAACACTCATTAGATACAATGAGTATTTGTCATAATCAAAACCAAGCGCGACCTATAAGGTCAACATTTTCATTCTTACTTTCTAATCTCTTGATTTTTAGATCCTTTTCTTTTTCAGCAAGATTTTTAGATTCTAATTCTTTTATCATAACTTCATTCTTATTTTTCAATGAAGTATATCGTTTTGTTACTTTAACTAAAATCTTATGAGCTTTGAAATGTAGTCCTTCATGAGATGGCATACTTTCATCATTGTATTCATTAGATGAATCATCACTATAATCATTAAATGATTTGGATGAGGAGCTTTGTTCTTCATCATCGTCCCATGCCATAAACCAAGCAACCTCTTGGTCACTTGATTCACTATCTGAACTACTTATCTAATATTATCCCATGTAGTGGCTTTCATTGCCCTTTTCTTTTTCTTTTTGGAATCTTTCTTAAGTTGTGGACAATCTGGTTTTATGTATCTAACTTTCTTACAATAATAACATGTTGGAAGTTCAGCCTTTGTTTTCTTCTTACTGATTTCCTTTTTTTCGTCTTCATCTGATTTTGAGTTTCGAATTTTTCTTGTAAATTTATTCTTCTTTCTAAGGATTTTTGCAAGTTTCTTGGTTATGAAATCTATTTCATTTACATCCATCTCTTCTTCATCTTCATCACTGGAGCTTTCACTTGAGGCTTTGAATGCAATGGATTCCTTGTTTTTAGATTTTCCACTTATTTCGTTTATTTCCATCTCATAAGTGAGTAGAGAACCTATTAATTTATCTAAGGAGGTGTTTTTCAAATTTCTTCCTTCAGTTATTATAGTGGCCTTAGGTTTCCAAATCGGTGGAAGTCCTCTAAGAATTTTTTGGATCATTTCATAAGTTAAGTAATTCTTTCCTAAGGCATTGAGGGAGTTTATTATCTGGGTGAACCTAGTGTACATACTAGTGATGGTTTCATTCAGGTTCATCTTAAAAGCCTCATACTTTCTTGTGAGCATGTTGATTATATTATCTTTAACATCAATCATTCCTTCATAGGTTACCTTTAGTTTATCCCATATTTCTTTAGTTGATTTACGTGTCATGACCCTATTGAATTCATTTACATCAAGAGCACAATATAAAGCATTCATAGCACTTGAATTTACTGGCAACATCTTATGGTCATTGTCGGTTATCTCTTTTTCCTCTTTAGGTATTTCTTTGTTATCTATATTTTTGGTAGGGACAAGGTCACCACGTGTGACAACTTTCCAAACTTTCCAATCCATGGTTTGTAGGTATATCCTCATTCGTTGTTTCCAAAAAGTATAGTTGACTCCACAAAAGCGAGGAGGTCTATATGAGGATTGACCCTCAGCAAAGGGAGCTACGCCTAGGTGTACTATAAAGATCTTTGTGTAGCTTTTAGGTTAAGATTTGCTACAACCTCGCTCTGATACCAATTGAAAAGTAAGGTGTTGTCCCAAGAGGAGGAGGGGTGAATTGGGCTTTAAAAGTTTCTTTTAACTCCTTTTATAGATTCTCAACTTATTGTAAGTTTAGTACTCAAACAAGGATAAATTGAATTACAATATCAACTAGAAATCAATGTTCACTTTTAAAACTTTAAGAATGAGTAAATCAGCTTGATCTAGCAGTAATGTCAATTAACACCCAACCAATAAATTGATTCAATCAAAACAAACCAATGATTCACAATGTAATGCTTTCTATTTTTCAATAATTCAATCCTCTCAACAAGATAACCAAAACAAGATTCACACTAAAGAATGAATTCAGCAAAGCTTCCAAGATTCGACGATTGAGTAACTTAAAGTAAAGTTTGATAAAAGCCCTATTTTAATGAAGCACAATTAAAAATTCCAACACTCTTCCAAAACTCAGATTTTAAATAAACTTTCAATTAATGAGTCTTGGGTGTTAATCAATCAACGTACTCCCTTATCGTTTCTGCAAAAAGTACTGATCAACCAACTTACTCCCATTTGGTTTCCACAATCCCAAAGTCAAATTAATTTTTGGTTTATTTAATATCCAATCCACACAATTTATAGATTTGAAATTAACAACCATGCAGTTATATATGTGCAGAAAATTAAAGAGAGTTTTGGGAAAGAGAGTGAGACCGAGTTTTTTACGAGGTTCGATTTATACCCAGCCTATGTCCTTGCCTTAGGCAAGACCACATAAGGATTGCACTATAGTGTTCCTTTACGGGTGGAACAAACTGTTACAATCCCTCATTTAGGGTGGAGCCCCCTCTCCAAGCGATACCCCATGCTTGGTACAACAATTCAACCAACCTTGAACAGTCAAAAACTACAAGAGAAATAACAAACAATTTGGTGTACAATGACACTCTTAAAAGAGTATATTAGTACAATTGAAATCTATATACTTCAATCAAAATCACAATATAGAAAGATGAAGCTCAAGTATATATATCACTAGGGTTCTTTCCTAGGTTGAATAACTCAATAAAAAGTGCAAAGACCCATGAGCTTTTCTTAACAAAATTGCAACAAGTAATTCAACAAGAGTATAGACAAGGTAGCTTTGAAGAGTAGAAAGAATTTGATTGATTTGCTGCTTGTAGGTTGTTGGTGTATTTGATCCTTGGGTTTAATAATGTATTTATAGAGTTTAAATAGTGTTTTTCGTATTGCCCAAGTTGCTTGGAGTATTCCCGAAGTTTTCTCAAAGTTTGGAATTCGAAAACTCATTTTTTGAAACTTCTCGTTGGTTTTAAAATTCTGAATTTTGAAGGGTCAAGCGTCTAAACTCAAGGGGTCAACCACCTAGACTTTAAATTTCAACAAAATTTGGAAGTCAGTATAGGGTCAGGCAACTGAACTCACAGGGTCAGTCACTTGAAGTGGTTTTGTCTATTGTTTAGTTGCTTGAACAGATAAGGTCAGTTGCCTGACAGCTTCAATCAACTTTCATTATTTTGGTCATAACTTTCTCTATACAACTCAAAATTAGAAATTCTTGGTATCAATATAAATCTAAGAGAAAATCTCACAAATTTCACATGGAGCACTTTTTAAGATAAGGAGTTTTTGATAGAGAAAAATATACATCAATGCGGATATAGAAAAAATAACAAAATTTGGAAAATCTTGTTTTGGTGCTTTTCATTCCAAAAATAATTTTAACCATTTTGAAATAAATTTTGACCTTATAAAAATATTTTCCAAGTATTTTAAAAGGTGTCTAAGTCCAAGTAATTAACCTAAGAGTTTCATGTATCCATATTGAAATTTTTTGAAGTACTTACATAAAGACTTCTTAAGACTTTGACATTCTAAGCACTTAAGTCTTCATGCTTTTCCATCTCTTGAGTCTATCTTGATTTCCAAATTCAATTCACTTTAAGTTTCATCAAATCATCTTTGAATCCATGCTTTAATAGTATAAGCTTTATGAGATCTTCTTTCTTTGGAGTATAAGCTTTGAATAATCCTTGTGTGCACTTGACCTTGTATTCACATACTTGAGTCCTGAAATATCATTACCTAACCAAATATGTTAAGTTCGTCTGATTTGTTGTCATCAAAACAAGATTTCAAGTCTTGTAAGGCCAACAATCCCCATCTTCCCCTCGCCCAAAAATTCTGCACCCCAAATCCTTTTCATTTTGCACTGCTGCTTCCTCTCCGTGCTGCTCATTGCCGCTTGCTGTCTCTCCTGCTTGCTATTGTAGCCGTGAGCCCTTACTACTGCTTGCCTTTGCTGCCACTTGCCTTTTTTGCCGCTTGCCGTAGTTGCCTCTTGCCTTCTTTGAATGCCATACATTGTGAAGTATTAATTCTGATTATTTTTTCTAAGCTTGATTTGAATTTTTCATTGTTGGCTTGAATGAATTTTTTGTTTTCTGTTTGTCGCCATGCATAAAAATGATATCTATATATATAGCATAAATATGATAGTTTCCATCAAAGTTCTAATATACTTTGCCTATGTGTGATGAAAGACACTAATACATTTGCACGAAAAAAATAGTGCGCTTGGTTCAAATATCGATATCTATGGGCGGGTTGCTCATGAAGATGATTACAAATCGGAGACTGGCTTCGTAGCAATGGACAGATAAAAGCAGTTACTTATATTGTCCAGTAGGCAACTTGACACCACAAATGAGAATCTGGATGAGTTGAAGATAAAATGCAATGATTAGAAAAGCATGTCCTTTCATAGAATGCTCAAAGAGAAAGATCGTCACTAATAGTCTTATATTAACTAGTGGAGCAAGGAAAATGGCCATCAAGTGCAATTAGCGAATGCAAACATAAAAATGACCTTGCTTTGGTAAAATACTCGGAAACTGATGATTCGCTCTAAAAATGAGCAGCTTGGAAGCTATCCCAAGTATAGGAGTTTAGTAGTGTAATAATTAGCCCAATGACCAAATTGTCTCATCAGGGAATGCAGTTTAATTCCAAATTTTGCATAAATCCAAAAGAAAATAAGAACGAAGAGTTACTGAACACAGTTCAGATTCGGGTTTTTAAGATTTTTGAGATTTTGTAATAGAATTTTAAACAAAACAAAGATTAAATACGCATAAAAATAACAAAATAACTACCAAACCCAAGACCAATATAAAGAAGTAAATAAACCCTGCAAACATTCAACTACATAAAACCAGTTATGCTAAACAATAATGAAAATCCAACTAAAACATACCATATTTAATGCAGATAAGACAAAATTAAAATTTGACAAATTACTAAATACTAAAAAAAAAAAAAAACTATCTTTTCTAATGAAGCACTAAGAAAATTAATTGAGCCTTGAAAAAAAATTTAAATATGAGAGATGCAATTTAAGTTGAGTAATTCCCCAAACAAATCTTAAGACAATCACTAAGGATAGGGTAAAGCTCTCCCAATACAAGATTTGCCAATCACATTAGAAATAGTGGGAGAACCAGGATCTCTAAGCTTCTGAGGAGTCTGACTCAATATCAACGCACTAACTTGCTTGGTCAAGAAAACTTTCTTCTTTACGTTCAATTTCCTTTCCACTATGCACAGATCCTTCAGGAATTTTGCATACGCAGGAACTTGTTGTATGACTTCCAAAAATGGAATGTTGATCTTCTCTTGCTTGAAGATTTCTAGAATTTCATTGTGATATTTGTTCTTCTGACCAGTTGCCAACCTTTGAGGATAGGGTACCATAGGTCGGTACTCCTTACTAGTCTCACCCTCCACATTAACTGACTTCCTTGAATATGAGCTTGCTTCATCTGATTTTTCTTTTGCTTCATCTGTCTCAGTTGCAACGTCAGTTGTTGGGGCAATTATTTGTTGATCAATAGGTATCTCAAGATGGGAAACTTCTTTTCCACTCCCCAAGGTAATAACAGCCTTTGCCGTTTATATAGAATCCCCTGAAACAGTATGCACTGGTTGTTGTTGTTGTCGGTATATCTGAGGATTAGACTGAGGTTGTGCTAGAAATTTTCCTTTTTCCAAGGTATTCAGTTGTGTACTTATCTTATTAATAGTGTCTCTCAATTCATTGAAGGCTTGAGTATTCTGACTATTGGTTGTGACGTGAATCTACATGAATTGCTGAAACATATTCGCCATCTGCATTATGCAATCATAAAAAAATTTATTTGATGGAATAGGAGCTAAATTAGGTTGAAATCTTGGAGGTGCATAGCTCTGAGAGATCCGTTGTAGCTGATACTACCGTTAAGGAGCTGCAACTGGATGATATAGCGACTGCGGAGGTGGTACATAAGACTGAGGAAGTTGCTAAAACTGTGAGGAAGATGGACCAAACTAATCATTCCTCCATGAGACGTTTGGGTGATTCCTCCATCCCAGATTATAAGTGTTCTAGAATGGCTAATTTTGAGATTTGTTGACCTAATTTTCTGATTGCATCTGATCAGATCTACTCTCTTGCATTACTGGTAGAAGCGGACAATCCTCCACCGATTTCACAACTTTCACTTTCTCTAACTCCATAACCTCTATTTTCTTATACAAAGTAGCAACAAGATCCTAGAAATTAGTCTCCTCTTTGACATCGTATTTACCTCCACCACCGATTGCTTTGAGAGGTTGTATTGCTATTGGTGCCCGATTATATCGTGTGTTCCATTGTTGGACACTTTCAACTAAGTAATCAAAGAATGATAAAGCTTGATCCAGTTCCTTGCTGAGGAACTCCCTGTTGCATATAATCAGGACATATTATTTAAATTTAGGGTAAGAGTAGTATAGAAATAGTTTACTAACCTCCAAGATTTGAACCCGTGATGTGGATAAATATTCATCAAATCCTTGAACCTCTCCTAACAAGCCTGGAAGGTCTCATCACTTTTCTACATGAATTGACTTATCAACTCCTGCAGGTACTGAGTTCTCTAAAAAGGAAAGAATTTGTGTAAGAACTCATGCTGCATTTCAACCCAACTAGTAATAGAATTAGGTCTCAGAGAGTTAAACCAGATTTTCACCTTATCCTTCAAAGAAAAAGGAAATAAGTCAAGCTTGACATACTCATTAGTTCCAGTCCTATTAATGAAAGCGGTACAGACCAACTCAAAAAATGTCAAATGCTGATATGGACTCTCAGAATCCACCCCATGAAACTAGGGTATCACAAACAACATACCATGCTTAATTGTGAAGTTTGGTGCATCTTGTGATAAAGCAATGCAAGAAGGTGTAGAAGTGTGTGTAGGCTGCAGAAAATCTTGAAGTGTATGTGGGGCATGTGCAGCCAAGGGCTAGATCGTCTCCTCAAGAAATGCAAATTAATTTCAAATTTTGTGTAAATCCAAAAGAAAATAACAACGAAAGGTTTACTGAACACAGTTTAGGTTCGGGTTCTTTGGATTTTTGAGATTTTGTAAGAGAATTTTAAACAAAGCAAAGATTAAACACGCATAAAAATAACTAAATAACTACCAGACCCAAGACCAATATAAAGAAGTAAACAAACCATACTAAAACATACTATATTTAATGGAGATCAAACAAAATTAAAATTTAACAAATTACTGAATACTAAAAAAAAAAAAAACTATCATGCTCTTAACCCAATAATTGGACCCGGGGTGAAAAAGTAACCTAACTTGTCCCTATATCAACAAAATCAAGAAACAGTACAATGAATGAGGGTCCGACCCTGTGGGATTCCTAAGCACCCTATACACATTCATATACACAATAGAAACACAGCGGAAGATAAGTCTTTTTATACATAATCTGTACCATATCAGAGTCTATACAAAGGAGTCAAACTTCAAAAAAATACAACACAACCCGGGTGACAACCATAACTACAAAAGTTAACCCGATACAGTCCTAGTACTTACCTAAGTACCTTTTGCAGTACACCGACCACTATGCTCCCAACACCAGGACGCTAGTTTCGGTTACTTGAAGGACCTGAAAAATATGTACGTACAGCAGGGGTAAGACACCTAGTAAGGGCAGATATAGGTTATATCGGTGTGTGGCATTTGAAAGTTTTCATGATAGAAAAACATACACAGTTAAATGCAATTTCCAGTACTTCCACAAACAGTTTCAAAATAGTGCATATGCATACACACACACATGATTAAGTAACCTGGTGTCATCACACCCTTCGGCCCGAAGCCGGCCCACAATACCTGGCATCGGCCCTCGATACACAGCGTCCCCAGCACATGGCCAATCCCAGGCTCCCATGGCATCGTACCGGTACAAACTGGTGGAACCACACCCTTCGGTGATCAACAGGTAGGGCTCACGCCCTCGGATATAGAGTCAGTCACTCTTGCCAAACATGGCAGGCGATAAACACACCCCCTCGGATATAGAGTCGGATACTATTTAGTACTTGGAATAACTTGGAACCCAGTTCCTATTGCATTTTATTTTAAAACACAGCAATGCATGCTCATATAACCAAACAAACCACACCCATTTGGTAATCCATAAATCATGATTTTTCAAACGTACATATTTTAATAAAGTCAAGGCACGGTCATCCTTAACACAATACATAACATAATATACCAAAGGTTTTCTAACAAAACCAAGGAATGCAGCCCAGTACCTCCTTTTTCCCAAAAACCATTACATGAAAAACCCACAATTTAACCCATTATACTTCCCCAAATGAGTAACCAAAACACACACAGGACCGCGAACCACAGTTCTACCGAGTCTGATTTTCAAAAATAACCGACATAAACTAAATCCCCATACCTTTTCCCAAATGACAAATTTCGAACTCCAAGGCCCCTAACCCGCAAACCGAGTTCCAAAACCTACAACACACAGTACAAAACTCGCTCACAACTCTGTTACCTACAAGTATTTTGAATCAGAATTGAAAATCGAGCCTTACCTCTATTTTGGGCCAAAACCTGAGAATGCCCTAAACAAAAATTCAATCCGTAGAACTTGTAGAAAATCCTTCCCTGATCCTCTTGGTAATGTCGGATCTACGATTCCTGCTACCCAGTTTTGTTGATTGATGCCTAATTTTCCCAAATGAAAGGGTATATATAGACATACCAGAATTTTTGACCGTTGGGGACCTATTAGGGATTGTTAGAAAATTTTAATGATGTTTAAGACATTTTAACCCTGTTTTTAAAAATATTTAACCACGATAAAAATCAGGGCAACCCGAGAGGTCCGGTCGACCAGAAATGTTTCGGTCAACCAGGTCTCATATGGTTCGACCGACTAGGGGGATTTTGAACTAAAGGCTCGGTCGACTAGGAGAAGGCGATTTTTCAAATCTACAAGGTTCGGACGACCGGACCATTTTGAACTGACTGGTTCGGTCGACCAGACCATTGGGACTTCTCCTGAGGACCCTCAGTAGACCAGGTAATTGGAGTACAAAACTGGTTCGGTCGACCAGATGGTCAAAATGTTGACCTAGGGAGGTTTCAATCAATCGAGGCTTTTTGAACTACTTAGTTCAGTCGACCAAGACCTTGGTTAACTGTTGACCCAGGTCCGATTCGGTCGACCAGGCCAAAATAAACTATGTTGGCCGGTTGACTGAAAGTGCACCAAGTGTGCATTTTGGTCCCTTTTTTAAACATACAAATACTATTCAAGTTCCTAACAAACATATGTGCAAATGTATGTGTCCTAAGGTCATTTATGTCCAAAATTAAGACACCGAAAAAGTCCGATGTCGGTCGACCGAACCCTAAGGTCTTTCTACGGTCACTTTTTAGTTCGTATCTGGTTTAAGCTTACAAAATAAATCATGCATGTGATGTGTGTGTGCTTATTACAAACCACATATCCTAATTACTATTACAGACCAATTTTCACCACTAAATGTATATTACAACTGAAAAACACGAACTGGTCTTCAAGCCTTGAGCTTTCACGTGCCATCAATGTATCTGCTAATATAAACCTACACATGAACTAAATATTCATTAAATACATGAATATTTATCATTATCAAAACCGAGCGTGACCTATAAGGTCAACAAATATACAACAGAGGCAATTTAGAATTTCCACATCTTAATATTTCTCGGACATAATCATAAAACATAAAACCAATTTAATATCCAAATCCTTAATTAAATATCCAACATCCAATTATCCGCAATCATCTTAACCTTCAAATTCAAATTCCAAAATTCAGCGTCTCTGCTTAGAAACATCACCATTGTTGGATTTACCGTGGTTTTCTGAAACCGTACTGATTTAGAAAATCACAGAAGTCTGACAAGGGATTTCTGCCTCCATACTATGAAACAAACTCAAACTCCTGTTAGTACCTTAACCTACCCATTCCTACCCTTGTCCAACTCAAACTCATACTCTGGTATTAATCCTCCTAAAGTCCGCAAGACCGTTCTGCTCTAATTCCAACTGTAATGCCCCAGACCCGCCACATAGGGCCCAGAGTGTTATGAGACCAAACATGCGTCTTTGATACCATTCACGCAGCGTAATTAAATTAAATAACCTCATACAAAATACCAAAATTCTATATATATACATACGCAAATCCATAAAAGGTACATCCATATACCATATTATATAACCAAGACAAAATATATATATTAAATATAATACTATACACATAACCATTCCGGTAACCACTCACAAAAACTAACCCCACCTTGGAGCTATCTAAGCTCGATCACCTAGAATACCTGAAAAGATTAAATAATCGATGGGGTGAGACACCTCTTAGTAAGGAAGAAATAAGTTACAACAGTGTATGGCTGAAGTGTTTAATATAATTACAAAATACACAAATAATCATATTTCACTATCAATAGCAGCTGAGAGAAAATGCACCCTTAAATCATATCATTGTCGATTTCTCTGTCACCCAATCACATGCACACATACATCATTATTTTTACTGATAATTCCTGAGAATAGGGAAGTCTACCCGCCCATACAAGTAGATTCCCTCTGCTCTAGTGCTAACACCAGGGCACTCACCTTTCTCAGTGAACCCTCGGGTTATGTATCCAGGTAAAGTCTCTGAGAATAGGAAATGTCACCCGCCCATATAAGTGGCTTCCCCCTAACTCTTGTATCCAAAAATAATTACCAGAGTACTTGCCTTCCTCAGCAAGCCCTCGAGTGGAGTATTCTACTTTACCATAAATACTTAAGTAATTAAAGTCACGCGAAACTAATAATAACCATTTCACAAAGTTCCACACGTACACACATATCACAATAAATCCACACATGATAATTCACATAGTCTTCAATTATACCTACACAAGGTTCATATTCACACAGAATGCAACGTCCACACAGGACTGGTCCACACAGGACTATCACACACACACAAGTTACTCGGTCCACACAGGACTATCAACCACACAGATTACATGGTCCACGCAAGACTAATCATCACACAGATTAAAACGCAAACCACCTTGTTCATAGTAAATAGGTAAAACAAACTCGTCATACCACCGCCAATGTCTTACACCCCCCAATATAAATGCCCATATAATGACCTCCTCATACCACTACCAACGTTATATGACGGTTATATCAGGTACGATATAATGACCTCCTCATACCACTGCCAACGCTATATCGTAATTTACATGAACCACAACACAAATCAATAACAACACCAACCACTCAAGCACAGCACGCATCTACCACAATACACACAATTAGACAATATCCACAACCAACTAGTATTTTCAACCAAATAGAGTTCACAGCCCAAACAGTATTCATAATCACAATAAATCATCATTCCACAATACTCGCAACCATTTAATTTTCAAGGTTGTATCCATGCCACACGGTTTTTTCCAATATAATATATAAACAAAAATAGTATTTTCAATAGTTGCATTGTTTAGAAAATTATACTTGAATATACTAGAATTTATATCCAAAATTAGCCGGTTTAAAATTAATAAAAATTTTGTTATAAATTATTTCCCCTTACCTGCTCCTTGGGATTCAGCCTAAAATCGCACAAACACAAGACCTTGTATTCCAAAAATCTCAACTTTCTCAAATCTTAGAAAAACGCTCATTTAATACTTCCTAGGTTCCGTATATCTCAAAATGATAATAAAACCTTAAAATATCTCACTTACCCTAGTTTTGGGATGTTTCCCAAACTTACCAAATTAAAAATCTGCTTTGCCTATGTTGCAAAGAATCTTCTCAGAAGACTTGTGGAAGAATCTGATTGTTGAACCGAGGAGAAATAAGACCAAAAACCTAGAAAAAAGGTGAGAGGGCCGCTTTTCTAAAGAGAGAGAGAGAGAGACAACATGCATAATTTTCTCGCTGAAAATGAAAGGAGTTGCTATTTATGGGTAGGGACTCGTCGACGAGACAAGTGGATTTTTCGACGATCCCATGAAGAACACTCGTCGACAGGACCGTGAGTTCGTCGATGAGTTTCAAAATACCTCAAACCCTCTCACTAACTCCTTGTCGACGAGACATGCATACTCGGCGACGAGGCTCAGAAGATCGCTCTTCGACGAGAAAATCAAATTCGTCAACGAGCGCCTACTTATTCCCCTTTAAAAATTTCTTTTCGCTTTCGTCTTTTTCCCCTTTTCCTTTTATCATCTTTCTTATTATTTAAATATTTAAAATTTTTTGGGTCATTACATTATCAATTCAATTGCTTAGTATTGTTCATATCCCTCGATTCTTTGCCTCCATTGTACTTCAATTTTTTTTTCCAGGGAATTATTGATAGCATTTACGAGATCAACTGAGCACAAACCTATCAGAATATTAATATTCTATAAGTGAATTTACTTGTGGCAAGTTTGTTGATATTTTTTTAGAAGTTTGATGGTGTTTTACCATGGCTAATAGTATTTTCTTTATAAAAAAAAAAACACATGAACAATTTATTTAACTATTAGTGATGGTTTTCACAACCGTCACTAATAATCCATTATTAGTGACAATTTGGACAAACTGTCACCAATAGTCCATTATTGTCAAAACCGTCACTGATAGTCCATTATTAGTGACAGTTATGAAAACTGTCACTAATACTCTAAAATGTTAAAACCCGAACCCGCGCAGATTTCCCCCATTTTCCCCCATTCTCTCCTTCTCTCCTCCTCCCTACATGCCAACATTCCTTCCTCCCCACCTCTGGCTACTGGAGCCGAAGACTCCTTTCCTCCTCCCTGCGCGTGTCGTCTTCGGCCACCTTCCGCCATTCATTCCTCCTCCTGCCACCACCATTTGCATAAGTTGCTCTGGCCATCACTGCTGCTGCCGCCGAGCTTCCCTGCTCCTAGGTTCTTCTTATTTCTTCTTCTTCGTCTTCTTCTTCTGCAAATGGCTATGTGCATGTGCGTGCCTCTGTGTGTGTGTGTGTGTGTGTGTGTGTGTGTGTATGTGTTGAAAGTTAAGGTGTAGTCCCAAGAGGGGGGGGGGTGAATTGGGTTATTAAAATTTTCTTTTAATTCTTTTAACAAATTCTTAAACCACTTGTTGATTTATCAAACACACAACAAAAGCTTAGTTATTTATTCAATCCACAAACCAACACTTCAACACAACACAAGTAATACTTAAACAATCAAACAACTAATTAAGCAACTAAAGTAATCAACCACCCAATCAAAATGTAATATTTAGCTCTATGGCAATTCTTAGCTTTTTGCAAGAACTCAAGATACGTAGTTGTATGTAGCTCTGTGAATATATGCAAGCCCTATAGTTAATGAAATTTGTTTGCACTCTCTTAATTAAGATTTCTATAAATGATTAAACAACGTACTGTCTTTTGGGTTTCTATAAAAGTTTAATCAAAACATACTTTCTTATACTAAAAGTCTTCTTTAATCTCAGTTTAAGAGTCTTCTTTAATCTTAGTTTTCAACTTTCATCAACCTGCACTTTGCATACACCACACAATTTATATATGCTGAAAAGTAAAGAGACCAAGGAAAGAGAGTGACACCATGTTTTTTACGAGGTTCAGCTAATCCCCAGCCTACGTCCTTGCCTTAGGCTAATGCCACCTAAGGATTCCACTAGAACACTCCAATCCGGGTGGAGCAAATTGTTACAAGTGATACCCCACGTTCAATCACTTCTTCCATAGGCTAGAACAACGCCTTTCCAAGTGATACCCCACGCTCGGTCACTCCTTCACTAGGTTAGAGCAATACCTCTCCAAATGATACCCCACGCTCAATACAACGATCCAATAACCTGGACCATCAATTCACTACAAGGAAACAAGAAACAATCCTTGTGTACAATAATACTCTCATAAGAGCAGATCAGTACAATTTTAAACACTATATACTTCAATATTCAAATATCAAATTGAAATAGATTGAAGCTCAATAATGAATTCACCAATTTTCTTCTCTTGGTGAGAATCAGCAATAGAACTCAGTGTAAGATGATCAACACTTCAGTTTTTCTCAGCAATTCAGATTTGCAAAGAGTTGAGCAAGAGAGAACTTTTAGAGACCAAGATGACTTTCAGCTTATAAATAGATTTTTCAATTTCTTGGAGTATTTCCCAAGTTTTCATAAATTTTGGGGCACAAGAAACCTTATTTGTATTTTAAAACATTTTAAAAAATTATTCATTAACAGTGTTCAATAGACTGAAGTGTCAGGTTCAATCTTCTGAAGTACCTTAAAATACTGAAAAATTTAGTTTGGATACAGGGTCAGACGACTGAACTGAGGGTTCAGTATTATGAGGGTGTACTTCCCCTTTTGTATTCCTTCAAGAAAAACTTCAGCAGACTGAACTTATTCTTCAGTTTTCTGAAGAAATTCTTCAATAGACTGAAGTTAAACTTTAGTCTTCTGAAGTAATACTTCAGTCTTCTGGAATATCAGTTCAGTCTTCTAGGCAGTCACTTTTCTGGTTTTTCATTTTAGTTTTCAAAAATTATTTGCTCTCTTGCTTTGATTACTTATAAAACATTTTCCGGGGTTTGAAATAAGGTCTCTAAGTCCATAATTACCTCTAAAGAGCTTCAAAATATTTCATGAGATATTTAAACATGAAGTAATTACAATATTATTCTTAAAGCCTAAAACTCTAAGTTTGAAGTCTTCCAAGGTAATTTTGCTTTGTGTTCCTTTTGACTTGAGCTTGAGTCAGCTTCAGATTTCTACACACTTTACTCATGTTGATGTTGCTTGAGTATCTTCGGATCTCTTTGAATTCATGTCTCAATATTCTTTAAGCTTCATTTGATCATCTTTATTTGGAATATAAGCTTTCAATGATTTTTGTGAGCACTTGACCTTGTATTCACATACTTGAGTCCTCAAATATCATCACTTAACCAAATATGTTAAGTTCCTTTGATTTGTTATCATCAAAATAAGATTTTAAGCCTTGTAAGGCCAACAATCTCCTCCTTTTTTATGATGACAAATAAGGAGCAAAAAATTGAGTAAGCCTTAAAAAGACTCCCCCTTACAATAAGCATCAACTTAACAATATTTGCAATATCAAGATCAATTTCAATATTAATTTCAATGTCATGCTCATATATCAAAATTACATCATTTAAGATCAAGATCACATCATTCAAGATCAAGATCACATCATTCAAGATCAAATACTTTCATAGTTTAGCCAATGTATATGCTTAAGTATGCAAAATCATGCTCAATTTATACCCAAAATTTCTCCCCCTTTTGATACCAATCAAAAAAAGATATCAAGAAAAACGTATTAATACTTAAGCAATGAGCAACCATAAACAAAAAGTATAGATCTAGTGAAGGCTCAAAATAGAATTTTCGCATTCAACATGCATAATAATTTCCATGAATCATGATATCATTATTTATCAAGTCTAACTCCACTTGAATGAAATGTATTTTGTAATAACCCGGAAAAAAATTAAAAAAAAAATTAACTAACTAAAATTATTAATCAATTAATTAGTTAAACATTATTAATTAATGTATTAAATAAACAAGTAAAAACAAATAGTATGAAAAAAAAAAAGTTAAGTGTAATTAATTTATTAATTAAACATTATTAAATTAATTAATTTAATAAAATTAAAAATTAAAAAATAAAATACAAAACTAATTAAATTAATTAAATTATTATTATAATTAATTAAATGATATAATATAATATATTATATTATAATATAAGATTATATATATATATATATAAGATTACTTCCTGAAGCTTCTACTTCGGGAAGATTGAAATCAAATTTCAAAGGCAACCCCCCCAGGCATTCATCTCTCTGGTTCTCTCTACGTGTCCGTCCACTCCTCCGTCTCCGTCTCTCTCTCTTCTCAATTTCTTGGCGGATATTCACCCGATCGGAAAATAGAAAGTACTGTTGGGTTCTTAACTCCGCCACTGACATTTCTATTAGAGCAGATTTATCGTGGGAGTGGCGTAGGCACCACTCTTGAGGAACGGTATATTTCTTCTAAATCCTTAATTTCTCCTTAAATCTACCGTTAAATCGACGATCGGACACCACCATGGGGTCCTAGTCGCAATCGTTGTCAATTTGGCATGAGTAAATTTTCAATTTGAGTTTTCTATGCCCCACTCCAAAGCGAGAGTGAGATTTGGGGAATTAGGTAAATTTGTTATATTTGAGGGTATAATTGTTTATTTGGAATTTATGGGCTTAGGAAATGTTAAAATAGTATTTTATTTAGAGTTGATTTAATAGAACTAGAATTTTTTATTTAGGGTCCGGGTGAGCGCTGCAGACATCTTTTCGGTGTCCTTATTGGCATAGTTCAAGAAACTAGGTAAGGGAAAAATATATATTAAACCAAAATTTGTATGAATTTAATGAAAAATTAATTGTGTTATATATACATGTATATGTCTCTGTATGGGTTTAAAATGTCAACCATTTAAATTATGTTTTTATGAGTTTAAGGTTGTTTATTAGATACGTATATGTGAAAATGAACTGATGAAAGTGAAAAACATTTTCAGGATAAGTATGTAAGAAATGAAAGGTATTTTCAGTATATAAATGTTAAATGTTGGTTCGCTTATTTTACAGGAAATATATGAATTTTATAGCTAAATTGTGTGGCATGAGTAAATGTAAGTTCTGTGCAAATATATATTAAATGTATGAGATGCGGGCTAAGTAAGTAATGTTGGGACCTTGTGAGCAACCAGAAAAATTTAGAACACCAGAAATTTACGTGGTTCGGTCAAGATCGACCTACGTCCACGGTGCACACCACAATTCACTAAAAATTGCTAGAAAGAAATACAACTCTCTCCTCACACTCTCTTCTTCCTCTCCTTTCTTCTCTGTTTCTTCTCTGTGCATCTTTCAACTCTCCAGAGCTCCTCTATTTATAGGGCTGATAATTAATTAAAGCTTATTACAATAAATAAAAAATAGAAGGTTACATTCATCAAGATAAATGGAGATAAATGGCACAGCTAGTAAACCGCGACTCCAGCTTAGCGTTTCTCACGTCTTCAGCTCCAGCACAATAATCTCCCACTTGGAGATAGAGACGCCTCCTCAACAAGTATCACGAATAATTGATGTGCTCAAAATATGTCTTCAGACATGAAGACCAACTGAAGTTGAACACAACCTAAGTATTAGTGACGGGTTTTTAAACCATCTCTAATAATGCATGTTAATGAAAGAACAATTTGTGTTTGATCGGTTAAGTTTTGACGACGAGCTATGGTCTTCCGTTAGGTGCTTGTGTGCTTGTGAGCTAGTTGGAATAGGTTGTGTAACGAAGTATCTACCACATCGGTTGGCTATGCAATTTGGAATGGATCAATAACTTCTGGGCAAGGTTGACTTTTTGCCGGTCCCTCTAAGATCATTCCAAGTTGGGGTTTCCATTAGGTACTACAACTGGTGGAAGAGCCATATGTTGACTCAAGTAAATTGTAATGAAATATGTGGTTATGAAGATGAGTAATCCAAAGACTTCACCATCTGATCAAGCAAGAATGCACTAGGTAGGTTGTGATTCCTCTACATCGAGGAATCCTAGCAATTGTAGTGAAGGAGGTTCCAAGATCAAGGTAGAGATAGTAAGTGAATGGAACAATGTGGAGGAAGATTTCCCTCTGGATATGTAGGGTCAACTCAGTTATGCAAGTGAAACTAATGTCAAATCAAAGTGGCACCAATGGTTCCACCCGAAAATGGTGAAAGCAGTTGTTATGACCCAAACGCATGAAGGAGTACTCCAAAGTCGTCACCATGGTATAATGACAAGCTATCTTGAGAAGCAGTAGCACCAAGAAGCACTGACCGTTTAAGGAAGAAACTATTATACAAATTATTACTTACCTTTGAAATCCTTCACAGGGTCTAGTTTGAAACTTTGA
This sequence comes from Malania oleifera, assembly GCF_029873635.1. Lineage (NCBI taxonomy): Eukaryota > Viridiplantae > Streptophyta > Magnoliopsida > Santalales > Ximeniaceae > Malania > Malania oleifera. Next base: position 21,975,980 of record NC_080418.1, read on the forward strand.
TCCTTCTATTGGCTTTGATCATCATCTTCTAATTTCACATAATGCTGATCAAATGGTGGGTATTTCCTCTCGCAAGCAGTTGGGTCAAAAATCATAATATGAAACACCAAGTTTCCTTCATACTTGAACACCAAGAAATCGCCCACATGCAAGTCATGGTATTTGGCAAACTCCAGCCAAGTTCCCTTCATACTTGAACGCTTAGGTGAAGAAAATTCCCTTTTTGTGTCGAAAACTAGGAAAACAAATAATCCCTCCTAGAATCATTTGTTCTTATCCTTTATCAACTTATATTTTATTCCCCGCTTCTTAGTGCTGCTGCTTCTCAAGACAACTTGTCATTACACCATGAGGGCCAAAAACTTAATCGGTGCTACTAATTGCCCTCAAAAAGTTGATTCTATTAAAACTATGTATTTAATGAAACCTAGGTCTGCAAAAAGAAACCCAAGCACATAAATCATGCAAATAGATGGGTTTGAACATTTCATTCATATCCCTAATAAGATTGTGTTATTTGATTGCATACTTATTTATTTAGCATCAAAATAATTTAAACATTTCGAGTATAGTCCATAAAGGGATGTTGTAGATCAAGCTATAAACTTGATTAATTTGATCCCAAGTGGCCTGGGGTAGATGTCATGCAAAGTTTTGAGAGGCTAAGAGACAAAGATAGTGAATCAAACAACACTGGTGATATTTTCCACCCAAGAGCATAGTTCCCCTAAAAGTTGCTAATAAGGGAATCATTGGAAAAACATGAACCTTCCTCTCCATGGATTGAAATTCAAAGACTATTGAGGCAGAACTAAGATATGGCAAGGGATTAGTCTCAGAATCTTGTCTGTTGGTTGGATTCATGTTGGTTCATGTGCATACCTGAAGAGGAGATGTGTGCGTCTTCATGCATTGCTTGCATGCGCTGAGTTAGTAGGTGTCCTCATGTCATGCATCATAATGTTCATATCATACAAATTTTTTCATTATTTTCTGTAGATTGGAATGGTCCGTGTTTTACTTAGGGTTTAGGGATCGATTCATGATAATCCAAGTATTCATTTTCTCAAATCTTATTTTTCTACCTTAAAAATTTGGATAGTCACTTTTCAAGTTGCAATGATTACTTCGGAGGCACGTGGTATAGTTCCTAATCTCGAGTAGTCACTTTCAAGTTGTGATATTTTGTCTACCTTAGAGACATATGACATTAGTTCCCAAATCCCGGTAATTGCTTTCAAGCAGTGATGTCTACTTTGGAGGCACATGGCATAGTTCCCAAATCCAAGTAATCACTTTCAAGTTGTGATATTTTATCTACCTTGGGAGCATGTGGCATTGATTACCAAATCCGAGTAGTCGCTTTCAAGTTGTGATATTTTGTCTACCTTGGAGGCATGTGGCATTAGTTCTCAAATTCTTGTGATCGCTTTCAAGTTATGACATCTACATTAGTACCCAAATCTGGTAGTCATTTCCCAAATCTTATTTGTCTACTTTGGAGGCATATGGCTTTTGTTCCCAAATCTGAGTAATCATTTTCTTAAATCTTATTTGTATACTTCAGAGGCATGTGCTTCAGAGGCATGTGACATTAGTTTCCAAATCCAAGTAGACATTTTCTCAAATCCCATTTGTCTACCTCGGAGATATGTAACATTAGTTCCCAAATCCGGGTAGTTGTTCTCAAAATTTAATGGTTTGTCTACCTTGGAGGCACATGGAATAATTCCCAAATCCAGGGTAGTAATCTCGATCTTTATAAACTGGGAAAATTTACACCTTACTCTGTTAGTTTGTTGAATTGACCTAGAGCACCTTTTGTAAATCCAGATATTATCTTTTGCCAAGTTTTTGCTATATAGCACACAATCTAAAATTTGTGTCTCCTGTATTTATTGATTTATTACTGTAGGATGACAAGAAACAAGTTTTCCTATCATCCTAAATAACAAACCTATAAAGAGGGGTAACTGTAGACACCCTATTTTGCCCAAGGGCTTTATGTAGCAAAATTTGGTTTTTAAATATTAATTTTAGTGCCCTCTTGGGTCTTTTCCTAGCTATAATTTCTCATTCAAATTTTAAATTTGTATATATTTTTGTAAATATTCATCAATACAATGAAAATGGGAAAATACATGGAAAATAAAAAAAAAATTGAATACATGGAAATAAAAAAATGAAAATGTGGAAAATAAAAAAAACAAAAAAAAATGCAAGAAAATAAAATCTGGTGGGCTAGCATCTTCATGTTTGCACTTGCACACGTTGAAGAAAATTTTCAATTAGAAATGGGGTAATCGCAAAGTAGAATTAAAGAAAAGAAAAAAAAAATCAATCAATCCAATGTCAATTTGATTGATCAATCAAATTCTGATTGATTAATCAAGATTAATTGAGTTGTTCTCCTTCGGGCCTATAAATAGTGGTTTTTAGAAGGTTGTGGGAAAAAATTCATGAAAAAATTGGATATTGCGAGTGAAAGAAAGTTGAGAGTTTGAGAGTTTAAGGTTTGGAGAGAAGTAGAAAGGTGGCATATTGGAAGCTTGCTAGGCTCTAATAAAGGTGAGAGTAGAAGAGGGATATTTTGGGAAGACAACAAAGGAAAAAAAACAAGCTTGCAGATTGGAGTATTCAAGAAAATAGAGGGTGGTTCTTTAAATTTTGCATTAATTAATTCTTGTTTAAATATCTAACATGTTTGAAAATTGATAAATTTTAAATTCTGTAATTTAAGTTTAAAGTTGGAGAGAACCTTTGATCAATAATTCAATTTTAACCCAATAAACCTAAATATTCCTCCAGAATATTCCAAACAAGCTCAGGTTTTTTCCCAAATCTGACCAAATTTGAAAATCCATATACCTATATCAATAACACAAGTCTGATTACCTCATATTTGACTCAAGGACCGGGGTCAACTTGACTTAGGTCTAGGCCAACCCTTAACCTAATCTTATCTAAGTCCATTGAACCGAAACCAAGTCCAAACCAGATTGCCCAAACAATAAATCAATATATACTAAAAAAAGGTTGAACCAAACAAGGGGCTTAGAGTGCCAGGGAAGCAAAGAAAAATTGCAAACAACCAATCTCATGAGTCATGAGCGAGTGAGTGGAAAAAGAAAAATCCAAAATATGAGCCTAAGGAGGCATAAAAGAAAAAAATTAAAATACCACCCAGGTTAGCAAATTATAATCAGAAATCAAATGTCTCCATTGGAAAAGATTATTCAAAATCCTACTAAAAATGAGAGAAACTAAAGAAGCTTTGTCATGAAAGATTCTCTACTTCCTTCAAAATCTCTCAAACAATTACTACAAGTAACAATGATTGAGATTAGAGGAACCCCAAATGATAAGAAGATTCTAAGATCGTGGTATAACTCAATGTGAATTGAGAAGTTAGAGTGTGGAGGTCTAGATGGTATAGCTAAAACTATAATGGAGAAAGAGATCATTTGTTGATTCATTACTATCCTTGCAGGATAGATTCAGATTAAAATTCATCATCAATCTATTTTGTAAGTTGTCCATTATTAAAATGTTGTTCCTTAAGTTAAGCCATAAAAATAAAGATTTTAGTGGGTAGAATAAGATTCCAAATGATGACTTTAAGATGAATTTGGAGAGTGCTAATAATGACTTTATTAGACAGATTGATTTAACATATGAGATAGCCATAAAGTGAGTCATAAGAGTCTAATAAAGAGATTTTAGTAGAAAAAACAATATCCTAAATAATTATATGAGCATTAGTGAAATTATAGTGACCTCGCATCTAATATTTGAGATATGTCGACAGAGATTTGCCTAAAAAAATGGACCTTCATCTGCTAGCTCCCATGACGCACCTACTTTTATATATATATATATATATTAGGCCCTCTTCTATCGATCTCCTTCAACATTAATTAATTTAGAGCCATATCGAAATGGCCGACAATGGTTCCGAGTTGCAACAGGATGGTCACTTGGATGGCTCCGCCGACGGCTCACTTTCCGGTGAACCTGAAGCACACGTGTCAGTATCCGGTAGCAAAAGACCAGGAGGTTGGATCACCTTCCCCTTCATCGCAGGTCCATCTCTCTCTCTTAGTAATTAATTTGCACAATTTTAAATAATAAATCAATGAAAGCAAGCATGCATGCAATACGCAGTGACATTAACGGGGTTGACGATGGGAGCTGGAGGATGAATGGCAAACCTGATAGTGTACCTGATTGGAGAATTCAAGGTGAAAAGAATTGACGCCACTCAGATGTCCAATGTTGTTAATGGCTGCACCAGATTTTTTCCGGTCATCGGTGCTATCATCCCGACTCTTTCTTTGGCTGTTTCTCCATCATCTCCATTTACTCTCTTCTCTCTTTACTGGTATATATCTAAGAATTAGAGAAATATACACTTTCCATTTAAAATAATATATACTTTCCTTTTTTTCCATTTTCTCATGTATATATATACCCTTGTAATCCTTGTAATATGTGTGAATCAATAGAGAAAAATTATTTTTTCTCTAAATTCAACATGGTATCAGGCTGCCCCGCCCCCACTGTTGTTGCTGGTCTCTTGTTGTTGCTGGTCTCTTGTCGTTGCCCTCTTTTTCCTGCCGTCACCCTCTCCGATTTCTCGTCTCCGGTGCTCGCTGGTTCATTCTGTTTCGGCGTCGCACCCTACTTTCTCTGCTCTCTGTCGTGCTCTGTGTTTACAACATCTTTCCACCAATACATCTACAGTTGGTTCCCCGGCGGCCTTCTTGATTTACCGACAGCAACTGTCTCAACCTCTTCATTTTTTTTCGGCGCCTCGCATGCAAGCACATACGCAACAGATTTAACATTTTTTTTTTGTTCCTCTTAACTATGTCTAACATCACATCAGCGGAGGCCTCCTCCTCCAAAGCAACATCCTCATCAATTTTGTATGTGTCTTCTCCATATTTTCTCCATTCTTCTAATCACTCAGGTGCCAACCTTGTGTCCACTCTTCTCAATGATGACAATTATCCTACCTGGAAGAGAGCTATGAAAATGGCTTTGAATACCAAAAATAAATTTGGTTTTGTTAATGATACTCTTCTCAAACCAACGTCCTCCTCAGCAAAAACTCAATTGTGGGAATGTTGCAGTGATATGGTCTTATCATGGATCCTTAGCTCCATTGATCCATCCATTGTTCACATTCTGATCTATCATGAATGTCCCCATAATGTATGGCTAGATCTTGAAAATCATTTCTCTCAAAGCAACAATCCTCGTATTTTCAAATTGAAGTGTGACGTTGCTAATCTTACCCAAGGTTCCATGACCATCTCAGTGTATTTTACAACACTTAAAGGTTATTGGGATGAACTTGCCATGCTTGCCTCCACACCACAGTGCTTTTGTGGTGTCTTAACCAAATTAATTCAAATGCAAGACACTGAGCAAGTTTTTCAGCTTTTGATGGGGCTACAGGACTCATATGCGTCCATCCGCAGCCACATTTTGGCCATAGATCCTTTACCTTCCGTCACCAAAGTTTATTCAATTTTGCATCAAGAAGAGAAGCAACACATTCTTCATATCTCTAGTGTTCCAATAGAATCTGCTGTCATGGCAGTTCCTTATACTTTTTCTCATTCTTTTGATAGCAAGGGGCGAGGGCGTAGTCGTCCAAAATGTGACCACTATGGTCATGATGGTCATTGGAAAGCACAATGTTATAAGCTGCACAATTTTCCCAACAACAAGTCTCAGTCTCGTGGAACACCCGACAAAAAAACTCTTCCTCCAATAGTTGCAAATAATCTCACGGATCCTTTAACTTCTTCTGAGATTACTGTCTCTGGTCTCACCAGCGAACAATACTATTAGCTCTTGGATCTCTTATCGCCCTCGAACACCAACTCTGCCAACTTTGTTGGTAACATTGGATCTTGTCATTCTGCTTTTTTTTTTTTTTTTTCTAATGCTAAATGGATTGTTGATTCAACTGCCTCAGATCATATGACTTCCAATTTGTCTTCTCTTGACAATATTCAGCTTCTTAATCAACCATGCCCCATTAAGCTTCCTAATTGTGACATTGTTCCTATAACTCATACCGATACTATGCGCTTTTCTCCTAATCTCTTTCTTTCTAATGTTCTTTATGTACCTTATTTTAAATTTAATTTATTGTCCATCCGCAAACTCACCATTGATCTCAATTGTGTTGCTATCTTTTTTCCTACTTCTTGTATTTTTCAGGACCTATCAACGAGGAGGCTGATTGGAACGAGTGAAGTACGGGATGGACTGTATCACTACAAACCTCTCTCCGCCTCCATTTTCCACTCTCAGCGTGTTTTTGACACTACTCTTTGGCATCAACGGCTTAGTCACCCTTCTATTTCATGTATTCTGAAAACTTTAAATATTTCTACTTCTCATTTGCCTTTTGATGTTTGTGCTAAAGCAAAGCACACTCGTTTACCTTTTTCTTTGAATACACATAAGAGCACATTTTGTTTTAATCAAATTTATTGTGATATATGGGGTGGTTATCCTACAACTTCACTTTCTGGTGCACATTATTTTAAAATATTCGCGGATGACTACTCGCGTGCTACATGGGTCTATTTTATGCGCATGAAATCTGATACTTTCACTTGCCTTAAGAATTTTTGCGCCATGGTTAAAAATCAATTCAATTACACTATTAAGCATGTGTGCACTGATAATGGTAGAGAGTTTCTCTTTACACCACTTCAAACCTTTTTTTCCATGATCATGGCATTTTTCATGTGCGCACATGTGTAAATACATCTCAACAAAATGGTGTTACCGAGCGTAAACATTGTCATCTTCTTAATGTGGCTCGGTGTTTATGTTTTCAAGCTAATCTTCCTATCTCTTTTTGGGGTGAATGCATCCTCACCGCCACTTATTTAATTAATTGCACTACTTCACCCAGCCTCAATAATAAGTCCCCTTATGATATTCTTTTACAAAAACCACCATCATATGTGCTTGTACTATGCCTGTTGACCTTATAGGTCACGCTCGGTTTTGATAATGACAAATACTCGTGTATTTAATGAATATGTAGTTCTTATGCAGTCTACATTAGCAGATACATAGACGGCACAAATAGAAAGTGAAGTTGAAGACCAAATCTCTTTTTGTAATGCATTTCATATCTATTTGGTCTGTAATAGTAATTAGGACATTTGGTTTGTAATAAGCTCACACACATCACATGTATGATTTATTACGTAAGCTTAAACAAACCGTAAATGAGAAATGACCTTAGAAAGACCTTAGGGTTCCCCTTCGATCGACCGACACCAGACTTTTTCGGTGTCTTAATTTTGGACCCCAAGTGACCCTAGGATACATATTTGCACATATATTTGTTGGGCACCTGAATAGGGTTTGTATGATTCGAAACGAGATCGAAATGCACACTTGGTGCACTTTCGATCGACTGAACCAGACGGTTCATTCTACCCTGGTCGACCGAACCAGACGGTTCATTCTACCTTGGTCGACCGAACCAGGTCTGGGTCAATAGTTGACCAAGACCCTGGTCAACCGAACTAGGTAGTTCAAAAAGCTCTGGTCGACCAAAACCCCCTGAGGTCAAATGTTTGACCATCTGGTCGACTAAGCCACTTTTGTACTCCAATTACCTAGTCAACCGAGGGTCCTCGACAAAAATCCCAACGGTCTGGTTGACCGAACCAGCCAATTCAAATTGGCCTGATTGACCGAACCTCGGAAATTTGAAAAATCGTCTTCTTCTAGTTGACCGAGCCCTTAGTTCAAAATCCCTCTGGTTAACAGAACCATATGAGACCTGGTCGACCGAACTGGTTCTGGTCGATCGGACCTCTCGAGTTGCACCTAATTTTTTACCGTAGTTAAAATTTTTAAACAGGGTTAAAATATTTTAAACGTCATTAAACTTTTCTAACAATCCCTAATAGGTCCCCAACGGTCAAAAATTCTAGTATGTCTATATATACTCTTTCATTTGGGAGAATTAAGCATTAATTAGAAAAAACAAAAATCATACTTCTCTCTTAAGCCAAATACTTCCTACTGCTTATACTATTTCCAAATTCACTCAAACTTACCTTCTTCATTCCTTTGGATCATTTGTAAGTGTATTGAGTGTGTTTATTTAGAGGTTTGCTCTCTCATTTCGAGTGCTTGAATCGATTTTCACGAGAGCATAACCTAAACATTCTAGGGGGCTTTTCTAATAAGCCTACCCTAAGAAGGCTTGGGGTGAATTTCCGAGTGTTGCATTCTCATTGCAATATCTTTGGAAGTTTGTATTTGTTTTGGCTTGCAAAAACACTTTCAAACTTACTCAAATATCTTGTGGTATTCATATTGACTTTGTTGTGAAAAGATATTTGTGTTTGATATACAAATCTTTGTGGCAATATCTATTCAAGTTTATATTATTTGTTGAACACAAATATTGCTTAGCTTTGCAAACAAAGCATATGCACTAGTTGAAATATTTGAAACTTGCATAATATCATTGTTTGAGCATTTTGATTGAGAACACATTGAAATACAAAGATTGCTTGTTGACACTCTCACGTATGCACTACACTGATAGAAAATATCTTTGAGAGTTGAACTATTTATACCACATTGAGCTTACATTTTAAATCATCTGTGGTGTTTGTGATTGTGCCCATTTGTGGTAAAAATTTGCTTTACGTGAAAGCATCCTTATATTGTTCCTTTTGATTGTATATCTGAGAGATTCTAGGCATGGCCTGAGGGGGCGGTAATTCAGCCCGGTAAGGATTGGTGTAAAGTTTGAGGTCAGCCCTGTGTTAATTTGACCTGATTTGTATAGGTGTCGCTCCACCCATTTAAGTGAGCAAGTTATTGTGATAATCCTTGTGCTGCTTAGCCAAGGCGGGGACGTAGGCAGTTGGCCGAACCTTGATAACATATCTATGTGTCACACTTCTCTTTACTGTTTTCTGGTGCTTGTGTAATTGATTAAACTGCCTTACTTAATTTCTAATACATTTATATTACTTGCACTAGATTGACTATAGGCTTGTGAACATATTGCTGTTAGGAGGAATACCTCGAGGATAGATTTTAAAAATACCAATTCACCCTCCCCGCCCTCTTGGGATCACGGTAAAGCTAACAATGCCCAAACTGCTTGCCAACATCATAATAAATTCTCTCCCCTTGCTCTTCGATGTATTTTCTTGGGTTATCCTGCTCATCATAAAGCTTATTGTGTATCCGATCTTGAAAACAAAAAAAATTTCATATCCCGTGATGTCGCTTTTGAAGAAAATGTTTTTCCCTATCATCTCATATCTCCAACCCCTCCACCTTCTCCTATCCTTCCTCTTCCTATTCCTGATATACACCCTTCCTACTCTTTACCTACCCAACCAACCACACCTAATCCTAGCCCCTCATCTCTCCCTCCTTCTCCCTTGGTTTCCACACCAACACCCTCACCCTCACCCCCTTCCCACCTCCCCCTCCATCCATCTCTTTGCGGCCCAAACGAGTTGTCACACATCCCTCTTACTTGGATGATTATATCTGCCCTATTTTACCAAAGTCCTCCACGGCTTCATAAGTTTCAAGATCTTCATCAAGTATGGTTCATTGTCTCTCATCTTTTTTATTTTATCATCATTTTTCTCATCAACATTTGGATTTTCTTTCTGTTATGTCCCAACATCCAAAATCCACCTCATATTCTCAAGTTGTGCTACACCCACATTAGTGCGATGTTATGGCTTCTAAAATCCAAGTTTTAGAAATCAATCATACATGGGTTCTTCAACACCTTTCACCTGAAAAAAAAAAAAAAAAAAAAGTTGTAAATGGGTGTTCAAAACAAAAATTTAGGCTGATGGATCCATGGAGCGACATAAAGCTCGCTTTGTGGCCAAGGGTTATACTTAGGTAGAATGTTTAGATTATCATGACACTTTTACTCCTATTGCTAAACTCGTTACTATTAGGTATGTTCTTACAATGGCTATAGCTCAGAATTGGCATCTCCTTCAATTAGACGTTAACAAAGCTTTTCTCTAGGGTGACCTCGATGAGGAGGTTTATATGACCCCTCCATCGGGTTATTGCAAACAGGGGGAGACTCGTGTTTGTCATCTTCATAAATCACTTTATGACTTTAAGCAAGTCTCTCGCAATTGGTTCTCTAAATTATCTTTTGTTTTACTTACTGAGGATTTCACCCAACCTCAGGCCGATCACTCTCTCTTCACCCGCTCTCGGGGTCCGTCTTTTACTCTCATACTTATTTATGTTGATGACATTCTCATGGTAGGCAATGATATCTCTGATATTATAACTTTCAAGGTCATGCTTGCTCAAAAATTCAAACTCAAGGATCTTGACAAACTAAAATATTTTCTTGGCCTCGAAGTTGCTCGTTCTCCCACAAGCATATTTTTTAATCAACAGAATATACTCTTGACATCCTTACTGATAGCGTTCATCTTGGCGCTCGTCCTGCACACCGCATTCCGCATTCCTAGTCTATGCTCTTATAGTGTGACAACCAAACGACTCTTCACATTGCCCAAAATCCTGTTTTCCACGAACGTACCAAACATATCGAAATCGATTGTCATATTATTCGTGAAAAGTTACGACTTGACCTTTTCTTCACTAAGCATATTCCTACTTACAGTCAGCTTGTCTATCTTCATCAAAGTTTTGGGTCGTGAACATTTCCAAAACTTATTACGCAAGTTGGGCATTACGGATTTCCATGCTCCAACTTGAGGGGGAGTATTAGAGAAATATACACTTTCCTTTTTTTCAATTCTTTTATGTAAATATATACCCTTGTAATCCTTGTAATATGTGTGAATCAATGGAAAAAATTATTTTTTTTCCAAATTTAACACTAAGCAATTATTAATCATTAGCCTCCTTCTCATGTTAATTAATTACCTTTATTCATTTATATTATTTTTTGTTTAATTTTCTCCTTTGCTGACTCTTACACCACAGATTTTTCACAATCAATAGAATAATTGATTCGTTTCTCATATAATGTTTTTTCTCTTTTTCATTGTGTGAACCAAATGTGACATGAAAACAGTACATATTTTTATATAATATTGGAATTCTATGCTTATAGGGCACAGTCCTATTAATCCTAAAGGTAGCGCTACCATCTTTGAGGCCCGAACCATGTGATCGAAATTTATTGGCACTAGACCAATGCAAAAGCCCTTCAAAAACCCATTTTGCAGTTTTGTATTCGGGCATAGCGTTGGCATCATTAGGGCTCAGAGGCACGCGCTTTACTCTTGCAACGATGGGGGCGAGGCGAATCAGTTCGATAAGCCGGAGGACCAAGGCATTTTCTTTAATTAGTATTTCTTCATCTTGTACACCTCCTCTGTGATAAGCTCCACGGTTATCGTCTATGTGGAGGATAATGTGAGTTGGGTACTAAGTTTTGGCTTGTGTGCTGCAGCTAATGCAGTAGGCCTAGCCACTTTCTTTATGGGAAACCGATTCTATAGTCGTGTTGAGGTGCGAGGGAGCCCATTCACTGGTTTAGCCCGAGTTGTGTTTGCAGCCTTTCAAAAGAGGAAGGACTTGTTATCATTTAGTAGTGAAGATTACTTTACTGAGCATGATGTGGTGGCAATGATGGCGGGTGCAACACCCACAAAAAGCTTCAGGTATGTATATCAAACTTTTTTACTAAAGCGACCACATATATGCATTTGCACTAGAGAGCACACACAAGGATGGGAGGCAATTCAACAAAATTAGCCAGTGAGATTGAACTGTTTAGTTGCTTTTAATCATTGGAGCTTCATATGGAATGGTTGGTGCGTAGGCTCCACCAAGATCAATTTATAGTGATTCAGTAAAGATAGTGTACGAGCTAAATATCATTTGGTCACATGAAATCATCATTGGAATAACTGCCCCCACCCCCCCCCCCTCTCCTAAGCCCTAGAATTAGTGAGGCCAGGGATTGTCGGGCAGTGCCACCATGAGTGGTACCTCCATTCTCTAATTCTTGAGCTTGATCATACTAGCTAATAGGGAAAAAAGAAAGAAAAAAAAAAAGGGATAAATGCAAGACAATGGGCTATAATAATTAATTGGCACACTGTGGCATGGCTGACCTGAACGATCTCCCTGAAAGGAAGCTTTAGGATAAGATTTGCAGACCCACAAACTATGGCCTATGGGCCTTGTGGTGGCATGGAATTGTGGAAGCCACGCTCAAATGTGGTTGCATGCTCACTTCATCATACATCTTTGCCCATCCCCTTTCTTTAATTTGGGTGGTGGGGGATTCAAATCCTTTTGATTTTTATATTCTTTTCTTGTTGAAATGGGCTTATTTTTCTACGTTTAATACATGAAGAACTGACATTAGTTTGATTAGTAATACGTACAAATGTGTGTATCTATAAATATATATATATATATATATATATTTATTTATTTATTTATTTTTCAAAATTCAACTAATCAATCTATAAATTAAATCCATATATATATATATATATATATATATATATATATATATATATATATATGTGCACTCTTCCAATGCAGGTTCCTAAACCGCGCAGCATTGAACACCCAAAGCGACATGGGATCCGATGAGTCGACCCAAAAATCAAGGAGAGTATGCACAGTGCAACAAGTAGAAGATCTCAAAACCCGAATTAGAATCTTCCCTTAGTGGTCATCCAGCATATTATTAAGCACCCCAATGGGGATCCAAGGAGCTTGACAATCCTAATTCCTACAGGCACTATGGACCGTCACATTGGGCCTCATTTCAAAATCCCTGCATGCTCTATTTTGGTCTTTGTACTTCTCTCCACTTCCATCTCTCTCACCCTCATCGATCAATTCTTTTGTCCCACGTGGCAGAAGCTGGTTGGCCACCTCCCCATGCCCCTACAACGAGTGGGCTTGGGCCACATGCTCAATGTGGCCAGCATGACCACATCGGGCTTGGTGGAGTCCAAAAGGCTCGCAGCGGCCCAATCAAACCACCACTGGAGTCAGCCCAATTCAACCGTGGCCATGTCGGCCCTTTGGCTGGTGCCCCAACTGGCCCTACTTGGAATTGGAGAGGCGTTCCATTTTCCAGGACAAGTTGCACTGCACTATCAAGAATTTCCGAGCTCTCTTGGAAGCACATCGACCGTGATGGTGGCCATGCTAATCGGGATTGCCTTCTACCTGAGCACAGCAGTGACTGATCTGGTGAGAAGGGTCACAGAATGGCTGCCGGAAAACATAAATGACTGAAGAGTAGACAATGTGTATTGGATGTTGAGCGCGGTAGGAGAACTGAACTTTGGATACTACTTGGTATGTGTCAAATTGTACGAGTACCAGAATGTTCAAAATTGAAATGGTTGTGAAGGCCTGTGATAAATAAGTGATGGCTGATTAAGGGATTGAAATAATTAGTGCACTTTTGGTTTTTTTTTTTAACTAAAAGAGAACGACACCTGCATTTATTTATTAATATACTCTCACTTTTAGCAGAGGAATACCGTAGTTATAAGTTAAAACAAACCAACCAAATTATAACAAACAAAATTAAACATAATTAACAAAGAGATAAAAACATAAAAACAATCAAAATCAGAACGTAGTCTATTTGCACTTTTGATTTGTCTGTTTGCATCTGTCAAATTCTTAATTAACTAATGTAGTCTATAATAAGTCTTCCACTCATTAAAAAGCATTTAATCAGAAAAAGGTACTTAAACAGTACTATCTATGAAAGTTTCTTGGGAAAAAAAAAGTATTTGCGATGTTAGAATATAAGAATTTATATATATATATATATATATATATATATATATAAAAAGTGATTTAACCAACAAAATTTTCAAAATTATAATTATGGTCATAGTAATAATTGATTATATACATTTAATAATATACTAGTAAGTTGAAAAATATGTTATCATATAATCATTTGTACAATTATAATGATATATGTTATCATATATTTTAATATATTATTCTAAAATATAATATAATTCTACATAGAAATATTTATTATAATATCTTACAATGGTATTATAAATATTATAGTGTCTTAATATTACAGGATATTGTTATAAATTATTTTACTATATTTTTATATAGAATACTATTTTTTTTTTTTTTTTGAAAAAGGTAATATCATTAAAAAAAATGAGAATTCAAATAAGATGCTTAGATTCTCTGAACAAGACTATTGATAAAGGCAAAATTAGAACATCCTCCCACATTAGAGAAAATACCAAGAACTCTTCCCAATCTAAAGACCATGCTCCATCACCTCTTAAACCAATGAGAAACCCTGCAATCAAACAAATAAGTCTTCCAAACAACTGAAATTTGTGGCAAAATTGTGAAATTTTTGGGATTTAATTTAATCGCGGACAAAAACAAGGAGTAAGGATTGGATCATAAATAAGGTCGTGGAAGTCAGTAAGGAAGTTAGAGATAGATAGGAGGACTATAGTTGGAATTTTGCCGACAATTTATAGAAATTGAGATAAGAACTGAGTTCACGAATACGACTGCGGTGTGTCCATGAGAGCCAAAATTATCTCAAGGGATGTTAAGGGATTGAAATAAGTGGCATAGATGAGAGGTTCTGCTTGTTTTTGGCTCTTGAAGATGATAATAGGAGTATTGACTCCTGACTATTGTATAATGATGAGGCTGACATCAAATTTTCATATATATATATATATATGTACCGATGAATTAGAGAAACTAAAGCTAGAATCACTCACAAAGCACAGATTACAAAAAATTGTAACCAAAAGGTGGCCAAGTTCTACAAAGAGAATTCCTTGGTGACCAAAAAATCAACTTGTTTGAAACCAAACTTTAAAAGCATCACCATCCTTAATTAGCAAATGTTATAGTTCCAATTCTTATTCCAATGGTCAACTCCCACTTGAAGGAAAACCACATTAGCAAAGCAATTGGGGATTTGGTGGCATATATACATCCATTCTTTATTGTCATCTCAAAATCATTTTTCTTTTCCCTTTTTTTGAGCATCTGTACTTTTCCATTTCTCATATTCTCCTTTCGTCACCGAGAGGGATTCCCTTTGTGTAGTTAGGAAATGTCATTCTCATCATCGACCCAACGCACTGATTAGATTAAAAAAAAAAAAAAATTTGAATCATCATGTGAGTGGTGTGATCGGTGATCTTAAATTCTACAAGTTTAGTTTCGTAATAGAAGGTTTAGAAGCATTCTGAAACCACCGCTCATCTTGCTAACATTGCTGTGCGTTGAAAACCATTCAAAAATCTCTTCATTACTAGACTGTCACAAAATAAAATCAAATTAGAACATGTTTCCATATACTGATGATAAGTATGTTTTCCAATTTTCAGGCACCCTACTTGAATGATATCAATTCATAAAAATGAGCAAAGATGAAGGCAAAACCTAGTGAAGAGAGAGACCCACCATGTTTCAGTATACATAACAAATATTTTGTTTAATATGTGGGGGTGAAACCCTTGCAGTATATACATATTTGACCTGATTTAATTTATGACTTTTTTCATTCACAAGCCATATAGACAATTTCTTTTCCGTTTTTTTTTTAGAGGCAAGAAAATGTTTTATTAAGTGAAAATGTGTAGCAGGGAAAACAGATAGGCAACTAATGCCTGAATCAAAAAAAATTAGAGCACCGAACGAGCGGAAGTGAAAAAATTTGTCCAAGGCATATTCGAAGTCACCGAAGATTTGGTCCATACCAAGACGGAATGAAGAATTTGATTGAAGATCGCAGCCGGCCTTCTTAATTTTTTAAATTCTGGAAAATTCTCCTACTGCGTTCTCTCCAAATTTTCCAATGGATTGCAGCTAGAAAAGAATTCAAAATGTGTTCTTGGGCTCGACCTTTAGATCTCCCTTTCCAGGAAAGTAAGAGATTCTTCAAATTTTCTGGCATCGCCCAGCTTGCATTCAAGAAGTTGGGTGGGTGTATTTGGTGTTAGGGTTTGAGTATTTTGGTGACTCTGATCTCTACTATACACACCCACCTAATTCACACAGGAAAAATAAAAATAAAAATGGATCCCTAATCTATGGACTTGAGCAGAATTCAAAACCGAACTATACATAAATATTTCTACTTAAAACCAAACTATACATAAATATGGTTGTTTATTCTCGTTTTACTAAATCAACGTACTTCAATGCCACCTGCATTCAAGTATAATAAACTACAAACAGGAATCAAGAACCCTAGCTAACAAGTGAAAATCAAAAGTGCAAGTAGGTACGGTCCACAAAAGATCAGTGCAATATCCTGGAGCTGTAAGGCACCTTGGTGGCTTTCTAGCTTTAACTGTTCACTTGACAACACTCCTGAGGTCCTCATTTTTTGAGCCCTAATTTTGTCTCCTAAAGGTTACATAAGCATCTTTCATTATCATCAACCACTAAAGCTTTTTTCCCCTATAAAGTTTTACAACTAAAAGAGCATGAAAATTTAGAATATATATATTATATATTGCTGCATATAAGCAGTTCAGAGATCTCCTGCTTTAAGGGAAGAGGAGAGCATATATCCCATTCTCTACACGAACTATGTAAAGACTGCTGGAATCATATTCTAAGCTGGGAATCGCTAGCTAGCTAGCTTTCTTTTTCTTTGCCTATATAATATATATAGACTAATTGCGAGGTTAGCTAGGTGGTATTTCTGAAATCCATTTGTGTTGTATATCTCAAGCTGTGTTTGCATGCATTGAATTGAATGGAATTTGATGGAAGATGGGAATTTAATTCCCACACCGTATATGCATGCAAGTGTTTGCTTGCATTTTAAGGCGCAAACGACTGGTAATATGACTCCTTGGGAATCCTAAAATGGTTATATAACTGGTTAGTTAATTATAAGAAAAACCGAAAGCCAAAAAGCCCTTTTGTTTTATCTCATGATTGGAGTAATCTTCAAACTATTGCTGAGGGTGAATAGCCAAGCTTTATACCCCTGCTGGTGTTATTAAGATATTTATCCCCAACTCAAAAAATATTGAAGAAAGGAAAGGAAAAAATCAAGAAATCTACATATAATTTTTATATTTGATTATCGAAGAAAGTGAAAAAAATAAATAAATAAAAAATATATCAAATCCTTAAACAAAATTTTAATTTCATACATCATTAATGTTTATTTTTTCTTAATTTTTAATCATATTAAAACAAACTTTTATTTTCGACATTATTTAATAGAGAATGAAAATACAAGACAAAATGAGTCTCCTCCTTATTTTTCTTTTCACAAGTAACAAGTAAAATCTTTAATCCAAATGGACCCTTAAAGTTCTTAATTTTTTATTTATTTGATTTGATAAGTGATTAAAGATGTTTTTGTTCAGAAACATTGATCTTAATGACATGCATGAAATTAATTAAATAATAATTAAGTGTGGCCCGTAATTTTTGACCCAAACAGGCACTACACCTAGGAAAAGCAGTAGTGGTACGTGGGGAATCCATGACAAGTAAGCATGGATGTTTATGTGAGGTCTGCATCTTGCATAGTGAGCAATTATGATAGGTTAACTGGGCGGGTGCGCACACTTTGCATGTTTCTTGCTTTAAGATAAAGAGATTTTGATCTCAAAGTGCACGTCCATGACTTTTGGAAGGTTAATGTTTTTTGTTTTATGTATAATTCTACATAAACTTAATTAATGTTTTAACTCTTTTCACAGCTGTTCATTTTTAATCCCAACTCTTTTCATGACTTTTGGAAGGTTAATGAGTCACCATTGTTTGTATGAGCGAAATATTGCACTTCTACCACTCATATTTAGTAGAAAGATTTTCATCTTCACGTCACGCAATGAGTTGTGTCTCAATGCCTAAATGTAGGCATTAAATATCTGAGGATTTAGGGTTAGGGTGTTCAACTTAAACAATTGTGTGAGTCTATCCTTTTGGGACACTATTGTATGGAGGTTACTCAAGAAGTCTTATCCATAAAATACTTAAAATAAAATTTTGCAAAAATATGACTAATATTATTCAAGACTTATCAAGAAGTTTGAAAATATGTATATTTGAACGGTCACATTAGGAACAACATACAATAAAAATTATGAGAGGATATATAAAAGACATGGATATTAAGATGGGAAAAAAAATAAAAAGTCCAAACAATATGACGTTTAGACTTTGCTATATCACAATACATAAGGAAGAAAAAGAATACTTAATAACCTTTAAGAGTAGATAAAATTAAATTCAAATAGATTTTTTTCTTAACTACGAGAGTAGACTATTAATCTTGTAAAGATGGCAAATTAAAGTTACTTCAGCTGAACGTTTGACCACTATGTAGCATAGAATGTTAGTGTTCAGTAAATAAATAAAGAGAGAAAAGAGAAAGAGTAACGTACGTAGATCAATGTAGAAGAACTAGATGATGAAACCTAAAAGAAAGAAAATATAATAAATTTAAATATAAAGCGATAGAAATGGTAACTAAATAATAGGAGTTAACATAGGCACAAACATGAAGGATACGGTTGATGAATCTAAAGGAAGATGATTGACTAGCTACAAAGAATGTGGTTTTTAAGGCGTCGAAAAACTAGAGAAACTTCAACAAAAAAAAAAAAAATTAAAAGTATAAAGAGGATAGAAAAGATGCATAAAAGATTGTTAGTAAAATTAAAACATATAACACATAAGAATTTATATTCTAGCTAGAGTAGATATAAAGGAGGGGAAACCAAATTCAAACTTGTTAGAATTAGAGAAGGAAAATGAGAAAAAAGTATAAATTAGAAATTTATCGCAAAATAAGAGTTAGCGAAATTAAAACAAGTTTGTATTAACTATTTAGATGAAAGCTAGCTATATATAAGATTCGACAATATTTCAATTGAAGTTTGGAAATGTAAAAGTGATAATAGGATTATTTTGCTAATTAATTCATTTAACACAATATGAGAATTAAGAAAAGTATTGCCAACTAAATGGAAAAATAGTCTAATATTAGGGATGTAAACGGAGCAAATTTGGAGTAGGAGGAGCAAAACTCGAATCCACCCTACCAAAAATTATCTGCCCTGCCTACCGCCCCAAATCTATCTCGGTACATTATTTATATCATTATCAACGTCTCATTAAGGGATCTGCCTTCCACTAGGACCCTAATTTCCCCCACCAACTATAAATATGCATACAAAATTTTGAAAAAAAAAAAACCATGCGTCTTTATATTATTGTAATACCTACATAAGTTACCATAAGTTTAATATAATTACATATAACATTATCTCTTTAGAAGAATAAAATCAAATTAATACATTTAGAAGTTAAAAATAATTAATTAAAATATTATATTTATATATACACACATATATATATATATAGACACACTCATGCATATATATATATATATATATATATATATATATATAAACATGATTGTGTCTTTATATATATACATATATATATATATATATATATTTATTTATATCAGGTTTTGGATGAGTAGAGCAATAGTACTGGGGTGGGTTTGGAGAAATTATTAGGTAGACCGAGTCTACCACGTCATCTATAAACTAATCCAATAAAGCAATGACAACACATACACTAGATCACATAAGTAAAACATAGTTTTCTTCCTTTCCAAAACAAATAAACAAAGTTCATGATTA